>NC_137006.1:16266724-16619224 GCF_032717465.1 Coenobita brevimanus | reverse complement strand
TTAAATATGGCTTATATTTCATGCTGGATAACAGATCATAAATTATACATATGCATCATACATTTGCTTAATTGTGTCTTCCTGGCCAGAGAATTTTTGTGTCGAGAAGCCCTATAAATTTTTCGGGTCACTGTCTCCAAAGTCTGCCCAGGATTTAGAGAGAGTAATAACCCTTCCTGCGTAACCGTACATGTATCATTTTATTTTATTCGTGCTGCTGCCAAAGACTTTGTTCAACATAGAAAAGACTTCTTGATGTGAAGAGGCTCACTCAGTCGTTGAATATGATGCTGCATTCTTTATTTCGTGCCAGCTTACATAGACGATTTTATTGAGCTCAGCAGAGAACCCTCGAACTGCAGGGGTTTGTATGCATAGTTACATCATTATCATCATCATCACCAACACCTATATTCAGAAAAGAAAAGGGAAATACAGAATGATGCGAACGATCCCCCTCCTCCCCATCATCATCATCATCATGACAACATCACCACCGTTAAAATTCACGACTCTGTGATAAAATAGAGTGAATAAGACTGAAGACGAAAACACAATAATCATAGAACCATCAACAGTGTGCCCAGTGAGACTAGCTATTTACCCAGTCAGTCATTAATTAGTCGCAATAGAAAATGTTGACTACTCATGCTCACCATCCACTCACTTGATGTAGTACTGCTCCCGGGCGTCTGCCCTTTCCTCTCCTCCCTCCTTTCTTTCCTTCTTCATCTGTCTCTCTTTACTTCATTCTTTCCTCGTCCTTCTGTCTACGGATGACTTTACACGCCCTCTTTCGTCTTCCTTTCCTTCATTCTTTCCTGTTCCTTCTGCCTATGGGTGACTCTACACTGAGTGGCTGGCCGAATGGTTTCCTGTACACCAGGAAACCATTTACTACGCTGGGTGGTAACCATATAACCAAATTATGGCACCTAGTGGTTTAGTGGGTAATTGAGGAGCTCCAATCGGATTGAGCCGGTGAAGGTTTATATCCAAGGGGTGGTTGGGGTTATTGCTCACGTAATGCCACCAAGGGATGAGTGAGGCTGGTCACTCTCATCTTAAATGTCAGGACCAACTTTTTTTTTTTTTTATGTGTCCGACTCTGGGCATAGGCTTCACAGCCTGCTATCAAGGCCCAGCAGCCCTCCTACATACCATACACCTCTACATGTAACCTCTACATGTCAACTTGCCTAGCCCCGGGCTCCTACGCTTCTCATGGGGCAACGTAGGATTGGATGATGGATGGATGGATGGATTATGAATAGGACATAGATATACAATATCTTCCGCTGCGATTGTTGCATTTATAGTAGCTATTTTTTCATGCTTACACCGCACACCAGTGATTTTTTTTTTTTTTTGAGTGAGGAGTGTGTCACAGGAGCCTGATTGTTAATACTGTAACTAGTAACCATCCCGTGACCCCACGACCTTACTCTTCTGTTCTGGCAAACGGACAACGAATTTATTCAGCGCAGAGTGAGTCACAGGCGCCTGAACGTGTTAACTGAAATCAGTTAATACTTTCATGTGCATAACAGTAATTTTCAGTAATGACGGATTTAAACAGAAGTTGTTGTCTGTTATTTCCAGCCAGTTTCAGCTAAGTATGTGGAATTTATTATTATGTGTGCGAAAAGTCTGTATTCAAATAGCTTTGTTGTTATTATTATCATTTCCACTTTTTCACTCTCATTATCATCAGTCAAACATGTTTCCTGTACTTCGGTTGATATGGGTAGTAAAAAGGAAAGGAACAAGGAAGTAAAACAGGAAGTTATCCTCCTCCTCCTCCTCCTCATCATCATCATCATCATCATAATCATCACCGTCCTCGTCCCAGCCACTGTGTTCATCACCATCATCACCTTCCTAATCCTATGCCTACGATTATATAACATGAAAAAGATCCTAAAACAGAAAACAAACTCACAAAACAAGCTAAGAAATTATTTCTCCTTCCTGTGTTTTCCATTTCATCAGTCCTCAGAATAAGTGCAATAATATAAAGTCTCTCACATTTCCCTGATTGCTTAGGTAAGCAGTAGGTCTATGCTTTAGAAAAAAGTGTGTCACAAAGCAGAATCTCATGGAGACTACGGAAACAAGAATCACACACAGTTTAAAGTTATTGTTAACACTTATTGTCGGGACAAACCTAATACTGTATTCCAGCTAACGCAAAACTTTTTTAGTTAGGAGCTGAATCCTAGAAGCCTGACAGTATTGTTAACAACTTTTTATCTCGCATGGTCCTGGACTCGGGATAACTCTTGTGTTCTATTCTAGATAACGCCAAACTATTCTATTCAGCTATGAGTGTATACTGATAGCCTGAGAATGCTAAATTTAGTTGTTCTGCTTTTGGATATTACATAAGCCAAACCTAACAAAAGCTAGCCTCCATTAAAAAAAAAAAAAAAAGTAAACATCTACGCATCACGGGGTGAGTATTGGCTGCTGGAGAATACTGGAACAAGAACTGATTTATTTTTTTTTTTTTTAATGCAAGAAAGTAGGAACCAAAGACCAGGAGCCCGAAAAATCGTTCCCTCTAAGAAGAGAGAGAGAGAGAACCAAATCCAAGATCCGTTCGTTTTGAGGTGCCTGGACACACTGCGTTTGAAGGACTGGAGATCATGGGCAGTAGGAAATACTGACAGAAGGAGACAGTTCCAAAGTTGACCTGTTGCATATATGAAGGACTGGGAGTAACGGTTAACTCTTGCATTAGAAAGATGGACAGAAAAAGGAGGCGAGTTCGTTGTTAGACGGGTGATCTGCGCCCGCCGTAGTGGAGCAGGGATGCAAGCAGCTTGTATGAGCAGCAGTATTTAAGGATATTATATTATTGTCACCAACATACAAAGTGAAGGGTTAACGAAGCTGCTACGTAATCGTCCCAGTTCGAGGAGGCTCACTTCAGCTTGATAAATCTTAGTTGGTAGTGCGAATAAATTATATAATCAAAATAAAAAGTGGGTTAATGACATGTTTTCAACTAAACCATTACGATAAATTCCTCATTCCCATGAGGCTTCTTGTAAGTAGTGATGGAGCAGTTGCCCAAGGTGACAGTGAAACATTTTTTAACACCTTCAGTCCCAGACCGTCATTTTAGCATGCGTGCGCCGTTGTAGCACAGTGGAGTATTGTTTAACTTATTGTGTGTATGCCTGTCTGCCTGTCTGCAGTTTTATTCAATTTTTTTCAAACATGATGGAAGATTTGATGGTCAGTTAAAGGGATGCCCCACTGTTCTTGAAAGCATTACATCAATGATCAAGGTCACATGGTAAGATCAATTAAAACTAGTTTTGATCTGACTTAGACATTACCTTATATTTATTCTGACTGTCGGAAGGGTGGGGGGGAGGGAGACATCTGAGAGTAAAGAGAACTTAGAGAGAAGAGAAGGGCACTTCGTGTGAAGAAGCCGATACAGTTGCATGTGCTCGAACTTTATTAAATTAGGCAAAATGCCAAACAAGGTAGCGCGAGGACAGCAAAAGTAGCACAGTTCGTTATCCGTAGCTAAATCTTGCATCACTGCATCATCACTAGGGTGCCTGTTATAAAAGCTTCTGTTCCTACCTTGGACCAACGTATATATATATATATATATATATATATATATATATATATATATATATATATATATATATATATATATATTGTAGTAGTCATTCTTGTAGTTTTGGTTTTCATATTTTTTTAATAACTGCATTATCAATGTAAAGGCTGCAAGTGTTTTGGCATACAGGAACTTCAGGACGAGAGGACGATTACATAGGTAAGGCTATCCCACCCTCCCCAAGCCCATGTGTAGGAGAGGCTCTATCTCCCCGCCCCCAGAAACTACGGTCAAAGATTTAGACCAGATGTGGTTGAAGGGAGGAAGATCAAACAACGATGAGGTTTATCTATTTTGGAAATAATCAAAGATTAATGTTTCGAGAAAAAGCAAAATATTTTGACTCTAACATTTTTCAGTGACAATGGACCAAACTTTATTGAGAGGGTTGAAGATCAGGTTGGATGACCAGATTCCAATTTGAGAATAATAAATAAAAGGTCAAGGCCACAGTACAGGTCAAATCAAACATTTAATCCAATTTAATACTAACTTGGTGGACTGGCTGAGGGTCAGGTAAGGATGAATTATTCAGCATCCATAATAATCACCGGGAGAACAGAGTCTCGTGGTAATGTCAAATGTTCATCCTTTAGAACAATTTCTTAGGATGTCGGTGTTGTCCTCTCTGAGAGCTCACTCTCATTTATTTTACTGATGCTACCTCCAAACAGTTTATATTCAGCCTCGGGAAGATCTCTTTTACTGAAGAGATTCTGTCTAATCCTTCCGGTTCAAAAAGTCTACTTAAAGAGAATAAAAATGTTTCAAAATAGCAAGAATAAAATTAAGTTGCTTTCCTCCGGCTGAACAAGAGGCGCTATGAATGCTGACAGTATGTGATTACGATCAATCCCCTCTCGGAAACTGGATCTTGAAATGCACAAAGTTAAATTGAGATGGCGAAGGAACCTCCATAAATGTGTTTCAATTCGTTTGTTTTAAATTTAGTAACGACGCAGTTCTCTGGGAAAAAAATGGATGGGGAGATGCTACCAGGAGAGTAACGTCCAGTGTAAAGGAAGTTTGGATTTTATGAGAGCATGCTTAAGCAAAAATGTGGAGGCCTTGAGTCGCATTTGACACAGTATGATATGTTTTGTATAAAGTGGAATCCGCAGTTGCGGGATGTCACATTTGTACGATCCTTATATGCCAAAACTTCTGAGAAAAAATATGCAGCACAAGAAGGTTCTTCACAATCGTTCTCACTGCAGATAGCATAATGATATACTATAAAACCACCCTCCTTGTACCGTCACATTTACAAGTCTCACCCCAGACCACAGTTGTGACTAAGTATACGTACAAATTATGGAGCGCGCTGATTACACAGATGTGGAATGCTACAAATTTTGTTTAATCATATGACCGATTGTGTTTTTGCCTCTTTACCAAAATATATTTTTAATCTTAACACGCTAATACACTTATAATGTACTCTTTTATCAGTTGAGTCTTATACTCCAATTATTCTTACTACCTCACATTTGCATTTTAAGTAGTCTTATATTACTTTTTTAACTGGTTTAACATCCTCAGCATTAAATATATCCGTACTCTTCCAGTCTTCATGTTGTCACTAGTTTTAACCTAATATTCTAATGACTTTCCCTACTTATGTTTCTTTCTTGGCATTGTCATATTTCACTATAATTTTTCCCATAAATAACCCTGAGTTTTTCACACTTCGAGGGGTATCGCTCGATTTTTAAATCCCTTTAATTTATTTCGTCACCTCTTCCTCTTACCAGCAATTTTTCTATAGCCTGGTGTGGTGTATCTGCTGTATCGCAGTCTATTTCACTGTGTCGGTTTTGTATTACAAAACCTTACTATTTAACCACTAGCCACCTGCTCCTAATAATTATATTATTCAATGTTTAGCATAACACATTTCAAATTTTATCCGGACTGTTTCATCATATCATTATGTCTTAATTTGCACCAACATAGCCTTAAGATATGACCAATCTAACTCACTCACCTTTCTGTTCAATCTTCGTAACATTCCTGCTTTTAACCTTCACTTTTCCCTCTTCCTCTGACAGGCAGTATTTCAATAGACGTGTGCCTTTACCTTCCACAACAAAAATATATTATCTGAGTCTGGTATCTACGTCGTGGAAGTGCTAATGGCTTCAGCAGTGACAGGATTGTTGCTATGAAGTTACGGGGAGTTGGGAATGTTGACAGAAAGGGAGATTCTAACCTTCATCACACAATTGTACTTATACCGTAACTGCCTTGTTTTTCACCTCCAGTACACTCTTGACCAAACCTCCGACTTTTTCACCTGAAAATTATGTTAAACAAAAAAAGTTAGGGAGAGAGCCTTTCCTCTGACCATCATTAGTTTAACCCTATATGCAGCTCTCATGAGCCTTCTCATTCTCGAGGTAACTTTCTTATTCTGTTCCAACCGGTGCCAGATGATTTGATTCAGCTGAAGGAAAACTATGTGAGGTTGAGGACGTTAATGCTATCATCATTAACTTTGTGTGCCTGGAACAACGGTAGTATTGTGTACCAGCTAATGCCAGATGATTATAATTAGTTAAGTGAATCATAGTAATGCAGAATGTTAGAGTGTTTAGCGTGAATTTGCCTTCAATAGTTAACCCTACCTCAATCTAACACCATAACCTCAAACTCTGTGACATGCCACCTCATTACAGCTAACCCTGGTGATTTTAACCCACTGCATGCCTGCTATTTTAGCTCTATGGGTTACCCAAGTGCCGGCCATTTTTCGACCTTTTTTTTCGTTAAAATGATAGATTTTGATGTGAAAACAACAAATTTCGCCATTAAAATGCTCAACGAGGCTCGGAAATCGGTTTTATTGAGTCCTGCATACTCGTGTACAGGTATAGCTGCTCTCCCACGCTGACCACGTATGTGAGAGAAAGCCATTTTCTTTGTAAGGTATACTCAGGTATTTATGCTGGGAAAGTATACCAATGTTCAGTACACTTTTCTGATTACTTATTACTTCAGCATCTATCACAATTTGCATGACTTTCTCACTGTGAATGCATTATCTTACACTTAACTGAAGATAGGTACAACCTGACTTCATTACGTACAGTTCTGGCACGTGCAAGAAGGTATTTACAACTTGACTTCACTATATAGTCCTTACACTTACAAGAAAATATTTACAACTTACACCTACATGAAAATATTTGCAAAATGCCTTCACTATGTACAGCACTGGGTGAGGCACACAGGCAGAGTGAGGCAGAGTGAGTGTGAGGGGGGAAGCAAGTGAGTGTATGGCCTTGACAGCATGGGGGATGGTAGAGGAACAGTTACCTTACATGCCTGCCAATTTTTACCAAAGAATCTTGAAAAAAGCGGTCACATTGAAGTTTTTTATTTTAAACCGTTTTAAAACGGCACTGGCACTGGCAGCGGAATTATGTCAGACCGTTTTAAAACGGCACTGGCACGCAGCAGGTTAAGGGACGCCCTCTTGCGATGGCACTGACATGGCAGGGCAGCTTTTCTTCCGTGGTAATGCAAGTACCACTCAGCTCCGTCCCTGTCTTGCAAAAAGAGGATGGTGGACTGCGGGAATTGGGCAGCGTCAGCCTGGAATTCACCGGGTTTATGCTCAGATGCTTCTAGAGGTGTAACTATTTCTGCTACAATGACAATATCGACGACGACGACGGCAATGGTGACAATGACAACCATTACTACTTCAGCAATTCTTTTCACCCCAGAATTCTCAACACTTTCATTCTATTTGCGTATTTTCATGTTGTTCTTTCTGTCCCCTGAATACTTTATTACGCTCTGGAAAAACTGTTCTAAAAGGAGGGGGTTTATCACATCCTTCATTAGTCCCTTCACCACTAGAAGGTTGTCCTAAAATTAGCAAAATCATCTAAAAATAAATAAAAAAAAAAAAAAAAATGAATACAGAAAAAAGACGACATGCTATTAAAGTTGTTACTGTTGCTGAGGAACCAGGTTGGTGTGAATGTGAATCCTGTATACTGGAGGAAACTGGTCAGTTCAACCAGGCTCTCCCAAAAATAAATTATTTTGATGGAACTAATATAGTTGATACTACAGTACTGTGTGACAGACATCAGTTAACACTACCTCACCCCAACAACAATAAACTGTATCCTTGTCAGAACTCATTGCCTTTCCCCCAGCACCTTCAGCTCACTTGATGTAAATTTGCCATTTCTTTGTCTTGATTATTTAATAGTAGGAATAGATTAATGCCATAATTGTTACTGAAATACAAATGTCTAAGACAACCGATAGCAAACCTTTCTCTGTATCCTCCTATTTTCTCTATAGTCACTTCAAAGCCAAAGGTGGTTGTTGTACATATAAATATCTGTCTATCTATCTATCTATCAGTCAATCTGTCTATCTATCTATCTATCGACCTATCTATCTATTTATATCTAGCTATATCTATCTATATATCGATCTGTGTATGTATGTATGTATGTATTTATCTATCTATCTATATATATTTTTTGAACAACATATGTTGCTCTCATATTCCTGAACTTCAGTCTTCTGAATTCTCTACTCTGTGGCCTCTTTTATGAATGCAAGCCACCCCCCAGCTCCCTGATCAGAGGACAAAAGGGTTTTCGATAGAATGAAAAGCCTCTTGACAAACAGAAATATATCGATGAAAAGTAGAAAAAGGATGGTGAAAACATACCTATCATTCACTGACTATATATGTTCTGTGCTATTTACTTAACCCCTATTTCTGCTTACTAAGAAAAATTCTTTGACTACCTTATACTTAAGGTGGGATCAGTTTCTCCTTTCTCTTAAATCTCCATTTTAGGTGATTTTTTTTTCTTTTAGAGATCGAGTGGAGGATGGAAAAACAAAGGAAATAAAAAAAAAAATTGTTCACCACCACCTTTGACTCTCCTCACCTTTCACTGATCCACATGGTGCATAAACCTCCATCTTTTCTATGCTTAATGACCTGGAGTGGCTTGTACAGCACCCTACCTGTATCCCTGACCAGCCTGGAGAGAATTCCAACATACCTGACCTTTCCTTACAACTAATCCTTTTGTTTATGCTGTCTTTTTTCTCCATTGGGCTCCTCTGATCACAGTCTTATAACCATAACCTTGGTTATGGACCCTCCCGAGAAACGGTACCTTCAGCACTTAGGAGCTGCTTACTGGGAGGCCCTCAGGCAGTACTTCTTTGATTTTCAATGGAGAGATTATTGCTTCCATGGCTGAGAGCCATCTGAGAGTGCCTTGGGCATTATAACAGTTATTTTCTCACGCATGGAAACATATGTTCCGTTTTCTTATCCTGTGACTAATGAAAAAAGAAATCTTTTAACCCCTACACCGCGGGGATGTTGGAGCCGCTCCTTGCGTGTCCCACGGGGATATTCACGCTCCGACTGACTTTTAAAAAATATTTGCCAAAAATCAGTTATTAGTCCTAGGATATTATAATTAAATTGCTTATGGTACATACCTTCAGCTTTCTCCTGGGATGTTTGTTGAGCATTCGTCGACAACAGTAGGACTTGTGGAGACTTCTGAAGCTGGGTAGCGAAGTCTCCACTTTACACTTCCCGACACCCCGTAATATGATTACCACAGCCAGATATTATCACTACAAACACTATTCTATGATTTTCAAGTTGTTTGGAATCCATACTCCAAAAAAAACACTGTGAAAGCAATGTAAATTACAAGCACATACGAACTTCCCACCCGTGATCGTTCCCCGCTGGTATTCTGTCATTTATTATTCATAGACACACTCACACTTTATATTTCTATTACTTTATTACACTGATACATATCTACAGTATTTATCCGTAAGTACCTTTCAGTAATAGTTTATTTTCACTCCAGGCATTCATTTTCTCATTCAGTAAACTATGTAATGTATTTTCAATATTTACATTTCTATTTTATTTACACTATGTTATGCACCGTCACTTGCAGTAACTTATAAAAGTATTATCCACTGTTCAATCATATTTACATCCATTGTTTTCACTTGCTGTTTACACATTATTTATACTTTATTTACATTTCCACTTGCACTGTTTTAGAGTCACCAGAAAGATCATAGTCACTGTCTATCATTATCACTGATATTAGCCAGTTCACGTTCCACAGCAGAGTCACTTAGCCCTTTACCCCTCCCCACATGAGGTTTAGTAGGGGTAGAGGTCACAGGGCCCTTTGCATGTGGCTAAAAAGCAGCAGAATTGGACAGGTGTGAATCCGGCGTGCTTTCACCTTGAAAGACGACAGTAAACTGAATGCTGCGGCCAACCCTACGGGCAGTAAAGGGTTGCCAATGTCAGCGTGGTGACAGCTGCTAATTTATATGCTATGAAATGATTGGCAGGAAATCTAAACAATACATAATAAATTAGGTAGTTCCAGGTGAATGTAAATATCACTTAAGCTTCTCCCTTCCTTTCTTATATATATTTTTATTATGAGAACAGGTCATACGGCATATTTCAAGGGTAAATAAACAGGGAAAATTAGCGAACGAGTGCACATGGGGTGTTGCCAGGTGATAATTAGCCCATTCCAGGTGTATGGCAGTATCAATTACCTTTTCTCTTTCATTTATATATTATTATGTATAAGAATAGGGCATAGGACAAATTTCAATTGATAAAATGATTGTAAAAATCCGTCCAGAATTTGTGTAGTGCAGCGTAGCTGGGCAGGAGGGAGGAGAGGATAATGGAGGGGAGGTAAGGAGGGGAGTCAAGGACAGGGGAAAAATGGTTAAATTGTCAACAGTGGATGGAAGTACAAATGACATTAGCAAAACTGAGTATAGCTGGACACTGGTAGTACTGATAGATGATATAAGCCACCACTTCAATGCCCGGTTGAATTCAAAATAACGCAGAATCACAAAAGTGACGCCCCACGGTATGATCTATTGCTCCCAAGTGTCACAAAAGTGATGTCCCACAGTTAAGGGGTTAATCACATTTATTCTAATGCTGTCCACAACAAGTTGAAGGCCTTCAAAAGGTACTGGAGCCAACCCGCCCCTGTATCTCATCTCTTATGTTTCTGTCCAAAAATGCACTAAGTCTGTCCGCTCTGCTAAAATTATTTTCATGCGTACAGAATGCTCTCAACCCTCCACCTCAAATTCTTCCAGATGCTTCCAGCAAATTGTAAGAAATCTCTCTAACAACTTTACATTATCATCTCTCCCACCTCTTTGCTACTTTAATGACTCCGTAGCTGTTTTGTCTACTGATAAAGCGGATTTCTTTGCTCAGACTTTCTCCTCTAATTCCAGCTTAGATGATTCTGGTGCTGTTCCTCCATCACTTCTCCCCTCTGCCTTCATCCTGTCTGACATTCAAATTTCTTCAATTGATGTATTTTCTGCCATCACTGGCCTTAATACTTACAAGGCATATGGGCCTGATGAGATCCCTTCTGTTGTCCTCAAGAACTGTGCTTCTCTGCTTACACCCTGCCTAGATAAACTCTTTCACATTTGTCAACTTGTGCCTTTCCTTCTTGCTCGAAGTTTGCTCTCATTCAGCCTGTCCCAAAGAAGGGTGACCATTCCCAGCTCTCTAACTATCGCCCACTTGCACTAGCTCTCTGTATGTAAAGTTTTTAAATCTATTCTTAACCAAAAATTTTTAAAGAACTTAATATCATAACCTTCTTTCCGATGGTCGGTATGGGTTCCACCAGGGATGCTCCATTGGCAATCTTCTCATCTACCTTTCAGGCCCTGATCATCCTCCTTTCGGACTTTGGCAAAAGCTTTGCCATTTCACTTAGCATTACAAATGCTTTCGATCGAGTCTTAAATTTCTAAACTGCCCTCTTATGGTTTCTATCCTTCAATCCGTGCCTTCATATCTAGCTTCCTCTCAGGTCGTTCTGGAGCTGCTGTTGAAGACGGCCACCCATTATTTTTCTAGGGTTAGCAGTAGTGGTGTTCTTAGGGCTCTGTCCTGTCACCAAATATCTTCCTTCTTTTTGTCAATGATATTTCTAAGCTGTGCATCTATCCCTATTCACTTATATACTGATGACTCCACCCTTCACCTTTCCATCTGCTTCCCGCAGCATCCATCTCAGCAGTTGCTTTAACTAACAAGGGGAAAAGCCATGGCACACTTAAGTCTTACTTGCTTCATATCATTGATTGGGGTAAAAGTAATTTTGCTGTTTTTATGGCATCAAAAATTCAGTTCATGCACCGTTCGACCCCTCAAAATATACCACAGGCATATCCTTTAATTTTTAACAATACTCAGCTCAATCCTGCATCATACTTAAATATACTTGGGATTTCATTCACTTGGGATTAATCTTGGAAAGTCGTACTATCTCTCATGTAAAAGCTGCTTCCAAAAAATTAAGTGTGCTAAGCCGACTTCGTGCATTATACAGATTTTATTATCCCCTGTGTTGAGTACAACTCTCGTGTGTGGGGAGGCTTCCCATAAGCGGCTCTTCTCAACAAGGTGTAGTCAAAGGCTTTTCGTCTCATTAACTCTCCTCCTTTTACTGACTCCCTTCAATCTCTATCTTTTTGCCGCAGTGTTGCATCTTTATCTCTTTTCTATGGCTACATCAATAGTCATTGCTCCTCTAAATCGTCTGCTTGTATCCCTCCACCACTCCGGCAGGCATGTAGGATCCTTATAAAAGCAGCAAACTCTCATTCCTTTGCTGTTCATCTCTCCAATGCAAGAGTTAAAAGTTACTCCCAGTCCTTCATATATGCAACTAGTCATGTCTGAAACTGTCTTCCTTTCTTTGTATTTCGTACTGCCTAAGACCTCCAATCTTTTACACGCAGTGTGTCCGGGCACCTCAAAATGATCAGATCTTGTGTTTGGCTTTCTACTGTCTTTTTTTCTTCTTGAAGGTAACATGTTGTGGGCTTTTAGCTCTCGGTTCCTTCTTCTCTCCATAAAGAAGCAATGTCTTATTCTGCCACTGATTTACCCGGTTATAAGGGACAAAACGACGAGAATTCCCGGAAGTTAACATGGATGAATTGTAGCTTGTTTTTACCATCATGTCCAAGTTCATCAATACAATACTGTTTACTATAATATTACCAATAATTGTCATGTCTTCATCTATTTTGACGAGCTGTTAAAAGAAATTAGCACTAGCATATGGTTCTAATCGCAAGAAAGTGCTATGGAAGGACGCATTCATGCATAAAAATGGCACCATGTCTGCTGTTAGGCATCCCCATATTGTGGTTAGCTACGATACAGCTGTGTTGTATGTAATGTGAAATAAGTTGTCCTCAGGTTACTATTTATACTATTTACCCACGAACAGTTGTTAAAAGCTGATGAAAAAATATAGATACCGTAGTAAGTTTTGTTACAGCATGAGTATCAGTTTGGACTTACACTATATGTACATGTAGCTGAATGTTTCCCACCTGAGAATGATGATTGTATGGGCAATAACCAAGATGCTGCCAACTTTCTCCCTCATGAAAGTACACAGTGAGTTTCGGGGTCTGTGGCCCGAGGTGAAAGAAAATTCTGTATACAAACTCGCCGTCTGGTTGGGGTAGTATCCCCCTGATTCCCTTATTTCAAACAACTACACCATGAGAAAAATATCATAGAGTTTGAGGGAAACTTGGTAGTACCCACCTTGGTCGAGGGTAACCAACTACTTACTACCTAAGGAGTGAATGCACAAACGTAGTAGTGTCTTTGTCTGCAATTGATATGCCGAAAATGAGCTTTGAAATCATGAACATATTTCCCTAGTCAAGTGGACGAAATATAGTTAGTCCATGCACATCAGCCGCGCTCTACTCATAACCATCATACATTATTATCCTACTTCAGTCTACTTTCAGATTAATACAGTTATCCAAGCCTTAGCATAAAATCCCCCTAAAGCACTCTAAATCAGCCTCTCACCAGCCCTAACTCACCCTAAAGCCAAAAAAGAAACATCCATCACTACAATTCACGTTACTCATACCTTACAGTGCCCTCACTCTCACCATCAGTTTCACCCCCACTTTCAAACTCGCACCGCTTTCTCAGTATTTCACAGCCCTCCTCCGCCCTCACCTACCCTTACCCTACCCTATCATTCTCATTTCATCCAGCCTTACTCTCACCTCACCTTTGCCCTTATCCCACTTTAACCTTATTTTCATCCTCCCCTCATCCTCACCTCCACTGTCACCCAGAACACGACTTCACCATAACCAACACCCTCAACATAACCTCCTTCTCCTTTTATCCCCTCATCCTAATTTCATCCTAGTTGTTGCTGTTGTTCACTACCCCGGTCCGTCTAGCCGGCCTGACCCATCAACCGAAGGCAAGCAACCGTCTCTGCAGGATTGTCCCTTGCAGTGAGCAGATGTTTCCTTGCAGAAAACATCGCCTTGCCACAGAGAGGCGCAACTAAAAGTGTGGAGGTTTGGTTCCTGGATGCAACTTTCCGCCCAGTTAACAAGGGCACAATAGTAGGCTCCACATAATTCCGTTACTGTTAAATGGCTGCCACCCAGGGTTGTAGATGTCATGGATTGTAAGAAACTTTCACCCTAGGGTCATCTTTATTTGACTGATCATCACCCTCATCCATACCATTTGCCTACCTTCACCCCCTTACCTCTCCTAGCACTATCCACTAGGCGATTCTTTTCCCCACCCTCACCCTTAACATCTCCAAAACTATTCTTCACTCTTACTTTACGTTGCACCCGCCCTATTGTACTTTCAAACCACCCTACTCGCAAATTTACCCTGAACCTCCCCCACACCCTAACCTCACCCTAAATCTCGATTCCTCTACACCCCACTCTTCACTCTCCATCCTCCACTCACCCTCTTGCCGTCACCCACTCCATCACCAAAGCCCAAGATAGAAATATAAGCTGCATAATCGAGCAGCCCGGTCACCCGCACCACCCCACCCTTTCCTCATCTTCACCCCAACCTCAAACCTCAAACACAGGCCTAGCCATCAACTTTCACTCTTATCCTCACCTGTCTTCCAAACTCACCTTCACTCTTACTGCTCAGCCTCACCATCATTCTTATTCCACTCTCACCCTCACCCCAACCCCACCCCTTCCCTTTTCTACCCTCATACTCCCATACTTATTCCACCCTCTTCCGCAATCACACCCTCACCCTGATTCCAAGCTTACCCTTACTTTCGACTTACCATCAATCCACCCTCACCTTTACGTCACCGTCTTCCACCATCACCCTTACCCCATCCTCTTCCACCCTCACCCATAACTCACCCACTTCCACACATAACTTTACCCCATCCTCTTTTACCCGCACCCAATACCACCCTCTCCCACCCTGTCTCTTTCTCCACCATCATTTTCATTCAGTCCATACCCTAATCTCACTCTCATCCTGACTCTGCCCTCACCCTCAGTCTACCTTCAGTCTCATTCTTGTCCTACCTTCATTTTTCACTTTTACTCCACCGTCATCCTTCACCATACCTTCCCTCATACCCCACTATCACCTGTACTTCATTTTCTTCTACCGCACCTTTTCTTCTTAACTCTTACCCCAGCCTCATCTTACCCCACCCATATCTCACCATCACTCCACCTTCACCCTCATCTACAGTTACGCACCTCCACCCTTGTCCATCCTATCCCATTATCACCCAACCTCAGTTCCCTCTCACCCTCACTCCTCTCCTTACCCCATCCTCATTCTTTTTCCATCGGTACGCGCAGCCTTACGCTTCCATAAACCCTCTCTTAACGCATACAACTTCCCATCCGCACACTCTGCTTCCACTCTTTACTTTTTTTCTTTTCGTATCGTCACTCTCACTATTACCACACTCTCAACATTCCTTCATTGTCTCTTCCTCTCACGCTAACCTTCGCTCTGCCTCTCTCTCTCCACCCTCAGCTTCCCCTAGCACTATCCCCCAGCTCTATCCTCTCCACTAACCTAAAACATCACCACCCTACTTTCACCCATACTGTTTTACATGACGGAAATTGGTCACTCCCTAAATCGAACACTAATGCGTGATTGTATGAAATATCGTATGTTGAGCCTTAGTGATCAAGGAGAAATGTGTTCTGTTGGATAACAGTAAGATCGAAGCTCCGGTCTGACTGCACCTGACCATCAACTGAGCATTGAAAAGTTAGGGATCATAGTCATGTTAACAAACATGGAATATCACCCTCTCCCCTGCCTTCCCTCATCCTAACTCCTATACTGTACTATAATTTCGTCATTATTTCCCTCCTCCATGAGGTATATGTTTTACCCCGCGTTTGTTTGTTTGTTTGTTTGTCTCTGTCTGTTAATAGGATTACTCAAAAATTTAAGAATGGATTTTGATGAAATTTCGTGGAAGGATGGGCCATATGCCAATGAATAAATAATTAAATTCTGGGCCGGATCCGGAGTATCCAGCACAATATCTTCAAAAGTTCTTAATGATTTCCAATTAAATTTTGTGGAACGGTGCAGCACATAGACCAAGAAAGAAATTTAGGGCCTGATCCGGATCCGGAACGGTTTTAATGGCAGTGACATAGGCGGAGGTATGCGCTCTCTGAGAGCTTTCTAGTCTTTTAGAATGGCCTATATGCTCCATCATGAGTGTAGGGGCGCGGGGCAAAGTTATTGTGTTGTTCAGTCCAGATATTTAATATCTTCGTGACCTTGACGCAATTTATTGTTCTACTCGTATTCTTGCAACTAACAGATGATCTCTCTCTCTCTCTCTCTCTCTCTCTCTCTCTCTCTCTCTCTCTCTCTCTCTCTCTCTCTCTCTCTCTCTCTCTCGTTTTACTAATAGTATTGTGGATTTTCAGATAGGTAACCATTACCATAATATTCTTAATAGGTATTTCACTGTCTAATCCACTGATACTCGTCTGTACTCTTACTCAGCATTCACTCATACCATCACCACCCCTTCACCCTCATTCTTATTCTACATATTTTTTTTATTTCTCAGCGTACTCTTATAATGTTGCAACCCTTACTTTCAACCATTCTCGATCATTCCTTTTCCTGCTTTCTTCCTTCCTCTAACAACAGCCCGAAGAAAAGTAGAGTTGAGTTGACGAATAGATGGATTCATGGAGTACAAAGGAAAGTTAACAATAACAGATCCAGTGATTCATTCGAGATATTTATTAGAGAAGAACAATATGACTATAATTCCATCAGTAGAAGGGAAAGACAAGAACACAAGGAAGCCCCCCCCCCCAACCCTCCAGCCGAAGCCAGCTGCAATAAGAGAGAAGAATCACCATGCAGCATGGAAAAACTTCCATGGAAATTCATAGGGAAGACTGAAAGGTGAAAGTATTCTATACTATCGTAATATGTAATACAGAAGCGACATTAATTTCAAAATACAGTACTGATGTTGCACTCACCATGTTATGAATGATAGGAAAGCAAGTTTTACTTCTCCCTATTATTCAGCCATGAATGTGTTAAGTTGAGAAATCTATCTATCTATATACCTAGGCTGCTTCCCCCAAGGAAAGGGAGGTAGCCGAGACAGGACGACACACTCCCCATTTACTCATCCATTTAAACACATTCATTCGCATCTTAGCCCCAAAGGGGAGAACGGACAGATCCTCACCGCACCACACCGAACAAGGGTCAACTGCGCAATGCAATCAGTGACATCTGCAGCAGGGCCCTACAGCAGAGCTGGCTTACCCCTGCCACATCATAACAGACTCATCCCCTTACCCGCACCTGACCTGAAATAGCTGATCAGACCAAATGCGGGAGAATATCCCCTCAGGGCTGCGTGATCACTTATTCATTCACAATTTCTCTCCACCCATTTCTGTCACGCACAGCCACTCTTCCTTGCTCAACAGACATCCCTCTCGCATCCAGCGCTTTCTTCACACTGTCCATCCATCCTATTCGTGGTCTTCCTCTCAGCCTCACACCTCTCACATCAGATCTAGTTACCTTTTTCACCAATCGCTCATTACCCATTCTCTCCATATGCCCAAACCATCGCAACACCCTCTGCTCAACTCTACCAGCCATCTCCCGAACAATTCCAGTTCTCCTTCGCACTTCATCATTCCGCACTCGATCCATACGCGTCACTCCACACATACTCCTCAGACACCTCATCTCCATTACATTCAAACTTTTCCTCTCTGCTACACCCATATTCCATGTTTCAGCCCCATATAATGCAATCGGTACCACAACACCCTCATACAGCCTTCTCTTTACATCCATTCTAAGCGAACGACATCTAAACACTTTTTTCATTCCTCCCAGCAACTGAAACAAAATGGAGAGGAGAAAGTGTGAGAGATTGGGAGTATGGATGGGGTATATGTGCAGGAGTAGATGAGAATGAGAGGGCAAAGGAAGGAGTGTGTATAGTTGTGAGTAAAAGATGGAAGAAGAGCATAAGACAGTATGGATCAGTTGGGTCAAGGATTGTGTGGGTAAAGTTGAAAGTTGGAATACAAATGTGGGCGATTGTGTGTGTATATGCGCCAACGCAAGATCGTGCTAGAAGAGTGAGAGAAGAGTTCTGGACAAATGTGGAAGTGTGCATGGAAAAGTTTGGAAGGAATGAGAGAGTGTTTTTAATTGGTGATATGAATGGTAAAGTTGGTAATGTGAAGGTGGATGGAATAGTTGGTGAGTGGGGTGTGCCTGCTGAGATAGATGAGAATGGGAGTGCGTTAGTGGACATTTGTGCTGGGAGGGGGTTGGTGATAGCCAATACCCTCTTCAGGCATAAAATGATCCACAGCTATACATGGCGAGTGATGAGAAGGGTGGGTGGTGAACTGAATGAAAGGAAGGCAATGATTGATTATGTGTGTGTGGATGAAAGGATGCGAAGATGTGTAAAGGATGCAAGAGTGTATAGAGGTTGGGAGAGTGGACTTTCTGACCACTACTTGGTGGTGGCCAGAATTAGGATCCAAGTAAGATGGAAGAATAGAAGAAGGGAAAGACGAGAGGAAGGAGTAGTTGCAAGGACAGTGGAAAGGTTACAAGAGGATGAGAAAAAGGCAGAGTATAAGAGAGAAGTGGAGGAACGATTGGACAAATATGAATTGGAGCAGATGGGAGACGTGGAAGGTGTGTGTAAGATATTTACAGAAGAAATATGTGCAGCATGTGATGTGGTGTGTGGAAGGAAGAGAAGACGGAGGGGGGTGCAAGGAACAGCGTGGTGGACTGAAGAGGTGAAACAGGCAGTGGCACAAAAGAAGAAAGCATACAATGAATGGATGAGAAATAGGGACGTGGAAGAAGTTGAGAGGCGGAAGAGAGAGTTATATGTGGAAAGGAAGAGAGAGGTGAAAAGATTAGTAAGAGAGAGTAAGAAGAGAGTGGATGAGGAATTTGGAAGGAATTTGAGTGTAAAGTGGAGGGACTGTAAGAAAATGTTCTGGAGAGAAGTGAAAAGAGTAAGACAGGGTGGAAGTGAAGTTAGCAGGGGAGTAAAAGATAAAAATGGTAGATTACTAGTGGAGAAGGGAGAAAAAGTGAGCAGATGGAGAGAACACTTTAAGGAATTGTTGAACGTAGAGGATGGAAGTAATGCGAGTATAAGTGGCTGGGGAATGGCTGGGAGAAGGAGGGAGGTGAGAAGTCAGGAAGAAATCAGTAGGATAGAAGTTGTGGAAGCAATGAAGAATGTTAAATCGGGGAAAGCCCCAGGAATTGATGGAGTGTGTGGCGAAATGCTGAAGCATAGGGGAGAGATAGTAGTAGAATGGATATGGAAGATGTGCAGATTGGCCTGGGAGGAAGGTAGAGTCCCGGAGGATTGGAAGTCAGGTATAATTATTCCCTTGTACAAAGGAAAGGGGGAAAAAGAAGTGTGTGGTAATCATAGGGGCATTTGTCTTCTTAGTATAATAGGAAAAGTGTATGGTAGGATACTTATAGACAGAGTTAGAGAAAGAACAGAGAAATTAGTTGGAGAAGAACAGGGAGGCTTTAGGAAGGGAAGAGGTTGTGTAGATCAGATATTCATTCTTAGATCTTTAGTGGAAAAGTTTCTAGAGAAGGGAAAGAAGTTGTATGCGGCTTTCATGGATTTGGAGAAAGCATATGACAGGGTGGATAGACAAGGATTGTGGAAAGTGTTAAGAATATACGGAGTAGATGGGAAGTTGTTGAATGCTGTGAAGAGTATGTACGATGGTGCGAAGGCTGCAGTGCGTGTGGATGGTGAACTAAGTGAATTTTTCTCTTTGAGAGTTGGTTTGAAACAGGGATGTGTCATGTCTCCATGGTTGTTCAATCTGTACATGGATGGGGTAATAAAAGAGGTACAAGGTAGGGTAGTGGATGTTGGAGTGGCCATGGTGAGAGAGGATAGCGTTTGGAAACTCCCTGTACTGTTGTTTGCAGATGATACTGTGTTGTTGAGTGAAGACGAAGGGGAGCTGCAAGGTTTGGTGGATGAGTTTGAGAGAGTGTGTAAGAAACGGAACCTAAAGGTGAATGTAGGGAAGAGTAAAGTAATGGTCTTTGAGAGAGATGAAGTCAGTGAATGTACAGTGAGGTTGGATGGTGAGGAATTGGAAAATGTGAGTACGTTGAAGTATTTGGGTAGTGTGATGAGTAAGGATGGAGGTTTGGAGGGTGAAGTGCTTGAAAGGGTACAGCAGGGAAGAAAGGTTGCTGGTTCCTTGAAAGCAGTGATAAGAAACAGGGAAGTGAGCATGGAAGTGAAAAAGTTACTACATGACAGTATTGTGATACCAACTCTAACGTACGGAAGTGAAGCTTGGACATTGTTGGAAGGACACAAGTCAAGAGTGAGAGCAGTGGAAATGAGTTATTTAAGAGGAGCCTGTGGAGTCACGTGGAGAGACAGGCTGACGAATGAGGATATAAAGGAGCGTTGTGGTGTGCATGTGGATGTGATAGGAAGCGTTATGAGGAACACACTGAGGTGGTTTGGCCATGTGGAGAGGATGGAGGGTGAAAGACTGACGAAGAGAGTGTATGTGAGTAAGGTGGAGGGGGGAAGAGGGAGGGGGAGGCCGAGGATGAGATGGAGGGATGGGGTGGAGAGGTATATGAGAGAGGGGGGTGTGAGTTGGGAGCGGGGCAGTGAAATGGCGGGGGACAGGGCGACTTGGAGGCGATTTGTTTGTGGCCACCCCAAACGGGATTGAGGCATCTGGCAATAGATAGATAGATAGATAGACCTTTCCTACTTCATTTATTCTAAACCTCACTTCTGCATCTATTCTTCCATCCACAGCAACATGTGGCCCTAGATATTTAAAACACTCTACCTCCTCAAGCAACTCGCCATTCAAAACTATATTCATCCCCCTACCTTCTACCAACCTCGTACACTTCATCACTTTACTCTTATTCTCATTTACTTTCAATTTCCTCCTTTTGCACACCCTTCCAAACTCCTCTACCAACTGTCTCAATCTCTCCTCTGAATCAGCCACCAGTGCAGTATCATCTGCAAACAGCAGCTGCTTCAGTTTCCACTCTCCACCATCAACATTCACCAGACTCAGACCTCCACCTAAAACTCTTGCATTCACCTCCCTTACAACACCATCCATGTAAATATTAAACAACCAAGGCGACATCACACATCCCTGTTGCAGCCCCACTCTCACAGGAAACCAATCACTCACAGCATTTCCCACTCTTACACATGCTCTACTATTTACATAAAAACTTTTCACTCCTTTTAGTAGCCTACCATCAAGTCCATACAATCTTAAAACAGTCCACAAAGCCTCCCTATCAATTCTATCATACGCTTTCTCTAAATCCATAAATGCCCAAAACACATCCTTGCCTTTCGCTAAATACTTTTCACACACTTGTCTCACCGCAAACACCTGATCCACGCATCCCCTCCCTCTCCTCCCTCTCCAAAAGCCACATGGCTCATCACAAATCACTCCCTCTGTACCCTCTCTAACTCTCATAATTAACACTCTACCATACACCTTACCTACAACACTCAACAGACTTATAACTCTAAAGCTAGTACATTCACACTTATCACCCTTGCCTTTATACAACGGGGCCACACAAGCACTTGCCCAGTCATCTGGCACCATACCTTTCACAAAGCACACATTCAACAGTCTTAGTAACCAGTCAACAATAGTCACTCCACCACCCTTCAGGCATTCCACAGCACATCCATCCATACCTGCAGCTTTCCCTGTTTTCATCTCCTTTACTGCCTTCTCCACTTCCTCCTTCGTGATCAAAGAATCATTCAACTCTCCCAACACATTTATTCCTTGCACCCTTCCATCTGCCACAATCTCAGCTACCCTTTTCTCCTCTACATTTAACAATCTTTCAAAATACTCTGCCCATCTCATCCTTACTGCATCCATCTCAATTAACATCCTTCCATCCTCTACTTTTACTCGTTCTGCCTTCCCAGACTCTCCCTTTCGCACCCTTTTCACCTCCTTCCAAAACATTTTCTTATTCTGTTGAAAATTCTCTGTCAGCCGCCTACCCCATCTCTCATCTGCTGCCACTTTAGCATCACGCACAGCCCTTCTCACCCTATTCCTCTTTTCCTTATACCTCTCATATGACATCTCATCCCTCCTCTGCAGCCACACTTCATATGCACGTCTCTTCTTAGCCACAGCCATACTTACTTCCTCGCACCACCATTCACTTCCTTTTCTTACACCACCACCCACACGTCTCACACCACACACCTCTTCTGCATGCCCCACCACAGCACTCTTAAATAACTGCCATTCCTCCTCCACACTGCCATTTTCCCGATCTTTCCCTGCGTTCCACTCATCTTCCAATTTCTCCTGATACTCTATCTTTTTCTCTCTTTTATCCAACTCACTCACTTTCAAAACCTCCCTGTTACACCTAACCCTTCTAGCTCTCACCCATCTCTTACCTACTCTTAACTTTTCCTCCACCAGGTAGTGGTCAGACATACCTCCACCCTCCCCTCTCAGAACTCTCACATCCAACAATCTTCCTATTACATTCCTAGACACAACCACATAGTCCATCAAAGCTCTATCAACAACCCTTCCACCCTCCTGTCTCACCCATGTATACTTATAAATATCTTTCTTCTCAAACAGCGTATTTCCAATCACCATCTCTCGCTAAACACACATCGTTATCATTCGCTCCCCATTTTCATTTCTTCCAGGCACACCATGCATACCAACTACACCTTCAACTGCTACATTTCCCACTCTAGCATTCAGATCTCCGATCATTACCACATTCATATTCGCTCCAAAACTCTGCAGACACTTATGAACATCATTCCAGAAAGACTCCCTCTCTTCTTCATCCCTTTCACTACCAGGCCCATATGCACTCACAAACACCCACAACTCACGTTCAAATTTCGCTTTCACCCACATCAGTCTCGATGACACCTCCTTCCATTCAGTCACACACTGCTGTACTTCCGGACTCACTAACAAGGCCACACCTTCTCTTGCCCTTCCTCTATCAACACCTGACAATCTTCCATTCACACTTCCAAACATAGACTCACCCTTCCCTTTCATCTTCGTTTCACTCAAAGCTAACACATCCAACTTTCTTCTCACAAACATTCTCTCAATCTCCTCCCTTTTAGCCTCAATCGTACTACATCCACCCACATTCATAGACCCAATCTTCAGGGTACGGAGATAACTCCATCCCCCATCCCTTTCTCTGGCCTGTCTCTTTTTAGGAACTAAAAAACAGAGGAGGGGGTCCCTAGTCCCCTCACCCCACCCCTTTTAGTCGCCTTTTACGACACGCAGGGAATACGGTGGCAGTATTCTTCCTAACACAACCTGGCCGCAGAGTAGTAGTACCACCCCATAGTGCGGCCAGATTGTGTCCCACAGGGGGGGAATCAAAGCTAAATATTTATCTCAGCCACTTTAAAATTTTATTTCTGTCCTGATGCCTACCTCATTCCTAGGCAGCTTATTATCGCCCGCCTTTAGAAGGCGGAGCGATAATGTTTTTGACTGTCTCTGTGTGTCTGCCAATGTGTGTGTGTGTGTGTGTGTGTGTGTGTGTATCTGTTCCCATATATCTCATGAACGGCTTGAGATATCAACATGAAGCCTTCAGGGCATCAAGATATGGTCAAAATCTTGGACGAGTTCGAAAATGGGCACTTGGGGTCAAGGTCAAGGTCATCAGAATGGCTGCCAAAGGTCAATTAGTTTTTATCGCCTGCCTTCAGCACTATTATATCTCATGAACGGCTTGAGCTATCAACATGAAACCTTCAGGGTATCAAAATATGGCCAAAAATCTTGGACTTGACCAACAGCATATTCAGGCGAGCGATTAGCATTCGGATCCCGAATATTTTTCTTTTTCTATATGTTTATAACCCTGTTGACAAAAAAATGCATTCTTTATGTTTATAATCCTGTTGAAAAGAAAATCTCTGCACTCTCTAGAATCTTTATATCTTCATTTCATTACGGATACCAATACTGAACACAGTTCTAGAGTTGCGGACCGACCAAAGAATTGTACAAGATAATCTGTGGTAGGTGGGGGAGCTCACCATCCACTCACTCGATGTAGTGCTGCCCTCGGATGATGGCCCATTCCTCTCTTCCTTCCTTGTTTCCCTCCTTCCTCATCTATGTTTCTTTCTTTGATTATTTCCTCTACACTGAATGACAAGCCAAATGTACCCCAGGAAACTATTTACTACGCTGGGTTGTATCCATAAAATCAAATTATGGCACCTGGTGGTTTAGTGGGTAATTAAGGCGCTCCAGCCTGATTGAGCCTGAGCAGGCTTATATTCAGTGGGTGGTTGGAGTTTATTGCCCATGTAATGCCACTCAGGGATAAGTGAGGCTGGTCACTGTCATCTTAAATGTCAAGACCAACTTGCCTAGCCCCGGGCTCCTACGTTTCTCTTAGGGCAACACTGGGTTAGATGATGATTATGATGATGATGATGTTGATGATGAATATTTTCTTATTTGAATTCGAACGCTATCCCGGGAAATCCGGCTGTACTCAGTATTTTAAATTAATGTGAAGATGCACATGACAGGTAGGTGATGGTTGGCTGAATGCAACATGTCCGAATAACATTTACTAACCCAAATTTCCCTCTCAGATATATGTTGTCAGTTAATAATGCTAACGAGGAAAGAGATTATGAAGTAATGTTTCGTTCAGCCAATCATCACCAACCTGTCAAGTGCATCTTCGCCTCGAAAAAAGAAGCGAGTGTAGTGTATTACCTCTTTTTTAACGCTTTGGTGCATGTCGACTCATTTTACATATTTTACAACTGTTGTTCATTTTTTTTGTGTGTGTGTGTATACATGAGAGTTGAGAATTATTCATCTCGTAACTAAAGTTTTAATTTTTACTCCCAGTGTTTAGAGATGGATAGACCGACGGTTATATAGATGGATGGATAGCTTGATGAACAGATTAATATACAGGACGGATAAAGGGATGGATGGATAGATGAATGGATGGAGATGGATGGAGAGATAAATGGATAGATGAGTGGATAGTTGATGGATAGGTGAATGTATGGAGATATGGATGGATGCCCCTATTTGCTTTCATTCTAAAATGTATTAAAGCAGTGGTAAGAAATAGGGAGGTGAGCACGGAAGTGAAAAGGTCGCTCCATGATAGTATTGTCATACCAACTCTAAAGTATGAAATCGAAGCTTGGACCTTTTTCGAGAAACACAAGTCAAGGGTGAGAGCAGTAGAAGTGACTTATTGGAGAGTAGCATGTGGAGTTACATGGAGAGACAGACTGACAAATGAGGAAATAAAGGTATATTGTGGTGTGAATGTGGATGTGATAGCACTTCTAGAAAATCAGTGAGGCGGTTTGGCCATAGGAAATCATGGAGAGTGAGAAACTAACGAGGTGAGTGTATGTGAGTGAGGTGGAGGGAAGAAGAGGGTGGGGGAGGCCAAGGATGAGATGGAGGGATGGAGTGGAGAGGTATATGAGAGAAGGGTGTATGGGTTAGGGGGAGGGCAATGAAGTGGCGGAGGACTGAACGACATTGAGGCGATTGCTATGTGGTCATCCATTACGGGAATAAGGCGTCTGGCAATATATATATATATATATATATATATATATATATATATATATATATATATATATATATATATATATATATATATATATATATATATATATATATATATATATATATATATATATATATATATATATATATATATAATTATATATATATATATATATATATATATATATATATATATATATATAAATAATGTGTGTGTGTGTGTGTGTGTGTGTGTGTGTGTTTGTGTGTGTGTGTGGCCTCTGTGGTACAGTCGTAAAGTGTGCTTTTTCGTACACTGAAGAAAGAGGGTTCGTGCCCCGTCAGGATTATCAACTTTGGAAGCGATATTCCGACCACGTACTGCTTTGGCAGACTTAAGGGGTGCTGTGGTTGAGCCAGTGTCGCATACTATAAAGTATGCTTGCACCCAGTCAGCTTGCGCGGGCCGATTACACTTCGTTCACAGATTACACACGCATCCAAAGCCACTCCAAAACTACAGTGACACTTAAAAGCACTTCTCACCCTACATACAATCTCTACCAGAAAGTCTAAGCCACTTGGTAGAGATACATAGGCTGTATCGTCCCCACTTCGGTCGGGATAGGCCGGTCCTGCAGTGGACACTCAAAAGGATGATGATGATGATATATATATATATATATATATATATATATATATATATATATATATATATATATATGTATATACGGTACTCCTTCAACATCCATGGGGGTCAGGTTCCTGAAAACCACCTTGGCTGGGAAAACCGTGATTGGTGAAGTTAATTTTATATGGAGATAATAGGGGAAGGGAAATTTTGGTCGAAGGTAAAAAGGGTATAACATAAAAAAATAAAATGTACTGTTTTTCTGGTCTTTACTGCACAATATTGCATTATACCAAATGTAATAATAAATAAGCAAAGTTATGGTGCAAAGTGATTTACTCTACTACTTTAGAATTACGAAGGTTATCAGCTAGCTAATGTGCCCTGACTGTGGAAGGCTAGGGCCCATTATCAGCTGACTCGGATGATGGCTTGAAGCAGCACAGGAGAGATGATTGCTTCATTATATTCTGGAGATTCTTCTGGACCTGTGTGTATGGATCCAATTACGTGTCCAAGCCATGCTTGAATATTAAACTCCATTCTATGAGGAGATCTATGTCAATGAAGAAATCAGCAAGACCGCTGGGCATGAGTACCCCTTTGCTAAGGCTAGCAAAAGTCATTTTCAATAATTGTAGCCTTTATTTAAGCAGGAGAAAAACCTTACTCAGTACATATTCCTCGAGTTTGTTTGTTTTTTATTCATGTTCCCTTAGCCCGTACTTACGATTGTTTCCAGCGGAATGGAAGAAACAACGTACTATGTGATCGATTTCGTTTCCTAATTTCTCAACTGGAGGTTAGGTTAGGTTAGGTTTTATTAGTAGGTAGTGTTAAACTAGGGTAGGTTAGTTTTAGATGAACACTTAGGTTAGGACAGTTTCTTCTTTTAGGTTAGGACAGTTTGACGAATCAAAGGAGTAGTCACAGCAGAACAGCTAAAAACAACTGGGAAACATATTTAACAAGAAAAGTTTATCTGCCAAACCAGATATAATCAGAAATATCTGAGACATTAGGAAGAAGAACTGATTCAGGAAGGTGCTTTTATTGCTTAAAGCATATGTTTACTTCATTTGTTACTCCCCTCGTCGCCGTCCTCGTCGTTATCCTCGTCCTCACTTAGTTTGGCGTTGTGGGCCCATGATGACAACGGAACAAATAATAAACTGATAGAGATACTGTAACAGCACACTTTCTCAGTCTGGTCCCAATAACAGCGGAGACTGAACTGGAAGGTGAGACAGCTGCTAGCATGGGAGAATCGTTGCTGCCACCTACTGGCAGCCACTGCAAACTGAGCGTACTTGAACCAAGGACCCGAGGTAGGTGATCTGGTATACTTCATTATGAAAGAAAAGCATTTGGGAACCGCATGCTTATTGCCCGCAAGAATGTGCTGTTGGCCAAGTATATTATTTTGACCTTATCTTGATACCCCGCAGATTTCTCAATAGTTCAAGCCGTTCATGAGATATAATGATCCTAAAGGCAGGCGATAATAACTATTTGACCTTTGACAGCCGTTTTGGTGACCTTTACCTTGACCCCGAGTACCCATTTTCGAACTCGGCCAAGATTTTGGCCATATCCTGATACCCTGAATGTTTCACATTGATAGCTCAAGCCGTTCGTCAAATAAAATGGGAACACACACACACACACACACACACACACACACACACACACACACACATACACACACACAAAAGGCGGGCAAAAACATTATCGTTCCGCCTTGTAAAGGCGGGCGATTACCGCGTATAAATGAATTCCGCGGTGGGTGAACCTCATGGCTGGAGGGGGATTAGTATATATATATATATATATATATATATATATATATATATATATATATATATATATATATATATATATATATATATATATATTGTTACGGAACAGAGAAAGATAATGTACACTTTAAGTGAGAAAACTAAAAATCACTACTGTCCCGTAAAGTTCCAGGTTCAAAACAAAGAGTTAGGTAAAATTACAAGTTAAAGTTTAATGCTCAAACTAACAACAAAACATTCAGAACTCATAAGGATAATGTAATGGCAAAAACAGGTTAAATATATGGTTAACTGCAATAGCCTCTATTAACACGAAATTAGCAAGAATAAATTTATCTAAGTCAGCCCTGATAAAATGAGATACCAGATAATACTCAGTGAATGCCAGATAAATAATTACAGATACAAACTATTATCAAAAATGACTGACATAAAGAACGCCACACGAATTACAAAAACCTCACTAGGCCTACAAATTAAACTTATGCTATACAGTACAAGAAAAAATGCAACAACAGTTATACTCAAATTACACACAGCTGCTAGATGGTTGGAGATTTCTTGAGCACTCACAATAATAATATCTGTACAGGGGAGGACAGAGATGTGAACAAAATGAGGAGCAGATCTAAGTGGCAATGATGCAGAGACTGAGCTCATTATATAGGGGCCAGCAGAGCCTGATACAACTTGTAAGCAGGACGCGCAAATGAAGCCATGGGGGCAAAGAGCTGATAATCCCGCTCTAAGCAACAGAGAGAACGACTTACTCTACTATAACGGTAGAAGGGGGGAACTGAGGCAGAACACGTTCGTGATCAAACATGCAGCATACTGAGTGTTAAAATTACACAAAGGATGATGAAATCATAGGCTATATATATATATATATATATATATATATATATATATATATATATATATATATATATATATATATATATATATATATATATATATATATTAGACTCTGTACCTACCTGGATGGTTTATGTATGGAGGAGGTGAGAATTATAGATCAAAGAGAGTGGGCCTTTTGAGCCAGCGGAAAGAGAGGGAGGGTGTGAGGAGAGAGGAGTGGTTATCAAAGAGGGTAAGAAGAGAAAGATGGATAAGAATTGGAGACAATATCGAGCACATACATACAGAGAGAAACATGGAGACACAAACAGAGAAACAGATGCCAGGGGAATCAGTGAACAACAAGAAGCGGTGCTTGGCACGGCAAACCTGTCCCCGGTAGTCATTTTTGTGATGATGTTTAAACACAACAAGATCTCTTATCAAATCTGGAGTATATCATGTGGAAATTTACTTTATGTCCACTTGAAATTTTAGGTCCGACCCACCTGACACTAACCCCCCTAACGCTAATTAGGGGGGAGAACCCCCCTAATATGTAATGAGGCATGATATAGGATGCACATTTGAAAGCTGGACCTTTAGGTTTGGGTTTCATGTTGATATGACGAATTTGAAAGGAATTATGACGAAAATACATTTTTACATTTTACAATTTTTTACCCTACAGCCTAATCCTTGACCTAATTTGACACAAAATTTTATTAAAGTGATCGGAAGGTGATAGCCCATAATCCCTGTAATTATGATCAAAATCGCACCAGTGGTTTTTCCACAAGTTGTTAACAGACAGACAGAGAAAAGACGGACACAAACAAACAGACAGACCAAGTGAAAACAATACCCGTCCCCGAGGCTCTCCGGACCGGGACGGGTAATGTGTAGTGGAATTGACAGAGTTGTTGAAGGAAGGCGAGATACAGACAGATAAACGGACAAACAGACCGAAGCAGTCAGACAGTGTTATGCATTTATTTCCGTATTTACTTATTAATTTGCCCACCTATCTGTCATCCTGTCTCTATCAGTCGTTAAATCAGTCAACCGATCTATCTCTCTTTCAGTTCGTCTATATCTTTATTTCTCTTTAACTACCTATTTCTGTCTATCTATCTAACTATCTATCTATCTAGCTACATCTATCAGTTTATCTCTTCCTCTTCCTTCCCCTCTCCCTCACACTCTCCTCCAACATCCTCTCTCCCCCAAACTACCCTCATTTCCTCCCTCCCTCCCTCTCTCCCTCTCTCTCTCTCTCTCTCTCTCTCTCTCTCTTTCAAGTATACATCTGGATGAATATGTCTGTACCCATGCTCAGTACCAGTGGTGCATGAATGAAGAGGAAAAAAACTTACAGTTTTAAATTATTGAACTGTATTCAGTATGCTGAACACGTTTAACTGGCCGATTAAAACAGAAAAAATGAAGTATTCCCGAATTCATTTTGACCCCCATAACTGTAATGGGACAGTGTTCGCTTGTGGAGTGTGTCTTTTCTTGACCACAGCTGGTTCATTGTGTAAAAATCATGTTTATATTTTCCATAGTTTTGTACGCAGGCTACATAAAAATTCACAAGATTTTCTAAATAACATGCCAAGGAATATTAGCATTAAGACTTAATTTCACCAGAATAATATAATATAATATATATATATATATATATATATATATATATATATATATATTTATATAGATATAGATATATATATATATATATATATATATATATAGATTTCTCTCTCTCTCTCTCTCTCTCTAGATATATATATATATATATATATATATATATATATATATATATATATATATATATATATATAAATATATATACATATATATATGTATTTGATGGCGCTGGAATAGAACCCTAATGTTTCCCCAACCACAAAAGGGATTATGGAGACAGTATCAACAGTCATAATCTCATATGAGTCTCTCAGCTGATCAAAGTTATATGTGGTTTGCTAAAAAAAAAAAATAATAATAATAATAAAAAAATACTACAGCTGTCCCAGACACAAGAAAGTTAACGTTTAAGATGCAAAGCAAATCACTAAAGAAGTGACTGAAAGCCCACCAAGCTATTACTGACGATAATCAAAATAGTAGAGACACCTTTATTCTGAAAATTGGTTAAGCTACAGTGCACCCTCACACAATGAGAGTTTATGGGAGGCAGAAACCCTCGAATTCTATGATTTCGCATTGTGTGAACCAAAAAACTTATGGGGAAAATAGTATATGGTGGACAGCCCATCCAGAGCTTGGTCTTCGGGTCCCCTTCCAGCCTACTCTACCTTGCTAATACTTTGTCTAATAGTACTTCTAGTTGAACCAACAAATAAAACAACAATAGAACATGATGTACCTTTATTTAAGTAACTTCTGGGCTTGTTGAGAAGGGAGGGGGGTGGGTAACTGAGGCTCGGGGCATCTACTCTTGCCCCGTGGGGCGAGGCCAAGGCCACAGAGAAAGACAGGCCTGTACTATTTTGGGGATTGACCCGATGACGTGGGCATGGGTAGTGCTACCCGAGCGTACCTTCACCCCTCAGTGTGATGTATGGAGAGGTCAGGGTCAGAGCGCGCTGCTTTCCACGCAAATTTTCCCTTCTGATCCTGTGTACAGTGATTTAGACTTCGCTATTTATCGGCACTGGGGATGCCTTACACATGTGCTGTCCCAAATTGCAAGGGAAATTACAGATCAGGACCCAAAGTGCACGTGTTTTCCTTCCCTAAGGATGAGGAACTTGCCAAGAAGTGGGTGAGAGCAATTAAGAGGAATGGATACACACCAAGCAAGAATAGCAGGGTGAGCGCTTTTCATCTTTTTAATTTCCTTTTCGTTCTATCACTGTTAGTAATTTTTTTTTTCTTATTTTTAGGAGCCTCTTAGTATTACGATTTTCATTACTACTAAGTACCTATAGTGGTACATATTTCCTTTATTACCGTTTCCTAGTTTTGGTGTTATTTTGTTCTATTTGATAGTTTTTTAGTGCATTTGAGTGTTTTGAGGCCTCATTTTTGTGCAAATGAATAATAACTATAATATGACTATGACAGTCTGGAAATATTAGTAATGGTGGAAGGGACTGGCCAAATCTAAGTGTTTAACTTAACCTACCCTAACCTAGCTTAGTTGTATCTAGGAATTTAATCTACCCTAATCTAACCTAACCTAACTCAACCCAGCCTAACCTAACCTAACCCAGCATCCAGTTCGGAAGTTGGAAAACGAAATCCACCTTTCAGTATGTTCAAGCATGATTCGGTAATATTCATTTGCACACAAAGAAACACATACAGGCATACACTATACGATAGAACAAATCCACTGGGTATGGTAAGATTGCCCGCTAAAGAAACAGCAATAAAGGAAATACCTCTACAGTTAGTTACATTTATTAGCACAATGTTTACAAATTAGCTAAAATTAGCCATCATCGCCTACAGGTCTGTGAGCTGCATTTTAGGCCCGAGGATATCAGGCGAGAAACATCAATCTTTGATGTAAATAATGGGAGGAAAATTGTTCCGAAATTAAAGTTTCCTTGCCTGTGTGGTGGTGTTGTCCCTTTGCAATTACCTAACTGCCCTGCTTATTTGTCTGGACTATCACATTTTAGTTAAGCCCCCGATATGAAGAGGACTCGACTGGAAGAGTCTGCCATACAACCTGCGATGGAAAAGGGCATTGTTGATGACCAAAATTATAGGAGAGATAGAATTTCATACATTAGAAAAACTTAGGGAAAAGTTAAAGTTTACTGATTCTATTTACTGGACTGTAATTGATAATGGTGAAGTTTTACATATTTGCCATATTATCCATTCTCCTCAGCCTAAAGTTATCGTGTCTGTGGTAATCAAGATAGACTGCTTTGTTAACGCTCATGCACAAGAAGATAATCAGCTGGGAGACTATAAAATTCCTACAGAGGTGACTGACACAAATGCACTTGAACAGTTACTCATTAACTTGCGTATGTGCGACACTGAACGTCATGCCTCCAATTCATGTGATGTAATTGTTTTGATAAAGCTAGTAATATCACTTCTGTCCATAATTGTTCAGGATGAAGGATTCAAGCATGCGTGTACGCTCAGATCTGTACGTGAACAACTACACTTAATGACCCTCAGTATGTATGAGTACTCTTCAGAAATCTTGATATTCTCCTCTCTTCTACACACTTGTTCACCTCAAGGATACAGACTATTAAGAGTTAGGACCTTTCTAATTTTGCCTCATTACTGTACTATTAAAAGAATATTTTTTCCGAGAACATTCAGCCCAGGTAGTGAACAACATAACAGCAACTTTCTTATGAACATCAAACTAAAGCTTAAGACACTAGCACATAATGACAAAACAGTTACACTCATGGTTGATGAGATTCATTTAAAACCGTGTCTAGATTACAAAGGCGGTAACACTGCTAGTTCTGCCTTTGACAGTGATGCAATTGCAACAAGTGCCTATATATACTTGGGGGAGGCGGTGGCTCAGATGGTAGAGAGGTGGATTGCAGTCCTACCGGACCCAGGTTCAAATCCCTGCAGGGACAGGGAACAGTTTAAGGATTTGAATGTCATAAAATCAGACTTTCCTGATCCACCAGAAGACCCACCGACATGTAAAAATACCCCCGCTAATACCAATTCACCAGTCCTGTATGAGACAGCCCTAGCATGCATTCATTATGGACGGTGAGTGTTAGCGCCGAAGTGGTGCCATGTAGAGGTGTATAGTATGTACAAGGACTATTGGGCCTTGGGAGCAGGCTGTGAAGCCTATGCCCAGAGTCAGACATATAAATAAAAAAAAATTATGGTAAGTAGTATACGTTAAAAATTTAAAGATGTCCATATAATTCCTGCTAAAATCATGAATGCTGAGACACTGCACGATATTATGAAGAAGGTAATATTAGGGCTGGAGAATATAGGCTTCAGTGTGATATGTATTGAAATGGACAATAATCCAATCAACGGAAATGCTGTATCTTTGCCAATCCACCCAAACTGTCGACAGTCTACCCACATCCAGCACAAAGTACCAGACCTCTCTTTTTCATCTATGATGCTGTGCATCTCTTAAATGCATAAGGAACAATTGGCTTGGACAGAAAGATAACCAAAAACAATGAGATTCCAACAGTTTTCAGATGAAAAATCTTATAACGAAATGAGGATAATGTATGCTCCTTTCAGTACTTTGAAAAGACTATATTCCTTAGAAAAAGATTCGTTACACAAACATTCATATAGGCTAACCCTGAAAGCTTTATCTCCCTCCAACCTAGAGAAACAAAATTTAAATTTGGTTCTTCAGATCATTAACGAATGTTATACAAACCCTGCTAACTGGTGGAAATCAGCCCTGCCTTTGGTGATGTTGCTGGCAATATAGAAGTCATTCAGGAATGGTGGAATATAATGCACGTAAAAACACCCTTTAAAGGTATTCGGCTGAATGACAAATTTTCTTGTCCATTATCTAACAGTACAGGTGAATGATGTCAGTTCCTAGACAGTTTCCTTTAGAAATGTGGGATGCACTGCCAGAATCTTCCGGAAAATTAACTAAAGAAACATTTAGAGCTCTGAAACATACGACTTTCGCAATCTTAGAAATAGCCAAGTACTGCAGAAATGAATTAAACATGAGCTACATTTTCACCGGAAAATTTCAAACAGACAATATGGAAGCAAGGTTTGTCCAGTATCGGCAGTCAGCAGGAGGGAATTATAATATTTCTGTACGTCATATATTCGCGTGCGAAAAGAAGATAAGAATGATGACTGCATTAAAGCAAGGTTTACCCATCCATAACCTGAATGTTCTCTTCAAGAACTTTGAAGAAACTGACTTGGAGGAAGTAAATACAACTCGAAACTGGCTTCTGCCATATGAATGTTGACGTAACTAAGGATGACATTGACAAGTGTAATGATCTCCCAGTTATAATTAATTAGCTGGCTATTGTTGTTATGCTGTCACAAAGAAAATAAATTGTAACACTTGTAAAAAATTGATTACATGCCCAGATATTAGCGAGGAAATCCCTGATAGTCACAGCTATGTTGCTGGGATTAACAGGGGCTCTGTTTTATAACCATCTAGTATAACTGCAAACATGGTTATGTATAGTTAAATTGTTATTATCAAGCTAATTGAGTTGCCGGTTTCGCAGTGCTACCAGCCAAAGAAATCAAGCAATGAAACTTATAGTTATTGCTTTGATAGATGATGATGCTCTCTTCCCCAGTGATTTTGGTGATAATGGACATGACACTGAAAAAAAAAATCCTGGTTTATGCCTCCACAAATGCAGTTTTCAATAATTATTGTGACAAAGAAAATAATATCGTGGCGTGTAACAAATCTAACAAAAATATAGTACAGTACAAACTTCAAGCACTGGATAAATAGCGAAATTGTGAAATATGAGTGTGTTTATGTATACATGTATATACACATAACATTCAGAAAATTATATATATAGAAATAAAAAACAAAAAAGTTTGTAAGTGTGCATGCATGGTTGTTTTCTTTATATCAGTGATTAATGTGTGTATTTTTATATAATCATTTATATACTTATTCATTAACATGCTGTTAAAGCAAAACTGGTTTTGAACGCATAGCTACTATTATTATCAGCTTCATTGAAAGGATACGTAGAAATGAAATCCTGAATAGGAAAACAGTATTGTGAAATTTGAGCAAGAAAGGTGAGCGTACGACTAGCCAGTGACCATGGTGAGGGAGAGGCAGGGAGCATCCACTCTCACTACTCTTGCTGACATTATGGATGATCCCACAGGCCTGTCTTTCTTGGTGGCCTTGGTGGGGCACCCTGTTGTCACTGTCACTGTCACTGCTGAGTCTCCTGGAGGTGCCATAAACCTTCAAAGTTGACAGCTGAGACCATGATGAATAGGTGGGTACTGCTATGATGCTAAAGTGGACCACAGGATGCGAGGTACATGTGTTCTTACGGCAATATGGAGGAGAGGTGTCTGTTTACCCAGGAAAGTTGGTAGATGGGATGCAGATAGTTGGCCAGCCGCCCGACATTATGATCTGGCTCGTTGCCAACCACCTGCCTTCATGTGACTGACTCGCATTGTTCAGCCAGACACTCGTACTAATGGTGGGAAGTCCATTTTTGCCTTGGAATCATACGGCAGATTCGCATGTTGGAAAGTTCAATTCTAAGATTTCGCATTTGATAAAAATAAGGATTTTCTGGGTTGACCTCGCATTGTAGGTGATTTGTACTGTATGAGTTTGCATTGTGTGGGGGTGCACTGTACATGATAAATACAAACCTACTGACCTTGGCCTCGATGTGACCTGCTGTGTAGACCCCCGCGGTGTTGTCACAGTGCAGTTCAGTGTTTGTGTAGGACGGTTGGACAGCACATTCACGTTGGGAAAGAATGACACGAATGTAGGCTCAGGAAACACATAGTGGGAGATGGTCCTGTAGTCTATAATTAATAAATTTTTACTGCTTTGCATTTCTTTTACATATTTACATACTGTCCTCTGAGCTGCCAATTCACATATAACTGCTTGAGGTTGTCGGATCATAAGCACAATTAAGTCGCCTTCTGGTGGGGCATGGGAAACTGGAAACCTCAGCTGGAATGCCCAGTTGGTGGTTGCCAACAGTAGTCAGTATGTCGCCTGCTGCAGTCACCACTAGCACCACCATTAAGGACCACAACACGAACTGTATATATCTAGTTTTGTTATCATTGCTTTCATTTTAAATGTTCGGATGGTATCTTGAATTTACATGTATTAACTTTTATTTATGAGAACAGTATTTCTCTGCTTTTAGGCAAATACATAACCCTGTAACCAGGAGTTTTTGTATTAATATCCCAGGATGAAGATTCTCAACCCTGAAACCAAACATAGCCCTTTGAACCGGATCCTACACCTGTGAACCTGAAGCTACAGATCTAAACTAGTGAACCACCATGTGGCCATTCACTGCAAACAGCCAGTCAACCCAGCACTCTGTGTGGTGTACAGTGTGTAGTGTATGGTGTTCTATTACTACAGTGCATCACCATGGCTAAGGATACTCCTAAAGCTTTGAAAAGTCGAAGAACTACTGCACGGACATGGGCCACCAAACTAGTAAACGACCTGAAAGCAATTTGGCACCAACGGGAACAAGCAGAGTCTGACAACCTTGCTTACCTTATTAACCTAGTGGAAAATCACGCCACCTTCATGCAGTCTTCAGGGTGAACTGAATCATTCATGACATCCCTGGTGAATTGCACCACCTTTAAGATTAAGACGAAATTATCTCCCTGTAAAACACCTGCTTGCTCATCTGGATAAAGCCACAGAGAGTCAACCTAATCCTGGTCTCACTCCACAGTCATTCTGCATCACCAGTAAGTTCAAGCTCGACTTCCACATTCCTACCTTTAAGGGTGACATCCTTGTCTGGCTAGAGTTCTGGGATCTTTTCACTGTAGCGTCCAGGACAAGAATTACTTCCCAGTAGAGAAATTTGTTCATCTTAACCCTTTAACCGCGGGTGTCATTCCAGAATGACAGTGACAAAACTGGACCAAACCGCGGGTGTCATTCTGGAATGATCGTGAATATTTTGAACACTGCGCGTTTTCCCGGCGTGCAAATAGTCTCACGCAAGAGTAGCTGTCAAGTTCTTTCACGCCAGCCATCCCACACCTCCCTCCTCCAACCCCGAGGGGGCCCCCCCCACCCCTGCCCTGACCCACGTCAGTCAGTATCTGTCCAGCTCTGTGCATGATAATGACGCTCCGTCCCGACTCATCGTCGCTCGCTTCCTCCTCTACAGTGATTAGTGCTAGTGTTCCCTCTACCTCGACACCGGTAAAGGAACTGCCGACGGCGAGGCAGAAGGGGTTGAGCACTCTTGAAATTAGAACTGAGCTGGACAAAACTGTAAGTACTACTCTTGATTGTGGCAGTGAAAGTGACACACTCACAGCAAGCAGTGATGATTTGGCAGTGATTGGTGGTGAACCATTTTCCATTGATAGTGACAGTGATGAAAGTGATCGTGTTGATTCCCCCCCACCGCCCCCAACTTACTCTGGGAAAGGAAAGGCTCCTATGGGCAAATCTGGTATTGCACGTGGGAAGGGAGTGAAGCGCAGGCTCACGTCTCCCATACCAGGCCCTAGTACGCATTTCCCATCAATTTCCTGTTCCCCTAGCCCTATTGCCCTCACATCATCATCATCATCATCTGTCGTGCCCTCTCCTCAGTCTACATCATCTGAGGAGTACGAATTACCAAAGCCTGCAAAACGAGGGAAGGCAGGCCGTGCAGGCCGTGCAGGCAGGCCTAGAACAAAAGGGATGCGTGGCAGTTGGAGGGCAAAGCTGGGCGATAAGCGAGGTGATAAGCGGGGTAGAAAGGGTCAAGTTTCACCACGCACCAGGTCAGAAACCCCCCCGCCTGCCCCCCGCTCAGTTCCCTCACCCGCGCCACCCCCACTCACCGCCCCCGCACTCACCCCCCTCCCCGTTGCCTCCTGCCTCACCCACCTCCCGCTTGCCTCCTGCCTCACCTCCTGCCTCACCCATTGCCTCCACATCAGCTCCTTCTCACGGGGAAACGAGTGGAATGCAACCTGCCCCTGCCACTGAACCACGCACAGGGCAAGTGGATGCATTTGTTTGGTCTGACGGTGGAGACTTCCAGCCACACAATCCACCGTTTGATATGACAAATGCTGGAATACAGCCTGCCTTCCCATGCAACGCAGGTGATGAGTTTGTTGATTACTTCCTGGCCTTCCTTGATGATGAAATTGTGCAGCATGTCAGCGATGAGACCAATAGGTATGCAGCTCAATGTGCAGCAGAAGGGCTGGGACCTACTGGCTCACCAAAGCAAGTGTCGTGGTTGCCTGTCGGGATCAGAGAGCTGTATGTGTTTTTTGCACTCATGTTTTTGATGCCCCATATAAAGAGACATGAGTTGGAGGAGTACTGGCTCGTGGATGACATAACCACTATCCCAATATTCGGGAAGTATATGTCACGGGATCAGTTCCGACAGCTGCTTGGATACCTGCACTTCGCTGACAATGACAACCCGTCCCAAACTGACCCTTTGTGGAAAGTGAGGGATTTTCTCAACAGGATTAGGGATCGATTTATGCGATTTTTCAGGCCTATTCAGAAAGTCGTCATAGACGAATCCCTGGTATTGTTCAGAGGACGTCTCAAATTCATGCAGTACATCCCCAGCAAACGCCACCGCTTTGGGATAAAGTTCTTTGTGCTGTGTGACTGTGAGACGGGGTATATACTGGATTTTGTCATTTACTCGGCTAGCACAATGGATGTGAACAGGAAAGACCCCCTTGGCTTCTATGGCTCCGTTGTAAAAGTGCTGATGGAGAGGTATTTTGGTGGTAATCATGTGCTGTACACAGACAATTATTACACAGCACCGAAACTCTCCAAATACCTTGCTGAACACGGCATTGGCACTGTTGGCACTGTACTGAGCTATAGGAAAGAGTGGCCTAGTTTCCCCGAAGCATCATCATCATCCAGGGGAGATGTTCACCTGAAGAAGTCAGACAGGCTTCTTGCGATCAGGTGGCATGACAAGAAGGTCGTGAATATGATCAGCACCATCCACAAGGGGGAATTGAAGAGAACTGGGAAGGTCAGCTACAGGACGGGAGAGCCAATCATGAAGCCTGATGCCGTCATTGATTATAATGTAAATATGAGACTTGTTGATAAGTCTGATATGATGATTGGCGAAATCGACTGTCTCAGGAGAAATACCCAATGGTACAGGAAGGCTTGCCTGCACATGCTCGATATGTGCATGCTCAACGCCTTCATTCTCTACAAGACACAAGTCGGGGGCATAAGGCAACCATCACTGAGACAGTTTTCCAAGACTGTCGTGCAGCAGCTACTTGCACGATTTGGTCAGGTGACGGCATTGATCCCGAGGCGACACTCTGACACACAACCTGACCATCTTGAGTGCCGCAGTTACATGAGCCGGCACCAGCTTGTGAAATTGCCTCCTACAGCAGGCGGCAGGTTGTCACAGGGCCGCTGCAGAGTATGTTCAACCACCACACGGAGGCCTAGGACGAGAAAAATGAGCACACACCAGTGCCTTGAATGCCACGTCGCTCTATGTGTAACTCCGTGCTTTGCCGAGTACCACTCTCTGAGTAAATACTGAAAGTGACAGTGATATATAGTGATGCGACAGTGACGTGCTTTGCCAATAATTGTATAATGGATAATGTAGTAATAAGGGATATTTTGCCTAGAAAATAAAGGAAATATTGGCCAGTATAATAAGTGATATTGTAATAAGAGAATCTGCAGCACTTGTGGAATTCTGCGGCACTTATGTAATTCTGTGATGCGCCAGTGTGCAATATAGTAATAAGTGCATTGTAAATATAATGTATATTGCCCATATTATATGTAAAATAATATTAGAAGTTAGAAAGAATGAAAAGATCGCATGAAACGTCAGTGAGCAGGTGCCGCCGCAGTGAAGTGAGGCGCAGCTGCAGTGAAGAGCGGGCGCAGCCGCAGGGAAGTGCCTTTTACCTACCTCAGTGAACACAGAGTGGGTGTTTATCGTATGTACGGTGTTCATATATGTTTATATTACTATTATGAGAGGGTGGTTGGCATTTGGTACTGGTGTGTGGGGCGTAAAATAGTTATTTCACACCCCTCACTTCTAACGGCTCTCCCCGTCTTGTGAAAGTCAACAAAGTCATGAAACCTACATCAATGGAAAGCTGAAGGTTAGTACTTTCTAATGGTACCTTATTTTTTTCTCTAGCTTTATTCTGTGCAGAGTTATTAAGGTTTAAAGGTTTGTTTACATTTGGCTGAAACCCCTGCGGGAGAGGACAGTCAGACCAAAACAATACCCGCGGTTAAAGGGTTAAGGGACATTTCAATGGAGAACCAGCTAGGTTCATCCAAGGCTTGGCTACAACCAGTGATAACTGTGCCATTGTTGTCAACATCCTTCAGGAGAAGTTTTGGAGAGAAAAACTCTGAAAAGGGTCTCTAACGGTCAGTCTCCTGAACAGTGAACATTCCTCGTGTCACTTAGGCTACAGCTACACCGAATGCGACGAGCGGGGCGACTTGAGAGGGGAGGGATGAGACGACATAATAAAACACTAAATCCTATGTGGGTGGCCACACTGAATGAGTGGGGAGGTTTGTCACCCCGCTTACCCTCCATGCTCGTCACTACGTGATGCGGCATGTTCCACAATGTCGCCACCACCTAGCGACATCCCCACTTCCCAGGCATTTGCATCATCATTCAGTCGTGCTGGTACTGCATGTTGGGGATGTTGGGTTTGGTAATTATGTCTACTGAATACCTTATTGGAGTTGTGTACTACAGGAGTGCTGTATAGGATATAAATGATCCACTCCACAAAAATACTGGAGTGTTGAAGAAACACTGGGAAGATATTTGTGAATAATTGCATACAAATGGTAAATTATAATCGAGCATTATTTTCTCATACGATTGCTTAAGTAATGTTTGTTCCACCATTGTTATAAAACCTATACAAGCATTTAGTGCTCTATACCCTTTGTTACACCATAGGTTTAAATCTAATAAACAGATAAGTGTATACACTATATGTATGTGTATATGTATTATGTAATAAACACGAACAATTTTAATATTTATCAGTATATAAATCTATGAAATATAATTCAGTAGATAGTGAATTGTCCAGCGGATATTCCACTATAGGCATGCTTCTGACTAGCTGTTACCCACGAGGTTGGCATTTCCTATTTGGACATGCATCGCATTAACGCTCACCTCGCCGCTCATCGCTTGACGCTATCTCCCTGCTCGTCGTGTTTGGTGTGGTCACAGCCTTATGGTGAGAACCTTACGGTGAGACCTCACTGCCAATGTCAGGGCTCTTGGAGTGTTCAAAGTCCCTGAAGAGAACTTTAGTCAGCTTCTCCTGCCTGTGTTGATGAGTAGGAGCCCTGGAACCTGGAAACTTCAGTGGGCACAGTACAAGAAGACCAACACCATTTCAGATTCATATCTTACAGGCTTTCTAAAGTTCTTGCGACAGGAGGTGTCCATCCACGAAGAAACTTCACTGCTGCCTGTTGGGACATTGACAAATCCTGGATCAGCAATGTCTGCAGCGTCAAGAAAGGCTGTTACCAGTAAGTTTAACCTTCAACGACACTGACCAGAATCACCGAAGAAAGAATATTGGATCTGCAAAGTTTGTAACTGCACCCAGCACAGTATATCCAAGTGCAGCCACTATCAGAAAATATCTGTGGATTATCAATGGACCATCATAAGAAAGGCAGGTGTATGTGTCCAGTGCTTAGGACCACATAACTACCATTCTTGCACCAGCAACACATGTCCGATATGCAACTGGCCTATCATTCGTCACTCTGGCACCACAACTCGAGATCTCAGCTCTCACCTTTTGCTGCTCTGTACCAGCCATCACAGTTTTCCGAGAGTCAGCTTCCTTGTCTTGACACCAAAGGACAAGAGTACAAAGGAGTACAAAGGAAAGTAAACAGCAACAGACCTTATGGTCCTTTCGAGGCTGTTTGTTACAGAGTAGACTATGACTACAAGATCTAACTCTACATGCTGAAAGATAGGGATAGTAAAGCAAGAAGGCTCTCCTAGCCTCCAAACCCTCCAGTTAAAACTGGTAAGAAAAAGTGAGAAAAACCACCATGCAGCATGGAAAAACTGACATGGAAATTTCATAGGAAAGACTGAAAAGGAAAAGCTACATTCTATAATACTTTATCCATAAGCTACCAGTATGAATAACCTGAAAGAGAAAGAGGTAATGTAAAATGAATAATTGAATAAATAAATAATTCATGACACTATGTACGGGTACATTGAGTTAACAGGGCATCTGGGGACCCAGTGTAGAAATTGCACAGTGCACAGTGTGGGTGTTCAGGGGGTGGTGCGGCAGCCTTGCCTGGCGCTATTAAGGTAGGCAGCAATCAATCAGGTCCCAGCTCTGTTCATTCCACTGAGACTAGGAACTTGCCCATGTGTGACAGGCATACAAGTCACCTCCTGAAGCAGTGACCCCTGGTACATTAAAGAAATCCTGATGGTCGTCACCTAATTATCCGGGACCCTCAGTGATCCACAGCCCATCACAGGTCGAAAGCATGAGTAGTGACTGCTAACTCATGGCTATCTGTGCAAATCTTAGTCTGTGCATATACTATATTTGCATTAAAAATATTTATCCAGGCCCAAAAAAAATAAAATAAAAAAAATTATACATATACAAGTGTTTTATTCAGGGGTAAAAATATTAAGCTGGGGGTTAAACGACAAATACTTTTCCAGGCGACCTTTAAAGGTCATTACTGTATCACAATTTACTACAATGGAGGGAAATTTATTCCATATATGTACAACTCTATTAAAGAAGAAATACTTAGCTTCATGCGACTGGAATCGTTTGCCAATTATTTTATGCCCATTCCCTCTAGTATAATTCAGGTGATCAACTGTGAAGTATTTATCAACAGCCATGTTATCATGTCCTTTGAATATTTTGAATACTTGAATTAGATCTCCTCATAACCTCCGTTTAGTTAGGATAAATAGATTCAGGGCTTCAAAACGTTCCTCGTATGGTTTATTTCTCGATCTAGGTATCATCTTTGTCATCCTTCGCTGCACTCTTTCAAGCTTTTCTGTATCTGTTTTATAATACGGTGACCAGAACTGAATGCAATACTCCAAGTGTAGGCTTACTAAGGAATTATACAAAGTGCGGACGATATTATTGGATTTATATTCAAATGCTCTACCTATGAATCCAGTCAGTTTATTGGCGTTTTTCACAGCCTGTGTGCATTGTTTGCATGGTTTCAAATCGTTTGTTACTATGACTCCTAAGTCTTTTTCGTGGTTTGTGCTACCAAGTTGGACATTATTCATGCTATAACTAGCCCTTACATTTTTACTGCCAATGTTTAGCACTTTGCATTTATTAATATTGGTGGCGACCATCATCCACTCACTTGATGTAGTGCTGCCTAGTTCTTCCTTAGCCCTTATCATTCTTTTTCTGCACCTGCTCTCCTCTGTTCCTATTTCTCTCATCTTTCCTGCTACTTCTTATTGCTTTTCTTTCCTTTACAGGTGGCTTTACATCGAGTGACAAGCCAGTGGTTTCCTGTAAGCCAAGAAACCATTTACAACGCTGGGTGGTAACCATATAACCAAACCATACGTGCTCCCTACGTGTCAGCAAGTGGGTTGGTGGAGGGTTAGTGCCCTTCCCCCTAAAACAAATAACTCAAAGTCAAATGATCACCCCTTACGGGATTGTGGCGTCTGGCAATAGACAGATTGATAGATTTGCCAAATTTGGGCCCAGTTAAATAGTCGATCAAGATCTCTCTGAAATGCCTGCCATTATAGTGCTGTGTCTGCTCTGTTACCTATTTTAGTATCGTGAGCAAATTTTGAAATTTTACAACATAATCCTTCATCAATATCATTAATATATATTAAGAAAAGAATAAGACCTAACACTGAACACTGCGGCACTCCACTTGTAATGTTTATCCAGTCTGACTCTTTTTCATTTACTACAACGCTTTGCTTTTGTCCTGTGAGCCAATCTTCTACCCACCCGAGAACACTGCCACTGAAACCATGTGCCTTTAGCTTTTGAAGGAGTCTTTCGTGCGGAACTTTTGAAAATCAAGGTAAACAACATCAACAGATTTAGTGGCGTCGTACATGCTCAGTATATCTTTGAAAAAGTCCAGCAGATTCGTGAGGCAAGAGCGATTATTACGAAAATCATGTTGCAATTCTTTGATGAGATTGTTTGATTCTAAGTGTTTCACAAACTTGTCTCTGATAATAGTTTCAAAGAATTTGAAAATCACCAATGTTAACCCGCCCCGTCCCGACGACGTATGGGTACGTCACCACGATTTGCATTTGCCAGTCCCGGCGACGTACCAGTACGTCGTGCAATTGCAATGTGCATAATTTCGACAATTTTCAAATTTCGCGCTTGATTTGCGGTACGTACCCTCGCCTGACCTTCCCCTACCTGCCACCAGGCAGGGACACTCGGCGACCCCGCGCGACCCGTGCTAGCCCGCCACTCGTCCACTCACCTGGTAGCCACGGTCCTGCTCAGATATGGCTAAGAGAGGTCTCTCAGAGAGCGAAATTCAAGTCGCCCTGGACACCTTTACCGGCGACAGTGATTCCCCACTGGATGACGAGGAGATGGACAAAGATTATGTGCAGCCAGACGAGGAAGAAACCACCAGCAGTGATGAGGAAGTTCCGTCACCAAGGAAGCGGCAATACGTGACTTACCGTGCTGCTAGAGAGGGGCAGGAGGCAAAGAAGGCACGTGGTATGTCATATCCCTATCCCCAGCGTGCCTTGGAAGCCGAATTCGAGGTCGAGGACGAGGACGAGGACGGAGACGTGGGACGTGCTGCCACGTGGTATGGGCGGGAGGTGATTACGCATCGTGGCCCAGAGCGCACACCACGTCGTCTAAGCAGGTATGGGCCTAGCATTCTGTTTGGGGCAGTAGGAAGTGAAGTGGAGGGAGTGGGGAGTGAAATGGACATTCCTGGGATTAGGGAAAGTGAGAGTGAGGTGGGTGAGTCATTGCTCTCCCTACGCAGTGTGAGGCGGCAGAGTGGATCACGTGGGCCAGTGCGGGTGCGTTCCTTATCACGTGGGGTTGTGAGGGAGGGGGAAGGTGGGGAGGAACCACTCCAAAGCACGTCTTATGCTCCCCAATATCCCCTAACACGTGGTCGAGCAAGGTTGCGTGAGAGAGCACGTGGTGTGGTAATGGAGGGGAAGGTGGGGAGGAACCACTCCCCAGCACGTCTTCTGCTCCCCAATATCAAACTATTTCATCCCCACAGCCCCCTAATGTTCCTCAAGGCCGTAAGGGTAAGGGAAAGGGAAAGGGTAAAGGCAGAGGGAAGAGGAGTGACAGTGGGGAAGCCCTCCGTACTCCTTCTCCCCAACCTCCCCAACCAGGATCTCCTCCCCACCCAGACGAAGGCGGTGATGGGGACGAGGGATTTGTGTCGTGGGATTGGGAGGATGGGAGTGATTTTTCTCCCTCATTCACCCCTTCACTGAGCAGGGGCGATCTGGCTGCATTGCACCAGGTATTCACTGTAATTCAAGCAGGTTGGATTTTTCCACCTGTTTTTCAGTGAGGCCTTCGTTGATCAGATCGTGCTTCAAACAAACCTGTTTGCAAGCGGCCAGCGGCTAGAAAGTGAAAGATTGGGAACAAGGAGTAGGCATTCAATGATTTATGATTACACTGTCTCCATTCCAGAAATGTTCTTATTTTTTGCCCTTGTCCTTTTGATGGGTATAATAAGAAAAAATAGAATTCCTGCTTACTGGACTAGGGACCCTGTTATGTTTACCCCCATATTTGGTCAAGTGATGAGCCGTAATCGGTTTCAACAAATTCTAAGTCGCCTCCATTTTTATGATGCTAATGACCCTGCAAATGCAAACAACACGGACAAAATGAGGCGAATTAGGCTGGTCTTTGATCACCTCAGGCAAACCTTTCGATCCTCATTCTATCCCTATAGAGATCTCGTCATAGACGAGAGTCTCGTGTTGTGGAGAGGCAATATTTCATTCAGACAGTATATACCCAGCAAAAGGCACCGTTTTGGGTTCAAGATCTTTGTTATGTGTGACTGTAGGACTGGATACGTGCAAGACATAGTCTTGTACACCGGTGCACAGACAGACATAATAGAAGATCGAAGTATAGGACTTTCTGGAGCAGTGGTAAAGACGATGATACAAGACTACCTTCATCGTGGTCACGTTCTCTATCTCGACAACTGGTACACTAGCCCTCTTCTCGCTCGTTATCTTCACAGACATGAAACGGGAGTCTGTGGAACCGTAAAGGTGAACCGGCGTCACATGGTCAAGGTAGGGCGGAAACTTGCAAGGAGTGAGGTTGTCTTCTTCAAAGCAAACAACATCCTTGCAACAATGTGGAACCACAACAGAGAAGTAAGCCTCTTGTCCACAGTTCACCGCCCCTTGATGCACCGTACTGATTCTGTTGATTACCATAGCGAGAGCAGGCGTCGTGTTTGGAAACCTGAATGTGTCATGGACTATAATATAAACATGCGCCTCGTGGACCAGTCAGACTCCATGATATCGACGGTAGAGTGTGCCAGGACCACGATGAAGTGGTATAAAAAACTGTTCTTTCACTTGCTAGATATCACTGCTCTGAATTGCCACCACCTTCACGCCATGACCACAGGAGTTCAGGAAACCTTTGAAGGGTTTGTGAGGGAGCTCACACGAGAAATCTTTGCAAAATATGCTGTTGAAAGGCCCCAACAGCGCCCCCGCACTGCCCCTATTACCCACACTCCCCAGAGAATATCCGCCCGCCATTTCCCCACTCCTATCCCGCCCCAGCCCAACAGACCTAGGCCCCAGCGCAGGTGTCACGTGTGCAGTCATTCCCAGGTGAGACTCGCGACACAGAGGAAGGACACCCGCTATGAGTGCGTGCATTGTGACGTGGGTCTGTGTATTCACCCATGTTTTAGTGAATATCACACGTTGCTGCAATTTTAGCATGGTGTGATTGCGAAAGGACGCAGAAATTATGATGTAAATGCGACGCTATGTCAAAATATCAGTCATGTGGATCGCCAAATATTAGTATAAAGTGCCTACGGGTAGAACATAAGTGAAAACATTGGGTGTAAGTATATAAATCTGCCCTAAGTTGAAACTTACATAGAGAGGGTTGTTTGATGCGATATTCTGTCGCTCAGTGCAATAAATACGGCCCCTTATTATAAATTTTCTATTATGTGACATTCTTACGGGTATAATATAAGTTCAAATTATTATATATGATGATGAATTTCCTAAGTCAAATATTCATAGCGTGTCTATAAAGATAAGATTTCCTGACGCTTAGTCGAATGAATAAGGCACGTATTAGTCAAAATAAAAGTCAGCAAGTGATAAAGTGAATAATTAGTATATAAGTGTGTGAGTGAATTAGTATATAAGTGTGTGAGTATTATGTATGACGTAACATTCCTTGCGAGGGTATTTTCAGGCGATATTCTCACGCTCACTTGAATAAATAATGGCAGTAAGTATGTACAGTGCATTGGAGGGGTGTAAACGTGTGTAATGTAAGTGGGAAAATATAATTGGAGTGAATAAATAAAGTAGATGATGAAACACGAGTGTTTGAGATCGTGGTTGCTACGTGAATAGGCGCTAGCATATCGCTAAATGCCCTCGTAATGAATGAAAATAATTGAAAACCTTCACAGTGGTGGGGGAAAGGTTCTATGTAAATGGGAAAATAATTGGAAAGTGATAAAACAATTTGGTATGTTGAAATACGAGTCATAGCGAAAGTAAACACTAAGGTGATGTGCGCTAAACTTATGCTGCATGTCATCAAAATGAATGAAAACATCTGAAATTACTTACAAACAGTTGTAATTGGTAAATTGTCATTGAAACAGAAGTATACAAGTAGAAAAAATGATAGGTTGACTCATACCAGAAACTTAGCATATAGCATGTTACGACTCGGACCAAACTCGCTATGCTCGCGCGATGGTACAATGCTTATTTTTCCTATATATGTGTCTGAAATACATTATATTGTTACTGTTATTGTTTATTAGTACAAATTCAATAAATGTAGAGGTGTTGTGTGTTGTTTGTCCCATTACTCCTTACCATAGAAAACGTTTACGCATATCCAGCCCATTACAGAATACGATACCTGCGGGGGGAAACCGCACCTGTATAGACCACTTATAGACCGCAGAGACCACTTTCTTCAAGATTTTCCATAGTTTCTCGACCTAAGCGGAAGTTTCATAAGAAAAAAAAATTTTCCAAAAAGGCTCGGGACTGGGGGATGTCATAGGTGCGGAAAGGCTCGGGACGTGACGGGTTAAACTAAGTTGGCGGTTGTTTTCTGGCTGTGCTCTGTTGCCCTTTTTGAATATTGTGGTTACGTTAGCAAGTTTCCATTCATGGGGCACCTTACTGCTCTTAAGTGATAAATTAAAAAGTTCAGATAAAGGCTTTGATATATCATTCTGTAGTTCCTTCAAAATACGTGGAGATATTTTGGTCTGTGGTGGTGTATTATTCTCTAATAATTTGCTGATTGCAAGTAGTACGTCGCAATCACTAACTATAATGTCAGTGATTATGCTATCCTCTCCTATAGGAATGGGGAAACAGCAGGAATCGTATGTATATTTTCTGTTGTAAATACTGAAGCGAAGAAAGTATTAAGAATTTTCGCCATCATACTTTCATCATCTGTGATTAAGGGACCGATTTTCGGGGGTATTACCTTTTTGCTTCTTATGTAACTGAAAAATTCTTTGGGATTTGATTTACTGATACTTGCAATATGTGCCTCAAGGTTTTTCTTACTGCATTTAATTAGTTTTTTGGCTTTCCGTCGAAGGGCATTGTATTTATTTTTAATACTTTGGCTCTTTGTGGTATTATAATTTTTATATGTAAGATGGTTTGCCTCCAGACAATGTTTAAATGTCGGACTTCCATCATTTGGGTTTAGAATTTTTGGCAGGCCTTCTGTTGCGCATTGGAATACATAACCTGACACCACTGTTGAGAGTTTCTGTAAGAAAAATTCCACGTGTCATTGATATCTTAAGTATCGGCAATAGGATGCCAGTCACCTGCACCAACAATTGACTTTAATTTCTTAAAATTTGCCTTCTTAAAGTCAGGCACTTTCTCGCAACTGGCCCTGACATTGTCTTCACTGATTTTAATGTTAAATGTAACTGTGCGATGATCACTTGTACTAAATTCTTCTCCGATAGTAACATTACTCACTACATTTTCTGATGTGGCTACGACCAAATCTAGGATGTTAGCTCCATGTGTTGGATAATTTACAAACTGATACAAAGAACTTTCCGGCAAGTTTGTATATAGGTCTAACCCTGTGTGTGAGGATAGTGCTTCTCCCCATTTTGGAACTGGTAAACTTAAATTACCAAATATTACAGTGCTTTGCGTACAAGATATTTCGGCAATTTGATTGTAGATTTCATTATCGATGTTGAGTGGCTGACCAGGTGGATGATAAATTAACCCAAGTGTGATTTTATGACAAGATTCATTTCTAGCTGAATATCAATAGTGTCAATGTTTTCAATACATGGCTTGGTATTTGTGACTGGATGAAATCCTGATTTAATACATAACAACACACCAACTCCTGCTCGATTCTTCCTTTTGCAACTGAAAATGTGATTGCCTGGTAAATGAAACTGTGCTAGAAAATCTCTTTGCTGAGTATTTAGCCACTATTTTGTTATACCAATTACGTCATAATCTTCAGTACAGACAAGGACCTCTAAATCAGAAAATTTATTATGTAGACTACACACATTTACAAGAAGAACTTTAGTGTGTTATCCTTTCTGATGTGGGGAGCTTCAATTATTTATTGATTCATCAGATCGAATGACATCTACGTTTGCCTTCCTTGATGCTTGTTTTTTCTCCGGGAAAAACTTACTGCGTCACTAAGTAAACGACCGAGACGGGCAGAACCAATGACATTCAAGCGTAGTCCATCATTCACAAATAGTGTTTGCTGCTCATAAAACTGGTTCCATGTGTTGATGAACTCAACTCCTTCCTGCAGGCAAAGTGACCTGACCTTAATATTTATAGTAAATGCTTTACTGAAGAAGGCATTCCCTGTACCAATCCTTGGGAGTATTCCTGAAATTAAGACGTTGTTAGTTTTCTCCTTGTAGTGTCGAATCATCCTCCTGTACCTCTCTATCAGCTCCTCTGATCGAGTTCGTACAACATCATTTGTACTTGTATGAATGAAAAGAGGCTGTCATTTCCGCATTCTCAGTAACGTCATCCACAGCCTCTGTTACGATATCTACTCCTGCACCTGGGATACAAAAACGCTTTCAATTAGAGGGTGCCCTGCTAGGACACCATAGATTTGAGATGCAGTTAGCAAAGACAAGCATCCCATATAGTAATGCTCAACAGTTTCAGTGGTACAGTGTCACCACCCAAGGATGTTGCTACAGCCCGACAGCACTGGTGGTTGCAGTGAACAGTCAGTACACCTTGGTATGTCTCCTCATCGATGGTTGATCCAATTTGTCCTATATATGTTATTTGGCTGCCAGTGACTTGAAGCTTCCAGTGGTGAACTCTGATACCTTCACTTGTATCGGCTTTTACTAGAAAATGGAGAAGGTTCAGATGTATGACTCTGAGGGGTTGGAAAGATGGTCCTTCATTAGAATTCTGCTTGTGGAAGACAAAACACCTCTGTGCTCACTTTCCACCAAGAAAGCCTCCTCCTTTTACTGCTTTGGAAGGAATTCCGCTAGCTGACAACTTCGGTGACGGATCCATAGACAAATTGATTGGGACAGATCAGATGTATGATATCCTCTGGAACCAGATCCCTATCTCAAAGGGTCTTGAAGCTGTGGGGACGATCTTTGGATGTGTCGTGCATGGAGGTTTCAGAGAAGCAATACCACATCACCACTCCTACTACCGAAATAGGGTTGATGCTCTTTGGGATCTAGACTGTCTCAGAGTCTCTTACTGAGAACTCACAGACATAAGGAACTACCTAGAACCGAAGTGGAATGAAGATGAGAAGCGCTACAAAATGAACCTTGTTTGAAACTCTAAAGATCGACCAGCATCTAACTTGAGATCTACGAGGGTAAGGACTGACCAGATGATGAATTGTCTAGACGTAGCGAACTTTCAGGAATGGGGAGCTAAGAGTAGTGTTTGACGGCTCAGCCAAGGACGGCATGGGGAGAAGTTTGAATTTCTACCTTGACCCTGGTATCAACCTTCTGTCTTGCTATCTGTCGGTCATCCTGTACTCCCATGCTGATCTTATGGGCTGTTACAGTAACATAAAGGCAGAGTTTCATCAGGTATTCATCAGAGAAGATCGCCAATACGTACAGTTTCTGTGGACAGATGCGTTCTCAGGTTCCACTGAATCCCGTTTGGTCTCTCCTGTTCTCCCTTCATGCTGCTTCAAACAATCACCACCCATCTCCATCAACACACTGGCACAGAACCAGATCTTCATCACCTGATCGAGTGTGGGACCTACATGAATGACCTGCGTTGGCCAGCTCCATGCTGCCCTTATTGTTAGTCGCATTTTCATTCTGTCTTGTATTCTTTCTTGTTAAATTGCGGCATGCTCTTCTACTCTTCAGACTTAACTCATTCTGACCAAACCTGAAAACACTGACCAGCCTATGACCCAGTTGTGTCCAAAGGTTTTTCGTTGCTAGGCAACTAGGCTACTCATTGCCTAGCAGTGGCTGAAAATCCGTTTTTTTTTTTTTTTAACTTGTCGCATTTTGAGCTGTAGGAACATTACTAATGGGTGTAGAAAGCTCTGACATCTTTAGGCATAATCTTGAGGTCAGTCCCTATCGGAAGTTTACCATTCATTTTTCCCCTTCCTTCTCTAGTTTTTGATGGCAACCCCGTGAAGAATGGTCTCAGCATCCCTAGAAGTCTTGTTCAGTTGTGGCAGGCACTTCTACCCTTCAGAATTGATCGATTCTGACAAAACTTGGACACAATGACCAGCCTACGACCTAGTTGTGTCTGCAAAGTTTTGGTTGCTAAGCAACTATTCGTTACACAGCAACGGCCTGCTTAGCCTCTTCATGGCTGTGGTACCAAAAATTGTCAGGACCCAGTGGTCAGTCCTGGCACCATTTTCTCAGATTTCGAAAATCAGTTTTTTTTTTTTTTTTTTTTTTTTTTTTTTACCAAATTGAAGAGAAACGTCTGATGAACTTGGCAGTGCAATTTTTAGCTTCCTAAACCCTTCCTGTGTTTCGCAATGAAGTGCAAAACATTTCCCAACTTGACTGCACACACACCAGTGAAAACTAACGAAAAAAGTGAAAAATCATCACAAATAAATAAATATCCATTTAAACTAACCATATTTTCACTCCCAAAAGATTTCATTGGTGCTGAAAAGATTTGAGATGACTAGATATGTGTATTATGACCAAAATCAGTAAATAATATGGGAGGTTTCATGAAAAAAAATATTTTTTTAACAGTTATTTGTTTATTGTGTTTATCATGTATTGAGTTACTTCTGTCGTCTGGATGGTTTTGTCTGTGTCCAAAGAGAGGAGAGAGATGGTATTTTTAGAATCTAACCAGATAAGGGTCCTCTTTGTGTGTACAGGCAGAACCGCAATGGCCTGCTTAGAGCTGGCCATCATTACCTCCTGGCTTGTGTTAATTTTTCATCAGCTGACGAAGCAGTTACCAGAATGGAAGATATAAGAAGCATTTTTGCCACTGCTAGCATGGAGCTCCACAAGATGTGTAGGACAGGAACACCTTCTGAGAATTCAAAGGTCCTCTGCATGGGATGGAATACAATGACAGATCATGTGGCTGTAGTCATACCACAGCAACAGTCGCTACCTAACTCAAAGAGTGGACTGCTCTCTCTGTAATCAAAGCCCTTCAATCTCCTTGGCGTGCAGACTCCTTGACTAATCTGGGGTAAAATACCCTTCCAAGACACCTGGAAGGATCCTGCCAAGCTGTCATGGGTGGCAGAACATTCCCAACCTGTCCAAGCAGCAATAAGAAGATGGTGGACAAAAGCCCTTGACACCAGAGAGGTGTCACTTCCCTGCTACGCTGGTGCACTGATAGTGCCAGATACTGTTTTTTGTGTTTTTTATGCTGCATCTCAGAAGGTACTGTATATTGTACTTTTGTTTATGCTGTCCAAGATAGGAAGTCACACTTGCTGTTAACCAAAGGGAGACTAGCACCACTCTCCCAGACACTGAGCATCCATCAACTTGAGCTCATGACGGCTTTGGAGGAAAACTAATGAGTAATGGCGGCTTTAGAGGAAAGCTAATGAGTACTGTCTACCATGTACTAAATCTACATCACCCAAAGATTCTATACTGGGTTAACTCCACGGATACACTACTGGATAAAGACTGAAAAAACCCTGTGTGAAGAGGTCACTCCCGCTGCATCAGTGTCATCTCTCCTTAGACAAACTCATTACCACTAGAAGGTGAACTCTTCCTCCACTTGGACCTTCACCCCCTGACAAAGGACGACAGAGACTGTGCTCTGATTCATGCACACTTCCTCTTTGGAGTCACATCTATTTGAGGAGTCATCTCGCCAACTGTTCACCCACCAGCCACTCTGGACCCTGTATGACGAAACAGGAGACGAATTTCAGACCTTCCTACCAGAAGATGGACCAGAGAGTACCTACAGACTATGAGGATGTGGAACAATAGACCCCGTGGGCATCCTGTCCATACACCTTGTGTTGGAGAGGTCGTCCTGGTACACGGAAAGTCTACCAGGGGTCAGTGGCTGATGACGAAAATTGCATCCCTGATCCCAGGATGTGATTGTCATCCCCACACTGCCATGCTTTCCCTGCAAGGTCATTTTACACGTCATCCACTTAGTAAACTTTATCATTTGGAAGCATCGCCAGACTCGACCCACAACAAAGATGCCTCGGGTACAGAAGATGCCGAATCTCCTGTGTATGCTGCAATTGACTCTAGTGAGGGAATGCAGACTGTAGACACGGGTTCTCAAGTGGATGTGGGCACTGCTTGGTTGATGCCTGCGGCTCTGACTCTGATATCGACCAAATTGGGCCATCAAACTCGTCTACCAAAATGGTGTGATATGTAAATACTCTGTACTGCAGGTACAGGATAGGACTGCAAAATCCATATGTGGATTTTGAGAGGGGAGAATGTTCTGCGAACTTACAATTCACATCTAATTGATTGAGGCTCTCGGGTCTTAAGCACATTTAAGTGTCCTGGTGGAGTGTAGGAAGCACTCCACTAAGGACCACAGCACAAATTGTAAATATCTAGTTATTGTTATTATTGCTTGTTTAAAATGTTAGGATTGTATCATAAATTTACATGTATTTACCTTTGTTTTAGAGAAGTGTATTTCTGTGCTTTCAGGCAAATGCAAAAATCTACAAACGGGAGTTCACATATAAATATCCCAAGATGAAGATTCTCAACCGTGAAACCAAACACATACTTACCTGGTTAAGGATTTGTTGGCATGATCACATGCATTTTACATAATTCTGTTTCTAATGCATACTCTTCATCGATAATAACTCCTTTGCAAGGTCGATTTTGTTGCGTGTAGATACTAAATATCATATGCCATTATGATGGGGTGTTATAGGATTTACTCCACAACCCCTTTCTAATGACATGACTTTCCCAAGCAGTATACATTCTTCTGCACTGAGCCATTATTAAAAATAAGAAATACCATCGTAATAAACAGACCAGCTCGAACATCACGACACAGGAGGAGGAAAGAAAATAGAATAAGAAAATGATATTTCTCTGACACTCAATATGCAGTGCTCTTGTGGGGTGTGGATACTATACTAGATTTTTTTCCAGCTGATGATCCACTTTCGTGAATGTGGCACATGCGCACACCTGCCGCGTGATTGGTTGGTTTCAGTTCCATACCTGAAGTATCATATTTACAAAAAACAGTCGTACCTTACTTTCCAATTCTCATAAATGCTGTTTTGCATTGTCACTGTAGTATACAAACAGACAAGAAACGAGTATGTATCTGTGCTTCACCCAAACGGACAATGAATTTGAGGAGGTTGAATTTGAACTGAAACATTTATTGTTGTAAATGGTACAGAGTTGTTGCATCTCCCTATATTAAAAAAATAAAAAATGATAAATGCATTTGGCAGGGTAAGTGCAAATAAAAGGTATCTTAATACTTAGGCACTTGTTACATTAGACAATAGTAACATTCTAAGTAAATTAGCGGTTTTGTCAGCGGTAAAGTGGTGAAAGTGGAAAGGCGAAAGGAATAGTCGCTACAGAGGAGGGGGGGGGGGACACGAGAAACGGGCAGGAGGGAAAAACAAGTTGCCTTGTCTCGCAAGACATTAATAAAAATAATAAAAATAAAACTACAAAAAAATAATAAAAAAAAAATTATTATATATATATGTACGTGTGCATGAAAGTGTGTATGTTCATATGCATGGATGTGTGTATGTATGTATGTATGTATATATATATATGTTTGTATATATATGTATATATGTGTCAATATATATACATATATATATCTGCCTTAATGACCAGAGGCTCCGGCCTCAATGGTCGATTGGCAAAAAAAAAAAAAAAAAAAAAAAAAAAAAAAAAAAAAACGCAAGACATCAGACTTTATTATGGATCTCAACTATTGCTTCGATACCTTCGCCCATATATATATATATATATATATATATATATATATATATATATATATATATATATATATATATATATATATATATATTTAATAATAATAATACAGGGGTATATGGAACCTCCGTGGGACAGTGGTAGAGTGTCCATTTCGAACACGGGTGAACCAGGGTTCAGGGTTCGCTCCCCGCCAGGGTAATTTAAACTTTGGAAATATTCACTCGGCCACATACTGCATTGGCGGACACAAGGGGTGCTGTGGTTGAACCAGTGTCGCTTACTATAAAGTATGCTTGCACCCAGTCTGCTTGCGCGGGCCAATTACACTTGGTTCACAGACTACACACACATATCCAAAGCCACTCCAACACTACAATTACACTTACAAGCACTTCTCACCCTACAGACAATCTCTACCAGACAGCCTAAGCCACTTGGTAGAGATACATTGGCTGTATCGTCCCGACTTCGGTCGGGATAGGCCAGTCCTGCAGAGGAAACTCAAACGGCTGCTGCTGCTGATATATATATATATATATATATATATATATATATATATATATATATATATATATATATGTGTGTGTGTGTGTGTGTGTGTGTGTGTGTATATAATATATCCTACATACTAAATACCTCTACATGTCACCACTTCGGCGCTAACACCCATCGTCTATATTGAATACATCTAGGGCTGGCTCTTACAGGACTGGTGTTTTGGTATTAGCTGTGGCATTTTTACATGTCATCGGGCGTTCCGATAGATAAGTTAAGTCTGGTGTAATGAAATGCAAATTCTTAAACTGTTTCCTGCCCCAACCGGGATTTGAACCTGGGTCCAACTGCAGATCACCCCTCTACCGACTCTAGCTAAGTCTGGATCCTCAACAGATCTTACACTATGTACCAACCAAATTTTATACCATCCAAAATTTGTAGTGGGTCAGCCCCATCAGGAAATTAAACATTTTCTGAAATTGTGAATGAAAGGCAGACTTGGTTTTGATATCTCTGTACAGTCGTGGCCATAAATAATCACCTATCCTCCTGTATCCCGTGCCTTAGGCTGGCTCCTTTATATGCGGCAAGTCACACAGCAGTAAGAGGGGCTGAGAGGGAGGGGCCAGAGAGAGAAGGAAAGGTGGGTGGGGGGACGAGCGGTGGTGCTTGGGTGGAGTGAGGGAGGGGAGGGAGGGTATGTAGGGGAGGGAGAATAAAATGCGAAGCTGTGGCCACATAATATCTTTTCTTCCATTCAGGGCATCATATAAAGGAGTTACTATTCGGTAGATAAAGCTGCATTACACCTTGTATAGCGGAGTCAGATAACGAGCTTTAGATAGGTGGTGATATCAAGGACTGGCTCGTGAGAGAATTATACTGACGTGACAGATCAAATATTATTGCAGAGCTATCGAGACTGTGTGGGCCCAGATTGTCAATGAGCGAAAACCAGAGAACGACAGGACTCAGGCCCGCCTCCTCCAGCAAACTAAGGACGAGTGGGAGCTGTTAAGGTGAAATCAGCAAATAGGATAGTGTTTGGAAACTCCCTGTACTGTTGTTTGCAGATGATACTGTGTTGTTGAGTGAAGACGAAGGGGAGCTGCAAGGCTTGGTGGATGAGTTTGAGAGAGTGTGTAAGAAACGGAACCTAAAGGTGAATGTAGGGAAGAGTAAAGTGATGGTCTTTGAGAGAGGTGAAGTTAGTGAATGTACAGCGAGGTTGGATGGTGAGGAATTGGAAAATGTGAGTACGTTTAAGTATTTGGGTAGTGTGATGAGTAAGGATGGAGGTTTGGAGGGTGAAGTGCTTGAAAGGGTACAGCAGGGAAGAAAGGTTGCTGGTTCCTTGAAAGAAGTGATAAGAAACAGGGAAGTGAGCATGGAAGTGAAAAAGTTACTACATGACAGTATTGTGATACCAACTCTAACGTACGGAAGTGAAGCTTGGACATTGTTGGAAGGACACAAGTCAAGAGTGAGAGCAGTGGAAATGAATTACTTAAAGGGGCCTGTGGAGTCACGTGGAGAGACAGGCTGACGAATGAGGATATAAAGGAGCGTTGTGGTGTGGATGTGGATGTGATAGGAAGCGTTATGAGGAACACACTGAGGTGGTTTGGCCATGTGGAGAGGATGGAGGGTGAAAGACTGACGAAGAGAGTGTATGTGAGTGAGGTGGAGGGGGGAAGAGGGAGGGGGAGGCCGAGGATGAGATGGAGGGATGGGGTGGAGAGGTATATGAGAGAGGGGGGTGTGAGTTGGGAGCGGGGCAGTGAAATGGCGGGGGACAGAGCGACTTGGAGGCGATTTGTTTGTGGCCACCCCAAACGGGATTGAGGCGTCTGGCAATAGATAGATAGATAGATCAACAACCTTGTTTCCCCGGTGCCGCGAAAACTGCATGAGGTTTTTAAGGCATGAGGCCACTGGACTACTTACCAAAGCGTTCCTGGTTGCTTTTGCTTGATCAGTGTCGGTAAACATTGACATAGCTATATTTGGGGAGTTTGGTTAGGATTTTGTTCCATTTTCCCTCTAACAGATTATGAGAGATACCTTTATCAAATCCATCCATGAGCACAGCCATCAAAAATATTTCCCTTTTCTGCACAGTTATTTCAAATAGCCTTTTCATATGGAGATGTCATTAAATAATTACTGAATTGACATGATGGTGACTGTATAGAAAATGTATACTGCAAGGGTGATCATATCTACTGTGGACACAGCCATATCAAAGGCTGCATATAGTACTTAGTCCCAAAAATTAATTACATGTGAGGGTAGAGGACGTTTCTTACACAAACATTACGGAAGTCAAAGCCACCCAGATTCCATTCTGCTTCTGGTCAAAATACATGGATAAACACAAATATCACACTAATCTTTGATCTGCCATGTCAGTATATTTCTCACGAGCCAGATCTTGATATCACCACCTATTTACACCTTGTTATCTGACACCGCTAGACAAGGTGTAATGCAGCTTTATTTACCGAATAGTAACTCCTTTATATCATGCCCTGAATGTAAGAAAATAGACAAATTATGTGGCCACAACTTCGCATTTCGTTCTCCCTCCCCTACCTACCCTCCATCCCCTCCCTCACTCCACCTCAACACCATCACTCGTCCCCCCACCCACCTTCCCTTCTCCCTCTGGCCCCTCGCTCTCAGCCCCTCTTACTCCAGTGTGACTTGCCGCGCATAAATGAGCCAGTCTGAGGCACGAGATACAGGAGGATAGGTGATTATTTATGGCCACGACTGTACATGTTATACACTGGACTCTCATCCATAATGCGATATTTGAGTTGCGTGACCCCCCTCCCCCACCAATGATTCTTGGGGACTCAAATCCTTCTCTATCTATCTATCTATTGCCAGACTCCTCAATCCCGTTTGGGGTGGCCACAAACAAATCGCCTCCAAGTCACCCTGTCTCCCGCCATTTCACTGCCATGCTCCCAACTCACACACCCCTCTCTCATATACCTTTCCACCCCATCCCTCCATCTCATCCTCGGCCTCCCCCTCCCTCTTCCCCCCTCCACCTCACTCACATACACTCTCTTCGTCAGTCTTTCACCCTCCATCCTCTCCACATGGCCAAACCACTTCAATGTGTTCCTCATAACGCTTCCTATCACATCCACATCAACACCACAACGCTCCTTTTTATTCTCATTCGTCAGCCTGTCTCTCCATGTGACTCCACAGGCTCCTCTTATATAACTCATTTCCACTGCTCTCACTCTTGACTTGTGTCCTTCCAACAACGTCCAAGCTTCACTTCCATACTTTAGAGTTGGTATCACAATACTATCATGTAGTAACTTTTTCACTTCCATGCTCACTTCCCTGTTTCTTATCACTGCTTTCAAGGAACCAGCAACTTTCTTCCCTGCTGTACCCTTTCAAGCACTTCACCCTCCAAACCTCCATCCTTACTCATCACACTACCCAAGTACTTAAACGTACTCACATTTTCCAATTTCTCACCATCCAACCTCGCTGTACATTCACTGACTTCACCTCTCTCAAAGACCATCACTTTACTCTTCCCTACATTCACCTTTAGATTCCGTTTCTTACACACTCTCCCAAACTCATCCACCAAGCCTTGCAGCTCCCCTTCGTCTTCACTCAACAACACAGTATCATCTGTAAACAACAGTACAGGGAGTTTCCAAACACTATCCTCTCTCACCAGGGACACTCCAACATCCACTACCCTACCTTGTACCTCTTTTATTACCCCATCCATGTACAGACTGAAGAAAATAAAAAAAAACGAAGAGATATAGAAGTGAATACATGGGTTTTAACGAAGATTCTCAGATCATTTTTATGGTCCTTTGACAAGTACTTCCACTGTGTAAAATTTTCTTCCCCTTTTAAATGGAAAAGGGTCAGTCTCCATCCAACCTTATAAAGAATAAAAACAGGAGAAGGTGGACCGATACCTCATTGGAATCTTACTATATGTTAAAGAACAGACTCTCATCCACCGACAGTTACAACTAATACGACTACTACTACAAATGCTGCTTTTGAGACTACTACTACTACTACCACTACTACTACTACTACTACTACTACAAGTACGACTACTGCTGCTGCTGCTGCTACTACTACTACTACTACTATAAGTACGACTACTGCTGCTGCTGCTGCTGCTACTACTACTACTACTACTACTACTACTACTACTACTACTGCTGCTGCTGCTGCTGCTGCTACGCACTGAATGCATTCTGGAATATCACCCATTCACGTGTGCCGCAATTTTGATCTTGTGGCTTTTACAATGGGACACTAGTTTCTTTTATAAGGCAGTAATTATACTTTGGAATTTTTTTCAAATCAGCATACAAATAGCAGGATTGATTATGCAGTTTCCACATTTTCTGTAAATACAGAGGAAGAAACTGCATGTCTACTGAACTGGATATTTCAAAGTATTGCACTCCCATCCAAAACTCTTTAGTACTAAGCACTCCAGAAGCTGAATAAAATCGTGCGTAGGCAGCCAGAGTAAAAATGAAAAGAAGTTGGTGCAATAACATGTAGGACGTCATCGTAGCAGAAGATCTACTAGCACTTCAAGAACAACCGGGAGATAAGAGGAGGAAACAAATACAAACAACACTCACTTATCGATAATGTCATACAAATTATCATCATCTTCATCATCTGTACGTATGAAGTCCACTGTAGGACCCTATCTTCTCCGTCACGTACTATATGTGACGTCCGTTAGAGTTCCTGCATTGTAATATTGCAAAACAAATCATATTACTCCTGTGTGAACGATGTATTATTTTTATTTACTGGCACAATTTGCTTATCGTACAAAATGATGCCAGACCTATGTAGACGACCGAAGTCTAAATTATTGGAATTATATTTTTTCATACTGCCAGATGATTAATCTCAAGAGTCGCATCTCTTTTAAGGGTTACCGTGCAGAGAGAGAGCGAGCAAGAGAGAGAGAGAGAGAGAGAGAGAGAGAGAGAGAGAGAGAGAGAATGATTGGCAAAGGCGCTAGGGAGACTCCCAATTCCACTACAAATATTGCCTATGTAGTCGTGACCAGAAGCCATAACAGTGATTTACAGCTTCTCTCGCAATTCCCTGAATTATTCAGGTCGATGGATAATAGCCATACATTCTTTCTGGTGGTTTGGTGGTAGAGAGCTCGGATCGATAAGGACTATGTCCAAGTGCTAAGGTTTGAATCCCATATATTAATGAAAGCATTTTTATCACTGAAACCCAGACTCGGCCCCCTGCTTTCCATTGGGGATAGTATGGGACTGTCACCGTTAATTTTTTGCTTAGCTGAGAGAAATTCTGGCAGTCACAAGGTTGAATGAAGTGGACAAGATCTTATGACTCAAACCGTGAATAGCGTACAGTATCCATTGTTCACTAACCACTGAAATGAGTCAGAGGCTTACAACATCCCGTGTTAACTCAGGCTTATCTAGAGGTACTGGGAGTCGCCTGCGCCCATGAGGATACATTCCTCAACATCTTTCACAAAGATGATGTCCTCTTAGCCATTCTGGATACCTCGGGGAGATTATGCCTGTCTTTTGGAGAAGCATTACATATTACAAAGAGTTATTAAAGGTTTTATTTATCCCTTCCAGTTAGATAAGTCTTTCCTTTCAATAGCCGCTGGTATTGAACGATGCTTTACCGTACCGGTGTCGATGACATCGAGATAGCGGGAAGTATAAAAAAAACTGTGGACAATTATGGGAGAGGAACGAAGGTCACTAGTATGTTTTCATGTTTTTGCCCATATGTTTACATGTTAATGGCACATGCACCATAATTTTATGAATTCTTCCGCGAATCACAGCGAATCACAGGATATATTTAAGAAGCTAAAAAACACACTGTCAGGTGCGCCAAACGATTCTCTTCACATATATAAGAAAAAGAAATTGATCTGATTTGGATAAATGGTCCTGGGTTCGGCCAGGGGAGCACGCAAATTTCTCAGGGCTCGGTCATTGAGAGGTTAAGCTCAAACAGACCGCCTGGAAGTAGCAAGAACAGGATATAGAATTGGTGACTTCACACTGAAAGTTTTATTAATTTACTTTATTCTCACAGAAACGCATCACAGGCTCATAAAACCCTGTACTGACTCCACATTATCAAGGTGGTGGTAATCCCGAGTTATATCTGGGATTACACGAACAAAAAATCAGTCGTAACGAGAAAAAAACCTTCACATGATGAACGTTAATTGCTGTAAACAAAGACATTAAAGACATTTATTCTACGTTATTCAGAGGAGTGTCAACAGGCTCATAACTTTTGGGTTCGTACTTTCGTTGGCTTAGAAAGCTTTCTCGACATTTCATCCTTCATGATATCGTAACAGTATGTGAATTTTGACACTGAGTTTGTGGTTCTAGCCAGGGGACCCTGATTGTCATGGAGCAGCATTTCGAGGCCACGAGGTATGGTGTGTGGAGTGTGTGAAAGGAGTTTCTACACAGCTGGGGTACTGAGCAGCCAACGCAACTCCCACCACCACCAAGTTTGACAGCCGATTTTATATGCTGGCCTCGCATCGCCGTCCCCTTTGCCTTTCCAGCTATGATACTGTACAAGCTGTGCTTGTATGGGACACCTGTATCCACGCCTCGACTACAGTAGACACGAGGTGGCTCTACCTGATCCTGTTGGGTGTTGCTTGTCAGTACGTACACTGCTTCGTCGGCACTGGTCACTTTGCCCCTCTCTGGAGCCACGTCTTGTGTTGCTGTGGTGAGCGCCGAGCACTAGCCACAGACTACTAGTATTGTTATTGTGTAAATACAGTATGTGTTAAGATGGTGACAGAACTTTGTTGCATAAATTACATTAGTAAAGTATTTATAATCAGTTGGTTGTTTTGTTTAGATGGAACATATTACATGGTGAAGTGTGGCGAACTTTTGTGTGCTTACTATCTGTCACAATGCTGGATACAGTACCTCGTCTGCCTCCTGCAGAACTTAGTGCTGAAGAATGGAAGAAGTTCAGGTTCGACTGAAACAATTATATGGTTGCTGCTGAGCTTGAGAAGATAACCCCAGCTGTGAAGGTGGCGTTAGTATTATTTGTGCGTGATCCAGCAACGCAGGATCGGTACAAGTCTTTTGTGTGGGGAGAAGGCTATGCCAATGATATTGATAAACTGATGCAAAGATTTGAACAGGAGTGTATGCCTTCTGAAAATACGACTGATTAAAGGTTAAATTTTACACACCAAAACCTGGACAATCGATCAAAGAATCTATGGCAGAGTTAAGACGACTTGTTGGAACCTGCAGATATGAACCTGTGCCAAGTGAGGAAATACTGAACCAGTTAATTTGAGAAAAGATTGTGGTTGATTTGCCTGACTCTAATTTAAGGACTAGATTGTTAGAAGAAGGCAGTGATCTAACTTTAGACAAGGTTATCAAAATGATTGCTTGTTCTGAGTAAATTCAGAGTCAGTGCAGTGTCCTGATTCTCACTTGTTTAAAAGCAGTGCTGCTGGTGTCGGTGGTGAAGTGTAAACAGCCTGACAAGAAAAAAGCCCAGGATCATAAGGCTGAGGAGGAAATGTGTCGGTATTGCGGTGGCGTGCGTCATAATAAATCTGAGTGTCCAGTTAAAGATAAGTAGTGCTATAATTATAAAAAGATTGGTCACTGGTAAAGTGTGTCAAATGGGAGATTATCGTTGCTAAGATGAAGTACTTTTAAAGCACAATATCTGCACGTTCAGATGCAGTTAGTAAATAGAACTGACAGAGATGACGCCGTGGTTTGTAAGTACACGATCAGTCAAATGGAGGTATCCTTTTTGGTGGGCTGCAATGCAAAGGTGAACGTGATGACGATGCTGTTATATAAGAAAGTGACAGGTGACAGCCTGTTGAAACAATTGAAAAGACGAGAGGAATGACTCTGAACATATTTGATGAGAATGAAATCTTGACTACAGGGACGGTGAACCTCGACTTTGAAGATTTGTCAGGGTCTCATAAAGTTTTACACTACATCAGAGGCAGAGGGTGATCCCATTCTCGGACTGTCATCATCTGTAAAGTTACAGCTGGTGACCTTGAGCGAAAAGGTGGAGGTAAGAAAATCACCCCACCTGGTTACAGCACTAGCACCCCATGCTCTGAGTACTAAGGAGGAAGTGTTGCAGAGCTACAAGGACGTGTTTGGTGACACTGTTAGTGATCTTCATGTAACTCATCACATCAAAGTGGACACAGATGTTTATCCTGTTGTTGATGCTCGAAGGAGAGTGACCGAACCCATTCAACCAGCAGTGAAGTGTAAGTTGGATGAGAAAATGACCAAGAAGGTGATCCAGCCAGTGTCGTAGGCTACAGACTGGGTCAATTCCTTAGTTGTGGTCCCCAAAAAAAGACGGTTAGTGAGCCTGTGCATGGATTGTAGAGATCTTGACGAAGCAGTGAGTTGTGAGTACTACACTGTACCTTCCTATGATGAAATCAGCTCACGTCTGTATGGTACCAAAATGATTACCTTAGAAAATACAAAGAAAGTTTTTTGGCATGTCAGATTTGGTAAGGAGTCGACAAATCTCTGCACAGTCAGTACACCATTTGGCGAGTTGGTTTGAAATCCTCACTAGAAGTATTTCACAAACATTTTAGTCAAGCTTTGGAGGGCCTGGATGGTGTGTTAGTGCGTGCAGACAGCATTTTAGTAGTGGGTGAAGAAGCCAGTCATGACAGAAACTTCTGTGCACAAATGATGAGGTGTCCCCATAACTAGATTAAATTGAATGGGAAAAGTTACAGTACCATGTACCTGAAGTTTCTTACACTGAACACTGACTGACGGCCTAAGGAGTGGGTCCTGATCAACAGAAGGTCGCGGTAATAGTGGATATATCAGCTCCACAGGATCTCTCACACTTAAGGGGATTCCTGTGTGCAGTTAACTTCATGGCAAGATACATTCATAAAGTGGCTACAGTATTGGTACCACTGCATCGGCTGTTGAAGATCGGAGTTCCATACACCTGGTCTGATGCTCAACAGTATGCCTTTGAGGGTGTAAAAGACTTAGTTACACGTGCATCTATCCTGAGATACTATAACTTGAGATGAAGTAGTACTTTTGTGTGATGCGAATATGGGTTGGGAGCAACACTATTACAAACTGGCTGTCCTGCTGCTTATACATTAACAGCAATGGCATACATGGTGAAAAATGTGCACAAATAGAAAATAAGTTGCTAGCCATAGTTTTTGCTACTCAGAAGTTTGATCAGCACATCTATGGCTTGTCAGCAGTAGAGGTTCACACGGGTCACAATCCTCTAGAAGGATTAATGAGGAAAAACATCAATGAACTGTCAAACAAGAGACTTCAAAGAATTATGCTGAAACCTCAGACTGTTCAAGATAAACTGAAAAATTTAGCTACCTCTTCAGTAGTGTTAGAATGTCTGGTGCTGCTTGCAAGACATGGTGTGCCCTTGAAGGCTGTGGCAGACAGTGGCACACAGGTCTGTCAGCAGAGTTTCAGACGTTTGCCGAAGTTGGAATTTTGAGGTGATAACCTCCGGTCCCCACTACCACTAGAGCAATGGAAAGGCTGGAACTGCTGTTGAAACCATAAAGAAAATCCTAAGAAAATGTAAGTTGAGTAACATTAACCCCCTCTTAGCCATACTGGAGTGGTGCAGCATGCCCAGTGAGTCGAATAGAATGCCCCTAGTGCATAAGCACTCTGGACGTCGTTGTTGCATTCCACAACCAGTGAGCATGGGTATGTTTATGCCATCCGTTCAAGGCCAAAGTGAAACAGGAGTACTACTAGAACAGAGGAACGAAGTTGCCAGGACAAAATAAAGGACAATTAGTGACATGACAGGTACCAGGGAGTATTAGTTGGGTACCAGGCACAGCTATTAAAGTCCTTCCTCATCATTCTATCTGATGCAGTCGGGTGGTCATACTTACAGGAGAAACAGACGTTGCATATGACAAGGTCATCGTTCACAGGTGACTAAATCTCCATGGAGACACAAGTTGCAGAAGTGTCACATCAAGTGAGGGATACTGATATTGCTCACAGTAATCAGACGCCTGTGAGGAGTCATTCTTTTACAGATTCTCACCCTATGAGGTAAGCCCATCACCGGGACTTCTCAGCTGATTGTGCATCTTCGTCATCGTCACCTGGGCAGCTGACTACCATGACATTACCTCCCCAGCCACTCCAGAGATCCCAGGGTCACTTGTCCCCCTGAGCGTTATGAACCATAGACATAACAGTTACTGTATATGAACTGATGTTTTCTGGATTACTTGAATAAGGTGATCTTCGATACCTTGGGGGAGATGTAACAATATGTGGATTTCGACACTGATTTTGTGATTCGAGCCAGGGGACCTAGAGAGTCTTGGAGTGGCTGTTTGAGGCAATGAGGTGTTGCATGTGGGGTGTGTGGCAGGAGTCTCTCCACACCTCGCGGACTGAGTAGCCAACGTGACTCCCATTGCCACTGTCTGACAGCCAGTTTTTATATGGTGGCCTCTCCTCGTCGTTCCCTTTGCCTCTCCAAGTGTGCCACAAACTGTTCTTGTGTGGGATACCAGCATCCATGCCTGGACTGGAGTTGAGGCGAGATGGCTCAACCTGATCCTGTTGGTTGTTCCTTGGCGGTACGGACAGTGCTTCATCAGAGCTGGACACCTCCCCTCTACGTGAAGTCAGGTCTGCTGTTGCTGTGGTGGATGCCGATCATGACCCATGAACTACAGCTATTGCTATTGTGGATATATGTGCTAAAATGGTGATCGAATTTTGTTACAGTAATTACAATAGTAAAGTATTTAACCCGAGACGTCCCATTGATGTATGGGTACATTGCAACATTTTGCATTTGCCAGTCCCGTCGACGTACTGGTACGTTTTGCAATTGCAAGGTCCCTAATTTGCACAATTTTCAATTTTTGCACGTGATTTTTCATACGTATACACGGGACACCTTCCTCTATTCCTCTACAAGATGCCAAGCAGGGACAATGCCTTACACCGCATAACCTCCCCCTCCCCACACATGCCATTGTCTCGGCAATTCACCTGTTACCAGTGACCTGGCCAATAAAGACATTCAGGGCCAGAGTGATTCCCCAATCAATGACAATGTGGAGGACAAAGTTTACATAGCATTAGAGGAAGAAACAGTCAGAAATGATGATCAGGTAATGTGGCAAAAGAAGGTCAGGAATGGTGATGAGTTAGTGAGTGAAACAATGCTTATAATGCCTATATTACTGTTTGAAAACCAATATACTCTCGTACTACATATAAATTCGTACCAAATATAAAAATAAATACCGTTTAGGAGTGGTGTGGAATAGTTATCCTCCCATAGAACTCGTTTTCTTTGCAGCCAGCCTGATAGAAAACCCTGTAAGGTAAGGAGGTACTCCTACCTGTATCGAGTATTTTAAACCTCAGGTGAGCGATTTCTCTATGAATTTTCGATGTTTCTCACCAAAAGCGGAGGTTTTAGCAAAAAAAAAAAAAAAATCCAAAAATGGTTGGGATTGGGGGGTGTAGGAGGTGCAAAAGTGGTCGGGACATGATGGGTTAAGATGTGCTGGCTGTTTTGTTTAGACACAACACTTTACAGATATAGTTTACACATTGTGGTAGGTGGGGGGGCCCATCATCCACCCACTTAGTATAGTGGTACTCTGTTTTTAGGGTAACTCTACACTGAGTGGCAAGCCAAATGATTTCCTGTAAACTAGGAAAGCATTTACAGCACTGAGTGGTAGCCTAACCTTATAATCAACCAACACATGTTCCCTATGTGGCATCAAGTAGGTTGACGGAGGGTTAGTGCCCCTCCACGGAAAACAACTAACTAAAAATACAGACAAGAAGCCTTGGACCGGGACTGACCAAAAGTGACGACTAAGGACCAAACAAAGGACATGGTACGGATAGTTACATGGAATGTAAGGGGTGCAAATGATGAGGTGAAAGAAAGAGAGATTGTCCAGGTGCTTGAGGGTGCTAAAGTGGATGTATGTGGATTAACTGAAACTAAATGAAGAGATAAGAGTGTAAGAGAATGGGAGTATGGATGGGGTATATGCACGCGAGTAGGTGAGAATGACAGGGCAAAAGAAGGAGTGTGTATTTTTGTGATTGACAGATGGATAGAGAATATAAGAGAGGATGGATCAGTTGGGTCAAGGATTGTGTAGGTAAGATTGAAAGCTGGACTACAAATGTGGGTGATCGTGTGCGTGTATGCGCCAACGCAAGATCGTGCAAGCAGAGTGAGAGAAGAGTTCTGGACAAATGTGGAAGCATGCATGGAAAAGTTAGAAAGGAATGAGACATGTTTTTGAATGGAGTTATGAACGGAAAAGTAGGGAATGTGAAGGTGGATGGAGTAGTTGGTGAGTGGCATGTGCTGGCAAAGATGGAAGAGAATGGCAGTGCTTTAGTGGACATTTGTGCCGGGAGGGGGTTGGTGATAGCCAATATCCTCTTCAGGACAAAATGGTCCATAGGAATATGTGGCGAGTGATGAGAAGGGTGGGTGGTGAACTGATTGAATGGAAGGCAGTGACTGATTATGTGTGTGTGGATGAGAGGATAAGAAGGTGCGTAATGGATGCAAGAGAATATAAAGGTTGGGGAAGTGGACTTTCTGACCACCACTTGGTGGTGGTCAGAATCAAACTCCAAATGAAATGGAGAAATAGAAGAGGGGAAGGACAGGAGGAAGTAGTTCATACAAGGAGGGTGGAAAGGTTACAAGAGGGAAGTGTAGGAGTGATTGGGTAAATAAGGATTTGAGGAGATGGGGGACTTGGAAGGTGTGTGCAAAATATTCACAGAAGAAATATGTGCAGCATGTGAGGTGGTGTGTGGGATGAAGAGAAGACGAAAACGGGTGCAGGGAACAGCATGGTGGAATGAGGAGGTGCGAGAGGCTGTGGCACAAAAGAAGAAAGCAGATAGTGAGTGGATGAGAAACAAGGACGTGAAAGAAGTTAAGAGAAGGAAGAGAGAGTTATATGTGGAGAGGAAGAAAGAGGTGAAAAGATTACTAAGAGAAAGAAGAGAGTGAATGAGGAATTTGGAAGGAATTTGAGTGCAAAGTGGAGGGAATGTAAGAAAATGTTCTGGAAAGAGGTAAAGAAAGTTACAAATAGAAAGGGTGCCAAAAAAAAGTTAGTTGGGGAGTGAAAGATAAAAATGGTAGATTTCTAGTGGATAAGGGAGGAAAAATTAGCAGATGCACAGAACGATTTAAGGAATTGTTGAAAATAGAGAATGAAAGTAATGCAAGTATAAGTGGCTGGGGAATGGCTGGGAGAAGAAGGGAGGTGAGAAGACAGGAAGAAATCAGTAAGATGGAAGTTGTGGAAGCAACAAAGAAAGTTAAAATAGGGTAAGCCTCAGGAATTGATGGAGTATGTTGTGAAATGCTGAAGCATGGGGGAGAGATAGCAGTAGAATGGATGTGGAAGATGTGCAAATTGGCCTGAAGGGAAGGTAGAGTCCCGGAGGAATGGAAGTCAGGTATAATTATTCCCCTGTACAAAGAGAAAGGAGAAAAAGAAGTGTGGTAATCATAGGGGCATTTGTCTTCTTAGTGTAATAGGAAAAGTATATCGTAGGATACTTATTGACAGAGTTAGGGAAATAACAGAGGAATTAGCTGGAGAAGAACTGGGAGGTTTTTGGAAGGGAAGAGGTTGTGTCGATCAGATATTCATTCTTAGATCTTTAGTGGAAAAGTTTCTAGAGAAGAGAAAGAAGTTGTATGCGGCCTTCATGGATTTGGAAAAAGCATATGACAGGGTGGATAGACAAGGATTGTGGAAAGTATTAAGAATTTATGGAGTAGATGGGAAGTTGTTGAAGGCAATGGAGAGTATTTCTGAGGGTGCTAAAGCTGCTGTGTGTGTGGATAGTGAACTGATTGAATTTTTCTATTTGAAGGTTGGGTTGAAACAAGGATGTGTCATGTCTCCATGTTTTTTCAATCTGTATATGGATGGGGTTATAAAGGAGATACAAGTAGGGCAGTGGATGTTGGAGTGGCCCTAATGAGAGAGGGCAGTGTCTGGAAACTCCCTGTACTGTTGTTTGCAGATGATACTGTGTTGTTAAGTGAAGACGAAAGGGAGCTGCAAGGCTTGGTGGAAGAGTTTGGGAGAGTGTGTACGAAACGGAATTTAAAGGTGAATGTAGGGAAGAGTGAAGTTATGGACTTCGAGAGAAGTGAAGTCAGTGAATGTACAGTGAGGTTGGATGAAGAGGAAATGAAAAAATGTTAGTGCGTTTTAGTACCTGGGTACTATGGTGAGCAAGGATGGAAGTTTAGAGGGAGAAGTGCTTGAAAGGGTATGACAGGGAAGAAAGGTTGCTGGTTCCTTGAAAGCAATGATAAGAAACAGAGCAAGTGTGCATGCAAGTGAAAAAGCTACTACATGATAGTACTGTGATACCAACTCTAACGTATGGGAGTGAAGCTTGGACCTTGTTGGAGGGACACAAGAGTGAGAGCAGTGGAAATGAGTTATTTGAGAGGAGCCTGTGGAGTCACATGGAGAGACAGACTGGCAAATGAGGAAGTGATGGAGCATTGTGGTGTGGATGTGGATATGATAGTTAGCGTTAGGAGAAATACACTGAGGTGGTTTGGCCATATGGAGCGAGAGACTGACGAGGAGAGTGTATGTGAGTGAGGTGGAGGGGGGGAGAGGGATGGGGAGGCCAAGGATGAGATGGAGGGATGGAGTGGAGAGGTATATGAGAGAGGGGTGTGTGAGCTAGGCTCAGGGCAGTGAAATGGCGGGAGACAGGGCGACATGGAGGCGATTTATTTGTGGCCACCCCTTACGGGATGAAGGTGTCTGCAATAGATAGACAGATAGATAATTTACACATTGCATATTACAATTCTCTTGTTTGTTATTGATACCCTTTAATATCGACTTATATTCTATACTGCACTGTTTTTACTCTAAGCCCGATTTTTCATCCCCTTGCAGCTTATTTCATGATGCTCAGCGATAGAAAGAGTTAATGTTACGGTTCTTCATCCTTTCCATTCTACTGTGCTTATTCGTGATAAGAATTATAATGTCGTTAGTTTATTGTAACATTTCAGGATTCATGGGCGAAGGGTTGCAGTGTTATACCAAGCTAGCATAAAGAGTATAACATACAAGTGACATTAACGAACCATACGCAGAAAAAAAGAAATGGTAAGGAAGAGGTGCTAAAGAATCCCCTTATCTAACGAGAATACAAGTCTTGATGAATATGGTGTTATCCATCAGAACCCTGTTAAACCTGGCTTGGGAATGGCTCCACAACGCATTACTCATGAAGGATATTGATATATGATTCTAATCTTACTTAAAGTTGTAAATTTATTTGCCCGTCTGGACTGGACCAAATACTGGGTACTGCAGTTGTTTTTTGCATTGTTTTGCTGCTGCTGCCGCAGCCACTGCTGCTGCTGCAGCTTTTGTTGCCTGAACGTGAACCCGGTGGACTGCAGAGTGAAGGTATCCTCCCGCAGTCTACCATCATCTTTTCGGAGAATAAGGTACGAAGTTGAGGGATGTTTGTATAACAGGGCAGCGGAGCCGCCCGGTTATAGACAACAGGTGGCACCACTTAATGTCGTCTCTATCACCAAGACAAAAGTAACACTGCTGAGATAGGAAGCCCTTAACTCATTCAGTGTAATGACATGTCTTTAAGGTTTATTCTTGCTACCTCCAGGCGATTTTACTGAGTTCAGGAAAAAGTCGATTACTGCAGAGGATAAGCAATCACCATTAACCTTTTCAGTTCAGTTCATTACTTTTGATATTAGTGTTGCTGCTTCAAGATTATCTTCTTCCACACAGGAAAGACGTCATAAGACAAGAGATTAAATGTATTTTTATCCCAAGTGCGTAAGCTACCATTATGATATCTATGCACCCGTATTCTGAGTAATAATATGTGATCGCAAATCTTATCCATATTTATCACAGCAAAACTTTCAAGTTGCTCTCTCTGCCCCATTGCTTCCGCTTCAGCCACTCCATTTTATTCAGCTTAGGGAAGACCTCCGGTAGGCAGGAAGAGGATTGATTCCCATGTGGTAAGTGTGTGTATTCAGAGAAGAGCAGCAGGGAAGAGGTAATAGCACATCCTGTGATGTAGGCCTTTAATTATGAAAGCATTTATCATCTGTGCAACGTTACTTCCACACGCAAACTACACACGAACCCCAGCTACTTTTCTTAATCTCTCTCTCTCTCTCTCTCTCTCTCTGTCCATACATTGCACAATTAATTCCATCAGTATTGCTTTCTACTGCCATATATAATTATCATTTACCCTCTTTTGCTGCTCTAGCTCTCGCCACCACAGAAATATATTGAGCTGTGGATGATTTTCAGCAGTCACGGGAATTAATCGCCTTCAGTCCGATGACGTTATTTTGCATTCAGTTGTTGATGGCTCTAGGGGTTTGTATTAATCTTTGGATGAGGTTTCTGAACCAGATATGTACAGTATGTAAATATCGTTCAGTTTTAATGTATCAGGGAGTCTCCACTAAGCTGGAAAAATCGTCGGCTGTTAGTAAAAAAATGTCATCTAACTGAAAGAATTGGTCGTCTCTTTAACCTAAAATCGTCTGAGGTTAGCATGAAGTTTTAAATGTTATCTATTGGGAGACTTAGATCATCTCCTTAACCTCATCAGTGCTATGAATTTGGCCAGTGTACCACAGCAAAAACGTGGAATTCATGCTTTTCCCACGATATCTCAGGACGCCACGTAACCTCTGAGCCAAGTCTGCTGTATTCTTCTCCATCTCTTATTGCTGTTCCAATGATCATAGCTCTCTTGAGCTGTTTGAATTTCTCCTCCATTACTGCGGCCATTTAACACCTATCTATCACCGTACTATATGCGTTTATTTGATTAATTCTCTGATGCAAGAATCAGCCGATACTCTCAGTTCTTGCATGCAAATGATAATCTTTGAAATTTGCCTAAGTCTGTGTTTCCCCCTACCTACGACCTCTATCCTTTAGAATGCAATGTTTGCAGGCATTTCAAAACGGACCTTTTTTTGTGCGTTTTAATTTTCCTGGAACAGAAACTTAATCTCATGCATTCATTTTTTGGTTATTTCTATTTTGGATAAATAATCCAAAACAGTGGGGTATTGTTTCTTTCATATGTCTGCATATGTTTACATTTTGTGTGTTAATACCAGTGTCACATACCGACTGACACATACCAAACCAGTAGATTACTTCACCTTTATCATGCATCCATCTGAGTGCATGCATACATTCTCCATTGTTACTTCGCCAGCAGGGGAAATGATTGCCTCTGGCGACCTCTCTTCCCCTAGAAAGAAGATCCGGATCTGTAGTGGACGTAATACGCACTGCTGCAGCTACAGTGAACCCCATCTGTCTAGAGCAGCGGTTCCCAACCTGGGAGCCATGGCCCCCAAGGGGGCCATGGGACATTGACTGGGGGGCCATGGGGACTTATTGGTAATATAAGATATTATAAGGTATTTGGTCTGGGTAAAACCTGACAGAAATCAAGTATGAAATATACCATACTGTGCTAGTTTAGCCTTAAGTATATTGGGGTAATTACTGTTTTCTGCACAATATCAAATATTAAAAATATATAAATATACGATCTGAGTTATATAGGGGCCATGGAGCTTCTCATAATTTTCTCGGGGGGCCACAGGACCAAAAAGGTTGGGAACCACTGGTCTAGAGGGTCTGTGCTGAACTGAACAGAGTCAGTGTCAGATAAATATTGGATGCTTTGAAGTAAAACCATCTGATTTTGGTTTGATTGAAAAACTAAGTGCAGTTTTGATGAGCATGAAAATGAGAGAGAGAGAGAGAGAGAGAGAGAGAGAGAGAGAGCCCAGTTTGCTCGCTCGCTGTTGTCATGGGGGGCTTCTGAGAAGTCGATCGGGTCGACGTGTGGGAGAGTTATGGCTGGGTCTCTTACTCTGCTCTGCCCTCTCCCCTCTCCTTGGGTTCCTGTCGCTGCCTGAACTAATTTTGCAGGGCTCTTTTTCTTAATCTATCACTTCTTCCTTCCTTTTCCCCTATCGTCAACAGATAGTGGAGGTTTTCTGGTGATGTTAATGGTCTCCATCCCTTTTGTTATGTCGAGCAGGACTGTTTCCTCCCCACGTGTTTGTCGTGCGTGGCGTCCCGTGTATTCTCTGTGCCCCTCTCTCTGGGAGTTGAGTCCGCCATGGGGCAGGATGCAGTTCCTTGTGGTGGGCAACACGCTCCTTTGGTGGGGGGGTTGGGGTAAGACGGGCGGTCCAGTGTGGCCACACTGGGCGAATCGGCTGGTCTTGTATTGGCTAAGTCAACCTTGGCTAGGGTCACGTGGGCACTGTTTGGTGGGCACCGCATTGGTCCGTGGCTGCCATCCCACAAAAAGCAATGTCTGCGTATACCTCTTCTGCTGTCCACGGGGCTGTTGGGTGAGTTTCGACCCAACGTAAGCCTCCCCTCGTTGGGTTCCGTGGTGGGTGGGGGAGTGTGGGGGGTGAAGTCTACCTGTTTTCAATTGCATGGAATGTATTAATGCTTCTGGCTCGATTACGGTGGCTACCCAGGACTCCATTTTGACGTGGCCTCGACTTCCTCCCCTCCTAGACGTTTGGTTCCATTAACCGACCCATCCTCCTTGCCTCCTGTGTCTTCCACTACTCTAGCTCCTGTTCTGTCTGCTTCAGTCGTCCTCATCTATCGTCACACTTCACCCTTACCTTCCTCTTTCATCTCCTGTCTCTGTTCCTTCTCTGTCCTCTGTTTCCCTGTCCCGACCTCGTCCTTCTTTCTATGTGCCTGCCCCTTCCCTCACCTCCTCTTTATTTGGTTCACAGACATGGACGAAATTTTTCAGTATTCTTGATACGGGTGACGATCTCTCACTCCACCTCTCTGTACTTCAACAGGAAGGCAGGGATGTCACCTTCTCGGCCCGTCTGAATGGTTTCTGCATCCTTGTCGTCCACATGCTGCCCAAGCCAAGATGGTGACATCCCTGGTCAACAGTTCGGGACAACCTATCTCCATGTTCAAAGACATCCAGCTTAATTCCGCCAGTGGCATCGTCTGTCTACCATTGTCAAAATCCTTCAGCAAGAGAGCTTTTGCAAAATGCCCTGGTGATACTGAGGTCATTCTTTCTGAGCAGCACCATCCAATATGCTCAGTGCAATGTTACACCATTCCTTCTCATGGACACCGATAGGAGCCAGACATTATCATCAAAATTGTCTTTGCCTCTCACCAGCTGCCCCCTATGGTCATCACTGGGGACACTGTTCTCCAGGGCCTTCAATCTATTTCATCTCCTCGCCAATGCACGTGATGGTGGCACTTTGGCCACCCTGCCAAATACTGCCGATCAACTGCAATCTGTGCCAACTGTGCACTGGCTGGTCACGCTTCCTTGGACTGCATTCCACCATGTGGTGCTGCCCTAACTGTCAGAGCAGCTATTTTACCACCTACTGACAATGTCCCATTTACAGTATCTCTCTGAGGCTGAAGTGTCTAGCATCCGCTGAAAAACTGGCCTCTCCCTTCGTGAGGCCCGTTGCGGAGTTTGCAGCCTTGGTCACCAACCAACCATTACCTATGCATGTGTAGTCTGTCCTCCTCCCATGGTGTCACCAGTCTCCAGCTCCTCCAATGTGTCGGCTTCTGTCCCTGTATCAATTCTTTCTCTGCTCTTACTTCTCTTCCTGATTCTTCCCCTTCCCTCCTTTGTTCCTCGCCTCCTCCCCCACCTCCTTCTACCTCTGTATCTTCTCAGTCCTCTCCTACATCACTGTCTTATCATGCAAACAAAAGTCAATGTGTTCGCACTTCCCCGTCTCACGTTCCTGGTTTCTCCTCCTCCAACTTTTCCTGTGCAACCTTCCAAACGTTCCTCTCATTCCACGTCACCCAATACCTCATCCTCTCTCTTGTCCACCTGTCAGCACTCTTGGGTCATCTCGTCAGTGACCCCCGGCCCTGTTTCGTCTCCCATGGATACAGAGACTATCCCTTCATAAGCTGATGGTGTTCCTGCAGACCCCAGCATGTTTTTTAAATGTTGCCATTAACCCGCCCAATCCCGACGTTTTCTGAGCTTTGGTCCGCCCCAGTCCCGGCTCTTTTGGACCATTTATTTTTTTGCTCAAACATTCGCTTTTGGTCAGAAACTAAGGAAAATCACAAAGAAAGGTGTCCCTTGGGTCCAGAAATGGCTTACCTGGAGCATGTAAGTTTGACAGGTATTGCCAAGCTCTATGAGTAGTCTTTTCGCCGTACGTTTTTCTATGGTGGCACGGGTACTCTGAACTGATGCAGTATACGTTTATTATCATGTATTCATATGTTGGAAATATGTATACCAGAAGTATATTGGGTTTTATACAGAAAAAAATTAGAAATAAGGTATGTACCATTGTGCGACCCTAGCGAAATCGGTCGATTATGTCACCGATGGATAACAAACATCGTTATTTCATCAGCTATTGTATTTTTTCATGTTCCATATTACTTCCACAATAACATCATACCATTTTCAACTTTACATAATTGTTTGTACATATCTTGAGGCATTATGACAAGAATTAGCATAAAAGTAGTGCTTATTTACCAAGTGAGATCATATTATTTCATGCTTTTTTCAACTCAGATTCTATTTTTTCACCTTTTAGATTACTTATAACGTAATATATAACCCACTTACATGTTATACAATTAGTTTTATAGATGTACTTGCTTTACCGAAAAGAATTAGCATAAGAATAGCGCTTATTTACAAAGTGACAACTTGGTCTTTCATGCTTTTTGCAACTCAGATTCCATTTTTTCACCTTTTTGATTACTTATAACATAAAATATTACCCATTTACATGTTAGACAATTGCTTTTAGAGAAGTACATGCTTTATGAAAAGAATTAGCATAGAAGTAGCGCTAATTTACATAGGTAAATCATGTCATGTCATTATTTTTTCACCTCTGAATTTATTTTCTCCCCCTTTATAGTACTTCTCACATTACATTCTGGCCTTTTCCATGTTAGACATTTGCTTTCACAGTAGTACACGATTTACAGTAAGCCTTATCCTAATATATATATATATATATATATATATATATATATATATATATATATATATATATATATATATACATACTATATATACATAGAGAGAGAGAGAGAGAGAGAGAGAGAGAGTGAGGTGGGATGGTGGTACACTGGGAGACAGCTTATCCCATAATTGGTGGCTAAATTTAGAGCCCTTGGGGAATTTCCCACTCCTCTTACACTGTGAACAGAATTCTTCCTAGCGCTTATTTACCTGCTGACTGTATGTTCTGTGACTCAACTTAGACTATTTTTCAACTTACATACTAACTTTACAGTAATTATACAACCTCCTATGATTAGTATCACATAAGATAACATGGCACTATTATGATACTGAACGACACTTTATCGCGTATGTACAGGCCTACACACACTTTCAATAGTGCCTGTTATTATGAAACTCACGGAAGCACGGTTGCAGGCAGAGAGCAATGTTGCACTCCACACACTCGTACCTAGTGTCCCTTCTGACCTAGGTAGGTCACTCGAAATCTAATTATTCACCTTTTATAATACTTCCAATATAACATATTACCCCTTTACATGTTATACAATTGCATTTATAGATGCACATGCTTTACGAAAAGAATGAGCATAGCAATAGCGTAACTACGTGAGTTCAGGTCACTCGAAATCTAATTATTCACCTTGTAATAATACTTCCAACATAACATATTACCCCTTTAAATGTTATACAATTGCTTTTATAGATGTACATGCTTTACGAAAAGAATGAGCATAGCAATAGCGCTACCACGTGACTTAAGGTACCGTCATTATTTTTTCAACTCAAAATCTAATTATTCACCTTTTATAATACTTCCAATATAACATATTACCCATTTACATGTTAGACAAGTGCTTTCACCTTCTGCTAACCCACACCACGCCTAACACGAACACCACGTGGACGTGTTGCCTCCCCCACACCACTCTCGCTTTCACGAATCTGTCTGCGCTCTCCCACCCCAACACTTTCACTTTCTGCTGCCATCCCCACACCACTACTTCCTGCCACAGAACACATAGAAGGAACATACCTGTGGAACAGTCGCGATGTGACGTCTGTCCCAGTCCCATGTGGCGATATCTTTTCCTTCCCCAGTCAGGAAAATACGCCACCATGTACTGCTTCCTCATCCTCGTCCTTGTCCTCGTCCTCATCTGATGGTATGTGTTGCTGCCTAGATGCAGCACGTGGTGCAGGCTGGCTGTCCCCTGCCCTCCTATATGTTATATATTTGACCTTCCTTGGGGAAGGGACCTCCTCATCACTGCTGCTGGTAACCTCATCAGGCTGCACGTAATCGACATCGAGGGTGTCGTCGTCCAGTGGGGAATCACTATCCCCTGTAAAGGTATCCAGGGCGACTTGTATCTCCTCGTCTGACAGCCCATGACGCGCCATGTCTGACCTGGGTGACTGCTGACAGGTAAGTGGATGATCACAGGGTCAGGTGGGGTTAATCTGGGTCTAGGGGATTATCCACCTGGCGGCGAGTAGGTGAGGCTTGCATAGGCGGGTGAAACAAAAATCAGGCGCGAATTTTGAAAAATGTGAAAATTATGCAACTTGCAATGTTGCCGCGTTAATTCACGTCGCAGGGACATGAGTGCACATCATGTGCAGATGTTAATTCACGTTGCCAGGACGGCGCGGGTTAAGCCTTTTTTTTTTTTTTTTTTCCACAACCTGGCCTCCCATGACTTTTATTGTAGATGGTTATTTTATATGCACATAAAATTTGAGCAGAAAATTTCACACCATTTAGGAGTGACATTGCAATAAATGTTAGTGGTGTCTGCCGGGACCCCACCTGGCCTTTCGTGTGACTAATTTTCGTGTAACTAATTTTATATTGTTGGAGATATGTAAGAGGGCATGGATGAGTGAAACTGCCTGCAAAGTGGAAAGAGGCTGTGATTGTACCCTTGTACAAAAATAAAGGTGAGCAATGTGAGTGCAAGAATTATTGTGGCATTAGTTTATTGAGTGTGGTAGGGAAGGTATATGGAAGAATTATTATAAAGTAAGAGAGATATCAGAAGCCCTAGTGAGTGATGAATAGGGTGGCATTAGGAGTGGCAGGGGATGTGTGGATCAAATATTTGCAGTGGGACAGCACAGAAGGCTTGTGAGAAGGACCAAAATGTGTTTATGGCTTTCATGGATCTGGAAAAAGCATACGACAAAGTGGACAGAGAAGGATTGTGGAAAGTTTTGCACATATATGGTGTAGATGGTAAGCTGCTAGGTGCTGTCAAGAGTTTTTATGATGGTAGAGAGGCATTTGTCAGGGTTAATGGACATCTAAGTAAATGGTTCATGATCGGTGTGGGCATGCGACAAGGTTGTGTGATGTCCCCATGGTTGTTCAACATATGTATGGATAGGGTGATGAGAGAAGTAAAAATATGAGTAATGGAGAGAGGGATGGCATTGGTAATGAATGATGATAGATGGAATATCTCAAATTTGTTGTATGCTGATGATGCAGTACTGCTTGCAAGTACCGGACAAGAACTTGGTAGGATTTTGCTGATGTCTGTGAGCATCGTGCCTTGTGAGAAATGTAGAAAAGAGTAAAATGATGGTTATTGAGAGAGAAGGTGACTTTCAATGTGATGTTAGAGAATGGTGAGAGAATGGAATTGGTGAGAGAGTTCAAGTACCTGGGTACAATGATAGAAAAGAGGGGAAAATGTGCAAAAGAAGTGGAAAGTAGAGTGACACAAGGAAGAAAAGTAGCTGGTGCAATGAAGAACTTGATAAGAAACAGAGGTCTGAGTGTTGCAGCTGCACGAGGCTTACATGAGGGAGTGTTAGTGCCAACTTTAACATATGGATGTGAGACTATGGTGTGGCATGAAAATGAAAAGTCAAGAGTAAGAGCAGTGGAGATGGGACTGCTGAGGAATGTATGTGGAGTACAGAGGGAGGATAGGATACGAAATAATGTGAATCATAAAATATGTGGAGTGAGGAAGTCGGTGGACACCAGAATCGAAGAGAGTGTACTGAGATGGTATGGTCATGTGGAGAGAATGGATTACAACTGAGTGGTCAAAAATGTATATCTGAGCAAATCTGAAGGCGGGAGGAGGCGAGGTAGGCCAAGGAGAAGGTGGAGAGATATGGTGAATGAGTGTGTGAGGAAGAAAGGCTTGGAAGTCGGTGAGGCTTGGGAACTGACAAGAGATCGAGCTGGCTGGATGAATGTTGTGAGAAGAAGTGCATGATCAAGGATTTTAGCACCCCTTTTTAATGTGGCAGAGTCCGGATTGACTCAATCGGATATGTGTATGTGAAGCTACAGAACGTGGTGAATGTTTTTGGCGTATACGATAGAGCCAAGATTCTGGGAGCTTGAATGATGAGTGAATGGGAGCGTGGCCCATTGGATTGGGCAAATTTGGACTGTCTGGACATTGCTATTCCTCACCCTGCCTTAGGGTGGGAAAGGAGGTCCGGATGACCAGATGATGATGATGATGATGATATAATTTTTTCAGATATAATGGATTATAAACATTAAGGACAATGTTAATACCAGTATCAAAGTTTTATTCCTTAATGGCGGTGGCAGAAGGTGACCAAGAAGAAGAAAATGATTCAGACAGTGATTTATCTGTATATGACGCTGATGCTTAACGATCAGTGAAATTAGTGTGAGTAGTACTGAGTCTCCTGTGAGTGCTGATGATAATGATACTAGTAATGCAAGTGATGGTAGTAATACATAAGATGCTGATCATGAGGATGAAACAGAATCTGTGTATCAAATCTGAACATTATAAGAATAGTTTTATTTTATGATCATGCTAATTTACTTTATACATGAACTTGTTATTATGTTCAAAACCTGTTCCAAGAATACTGACAATCAGACATTCAAATGAATGTAGGACCAGTACTTCCATACTCAAACTTTAATAAGATTCTGGTAAAAATAATTTTGCTAAAATAATAATAAAAAAACACAAAAACCAAATTGGACACTTTGTGGGTAGACTCCACCTGCCGTGTCCTGGGCAACATATGTACAAAGTTTAATAGATATAACTGTATGCATAAGGCAGAAATTCACCATTAAGTTTTGGGGTCCGCCAGGACCCCATCAGCCTGCCGTGTAACATGGTAACCTCTGGCCCACGAAGGGATATTCAAGATATTGCTTCTTGCATTTGCCATACTTCCTCCATATCCTCCCTTGCTTCTGTGGACGTCCATCCACCTCCCTCTTTCCTTCTTCCACTCCTATTCCTTCTCATTCTCCTGAACCTTCCCCTCCCCCCAACTCTACAGTATCTGTCCTCCCCTCTCTGTGACTTCTGTCTTCTATTCTTTCGATCCTTGATCTCCCTATGTCTCCCGGTCACCCCCGCCATGACTGCCATGGGCGTCCGTCACCCTCTTCCCAATCTTAATTCTTGTTACTTCTCGTGGCCTTTCTACAATAGAATATACGAGGTTTTGTTTCTCATCGTCCTTCCTTACAATACCTCATTATACGTTCATGATCCTCTGCTTCTAGCTCTGCAAGAAATTTTTCTCCCTGCTTTCCCTTTTCCTATTCCAGGTTTTACTTTCTCCGTTCTCATCCTCCTTTTTCTGCTGCTCTTCTTATCTGCAACACTGTTCCTTTTGAACCCCTTTCTGTTCCCCTATTCCTCATGCGTCTGCCTGTCTTTTTCTTCGTCGCTGGGTCACTGTCTGCTCCCTCTGTTTCTCTCCTTTTATTCCTTTTGATTTTTCTGCCTTTTCCTCTTTACTTTTTTCCCTTCCTCCTCCGATTCTCCTCCCTGGAGACTTCAATTGCCGTCATACCCTATGGGGTGACTCCTTTGTCTCCCCATGGTGTCGCCTCCTTGAACAATTTCTTTCCATCCTCTGGTCTGTTTTTGCTCAATACTGGCTCCCCTACTCACTTTGACCTTCGTACTCATTCCTTTTCCTGCATCGATGTGTCTCTTTGTTCTATTTCCTTTGACTTCCACTGGTCGGTTCACTCTATTTCCCTTGACTTCCACTGATTGGTTCTGGATGACTCATTTCAGTGACCACTTTCCTATAGAGCTTTCCCCTACCTCTTTCTGTCCGATTTCTTGTCCTCCCTGATGGCAGTTCGATGCTGCTAACTGGAGATTATTTTCCTCTTTTATAGTTCCCTCTTTACCTCCTCCCTCCTTTTCTTTTCCCCACAAGTTGCTTTCTTTCTTCTTTGTCCTGGTTTTAGGAGCTGCCCTTACTGTCATCCCTAGAAATACCATACCTCCTACAGCTAAAACTGTGCCGTGGTGGACTCCTGAATGCAAGCATGCCCTCCATATTAAATGTGCTGCCTGGAAATGCTTCCATCATTGACGTTTTACACCAGACTGTACCCTTGGTCTCTAATTTTAACGTGCATCTGCAGCCCTCCACTGTACTATCCGCCAAGCTAAACACCACAGCTGGACGTCCTTTGTTTCCAGCATTTCGGTGGGCACACCCGTTGCAGCACTTTAGTTTCACAGTATATCTGTAGAAACTCTGGTAAACATATCCTGCCTCAAGCCCTTGTTCTTTCTCTAGATGGTCGTTCTGTAGCTAATTCGTCCTTGGTTGCTGAAGCTTGGTAGTTATTTTAGGCTTGTAAGTACAAGGTCCCACCTTTCTCCAGATTTTCACTGTATGAAGTCTCTTTCAGAATCTGTCCCGATTTCGTTTACTTTATCTGCCAAGGGAAATACCAATGCTCCTTTCTCTCTCTGTGAATTGTTGTCCGCCCTTCAGTTGTGTAAAGATTTCATTGAAGGCCTAGAATCTAATGGTATTCATTATAGTGTGTTGAAACATCTTTTTTCCAGTGCCTTGTCTTTTCTTTTGGCCCTTTGCAACAGGATTTGGTCTGAGGGTTTCTTTCCTCCTGCCTGGTGTGTGGCAGTCATTCTACCACTTCTTAAACCTGGTAAAATAGGTCGTCTTCCTCAAGACTACCATCTCATTTCTCTGACCAGTTGCATATGCAAACTGCTTGAATGTTTAATCAATCATCGACATATGTGGCACCTTGGATCCTGTTGTCTTCTTTCCCCATTACAGTTCGGCTATCAAAAAGCTCGTAGAACTTTAGGTCCTCTCCTTCATTTGAAGTATTTTATCCGTTCTGCTTTTTCTCTTCACCGGTCTGTCATTGCTATAATTTTTTTCTTCAACAAGGCTTATGATACTATGTGGTGCTATCATTTTTACATTGTCTTTGTTCCCATGGTCTTCATGGCAACACTAGTGTTTTTCTTCAAAATTTCCTTTCTCTCCACACCTTCCATGTCTGTCTTGGTGCCCATCTTTCTCATGCCTTCTCCCAGCAAGAAGGCGTCCCCCAGGGCTGTGTCATCATTACTACTCTTTTTCTTATCACAATTAATGGTACAGAGTGACCCAGAAAAGCCTCCCACATTTCAAAGGTAAATGAAAAAAAAAGGCTAAAGATAATCAAAATATTATTTGCACACATGAAACTTCATTCAATACACTTTTTATTCATTATGTTTTAAAGATGACATCCTTCAAACGGTGGTCGTCATTGTCTATAGCTTGGAGACGATTTCTGAAGGCTGCCATGGCTTGACGGGTTATGTCAGGTGGAACAGCGGCTATCTCCTGCTGAATAACGACCTTAAGGGCTTCAAGAGTTTGAGGTCGATGAGTATACACTCGTGATTTAAGGTGGCCCCACAGTGGAAATCACAAGGGGCGAGATTGGGGGAACGGGCCGGCCACCCAACATCGCCACACAACGAGATCACCCAATCCAGAAACATTTCCCTAAGAACTTGCAATGATCTTCGAGCTATGTGTACCGTAGCTCCATCTTGCTGAAACCACACATCGAGTTCTTCAAGCTCAAGGTGTTCGAGCTGTGGACTTAGAAAGTTTTCGAGCATATCAATGTAATGGTCAGAAGTTAGGGTAACAGTTACACCATCCTCTTCAAAGAAATAAGGACCCGTGATGCCAACATCGGAAACAGTGCACTACACAGTCACTCGATCGGAGTGCAACGGTCTTTCATGTAGCATGCGAGGGTTGTCTTCAGACCAATAGCCAAAATTTTGTTTGTTTACAGAGCCACTCAAATGAAGATGAGCTTCGTCACTGCACAAGAGAACAGCATCTTCCGGAACAGATAGCACAACGTTCTCGCATAACTCCCTGCGGCTTATCCAGTCTCTCGCATTGAGTTCTTGCACAACCATCATTTTGTATGGATGGAAGTGAAGGTCTTTGTGTAAGATTCTCCTTGCAGTTTCCCGGGATATCCCTACAGCTAAAGCATGCTTCCACGCAGAACGTCTCGGAGACTGCACAACAGATCGCCTCAATGCTTCAATATTCTCAGGCGTACGAGCGTTCCTACATCAACCAGGTGGTTTTCTTTTTAAAGCTGAGCCTGTTGCCCAGAAATTCTCAACCCATTGCAAGATGGTTTTCCAATCTGGAACGTTTTGGTTCCGTGGAATATTGAAACGTCTTCAAAAGGCCCTCTGCATGGTGATCACGGAATGGTTGTTTGTGAAGAACGCTTTGACAGAGAACGCACAGTGTGCTCCCGACCACTCCATGTTGGCGACTGAGGACGGTTGGGGTTGGGCTACCAACAGACTCTAGCTCCACCCCTCCCGCCTCACTACTGCCAGTGCTACAGCCTTTCGAAATATGGGAGTTTTTTGGGGTCACCCTGTATTGTCTCTTCTTTATCCCCTCCTCTGTTTCTGCCTCTCCGTATATTGATGATTTTGCTATATACGCTGTGGATTCGGATCTTCCCTGTCTCCAATCCCTTAGTCAGCCCGTCATTACAGCAGCCTCCACTTGGGCCACCATTCATGGTTTTTACTTCTCTACCTCCAAGTCTTATACAGTGTCATTTACCCATTCCTATACCATACCTCAACCTCCTCTTTACCTGTATGGCATCCCTCTCCCTTATCGGCCTTCGGCAACTATTCTTGGTCTTGTCTCTGACTCACGGTTAAATTGAAATGCACATGTTTCTTCCCTTCATTCTTCCACTCTTCATAACCTTCACATATTACAAAGTCTGTCCCATCTTTCGTGGGGCACTGATCACACCACACTTCTTCATCTCCACTCTGTCCTCATTCTTTCTAAACTCGATTATAGGTGTCAGATCTATTCTTCTGCCTCTGCCCATACTCTATCGAAACTTGATTCCCTTCATTGTGCTGGTTTGCATTTAGACATAGGTCCCATTCGGTCAAACTCAGCCACAAGCCTCTGCGTCGAATCGGGCGTTTCCCCCCTCTCCTCTCGTCGTTCTCTCGTTACTGTTAAGTCTTATGCACATCTGCATCAGTTTCCTTCTAACAAATTGCTTCATCCTCCTCCCTCTCTCCGTCATTCTTTTCAGTCAGTCTCTCATCTCCTTCCTTTCTCCCTCCGTGTCCCTGCTTTTCTCCAGGCTGTTAGTTTCACATTTCCACCCATTCTTCCCTTTCGTCCTGTTTCTTCCCCTCCCCCTTGGTTTTTACCTCCCAGTGGTCTGTTCTTCTATCCTCTCTTGTTCTCGCTGTCTTCTCTCTCCTCTTGCACTCCGCTCCCTTTTTCTTGAACACATGTCTTCTCACTCTTCTGCAACTCCTATCTTTACCGATGGTTCCAAATTCCTTCACTGTGTTGGTTTGGCTGTCGTCTCCCCTGATAATTCTTTTTCTAGTTCCTTTCTTCTGTTGCAGGTGTTCTCACAGTGGAACTTTATGCTGTTCTTCTCGCTATGAAGCCCATGTTTCATTCCTCTCCCTCCTCTTTTGTTATCTTCTCCGACTCTCACAGTGCGTGGTCTTCTCTAAAGGCCTCTTCTTCTTCTCATCCCCTTGTCACCCAAATTCAGGAGTGGCTCTTCCATTTTTCTGTGCACAAGAAGTGGATTCATTTTTGCTGGGCCCCTGGTCATGCTGGCATTGCCTGTAATGAACATAAAGACTCACTGGCTTCTTCTGCTGCTCGGTCTCCCACGTCTTCTCCTCGACCAATTCCTGCTTTTGATTGTTTCCCTCTCTCTTCCGTGACTTATGGCAAACATCCTGGGACTCCCAGATCACCAGCAAGCTTTATCTAGTTAAATCTTCTGTTCTTCTTTGGTCTATTTCCACTACTCCCAATCGTCGATGGGAGACTGTCCTTGCTCGTCTTCGCTCGGGTCACACTCGCCTCAAGGTCAGTGAGTGGTGAAGCCCTGCCACTTTGTTCACGCCGAGGGAGGCGTGGCTCAATCGGTAGAGAGGTGGCCTGCCGTTCTAACGGACCCAGGATCAAATCCCCGCTGGGGCAGAGAACAGTTTAAAGGATTTGAATTTCATTAATTCAGGCTTTACTGATCTAACAGAAGACCCGCCGACATGTAAAAATACCCCCGCTAATACCAAAACACCAGTCCTGTATAAGACAGCTCTAGCATGTATTCAATATGGACGGTGGGTGTTAGCGCCGAAGTGGTGACATGTAGAGGTGTATGGTATGTAAGAGGACTGCTGGACCTTGATAGCAGGCTGTGAAGCCTATGTCTGGAGTCGAACACATAAAAAAAAAAAAAAAAAAACTGCCCCCTGACTATCCGACATCCTTTTACTCGACTGCCAGTCCTACTCCACGTCCGTCGCTCTGCATTTCCCTTCCTCTCTTTATTACCCCGTCCCCCATTGTTTACTGATTTCCTTGGTAACTCTCCTACTTTTTTTTATTTCTAATATTATTGCTTTTCTTTCTACTCTGCGTATTTTGCATCTAATTTAATTGTCCTTCCTCCTTTGCTGCCTTAATGCCACACAGCTTCCCTAGGCTTGGTGCAAGTTTTTCTCACTATCCACTACTGAGAGAGAGAGAGAGAGAGAGAGAGAGAGAGAGAGAGAGAGAGAGAGAGAGAATATCTTAGCTCAATAACTCCTTGCCGAATTGGATGGATCTGAGAACAGAGTTGAACTTATTTTCTTAACAATACAGTTAACTTCCTATACTTCAGTTATATACAGTTTCTCAAATAAGTCATTGTCATTGTTATTACTACATCTTCATGCATCACTATTATGGTCTGGTTGAGCAAGTTTAATGTAAATGGAAAGGATATAAATGAAAGAAAACACACACACACACACACACACACACACACACACACACACACACAAAGCAAATTTGGAAAAGAAAAGAGATAAAGGTAGAAAGCAAAATGATGATTTCTACCAAGAACTGGTTGAAGTGGAGACTCACAATAGACCGGTTGAACGTGTACACAAACTAGAAATGGGTTTCAAAAATGAAATTGATGAAATAAAGAAGCAGCTGCACTTGCAAAAGGAAGAAATAGAAAAACTAGGAAGGGAGGCCAACAAGAAAGACACAACCATCAGTGAACTAACAGTGGAATTGAGTACACTTAGGAAGAAAATGAGTGAAATGGCAAGTACAGTAGTCAATCACGAGAGTGTTATGGAAGAGTTCAAAAATGACACAGAGACAATTAGGCAAGTAAGCAGTCTTATAGACCAGAGCAGTGGTATTGAGGAGAAGATAACACAGGTGAATGAAGCCGTGCAAAGCTACAAAAATGATGTGGAAACCACGTATGCTGAAATGGTGAAAGTAAAGAAAGACTTAGAAACAAGGGTGGAGGAAAAAAACATTAAATAGGAAGTGAAAAGAATAATCCAAAACAATCCAAAGTTAGTCAGAGATTCAGTAGATATAAACAAATCTATAGTAATCACTGGTATACTCGTATAAGAGGAAGAAGTAAAAAACAAGATCACAAGAGACAAAAAGGAGATGGCAAATGTAATGAGCTTACTGAGAGAAGTATCAGAGTTAATCTGTAGTAAAGACATAGAGGAACACAAAAGGTTAGGGAAATACGAGAAAAGCAAGACAAGACTTCTAAAGGCGATTTTACAGAGTGTAAACACTGTGGAAGAGATACTAAAAAATGCAAAGAATCTTATGGAAAAAGTGCAGTTCAAAAATGTATGGATAAAATGATGCCTAACACAAGAGGAACTGGAATTACTGAAAGAGAAAAGGGAGGAAGCAAAAACAAAAAATGGGGGAAGATCAGAAGAGGAGAAGAATAATTTTTTTTTTACAAAGTAATAGGATTGCAGGTACAAAAGTGGTACACAAACAGGATGGAATAAAAAGGAGGAAGGTAGTAAAACAATGTCATGACAAGTATATAAACAAGGTGATAAAGTTGATGTACTCAAATGTGGATGGAATGGTATCTAAATTACTAGAGATGAATGATTATGTCAGAGAAAATGAACCACAAATAATATGCCTAACTGAAACAAAATTAACACCAAGGATATCCAATGACATACTAAACTTAGAGGAATACAATATATGGAGAAGAGACAGAAATTTAAAAAAAAAGGAGGAGGAATTATAATATTAACTAAGAAAAATCTAAAAGTCAATGAAATAAAACTAGATATACCATCACAAGTAGAACTGATTGCAGTAGAGATCAACACATCTGAAGGGAAAGTAATTGTAGCCAATTTGTACATGCCACCCAGATCAAAAACATGGGAAAGAGATGAATATGAGGACCTGGCAGAGAGTACAATTCAGAGTTTAAGATCATTACTACATAAAATGGAAGAGAAATCGGAAAGAATTATACTAACTGGGGATTTTAATACAAATATAAATTGGAATACTCTAGATATAAATAGCCAAGAAAGCCATTGGGACCAAAAGCTCCTGGATCTCGTGCAAGAGTTTTTCTTAACGCAAACATGTGAGGGAAACCACCAGAAAAAGAGGACTTGATGTACCTTCAGTGCTAGATCTAATATTTACTAGGCAAGAAAATGATATTGACAGTTTAATATATCATCCTCCACTCGGCAAAAGCGATCATGCAGTACTAAATTATAACTTCAGGATAGCATATGACATAGTTAACAGCAATGACAGTTACAAAAAGAGCCTAAACTATAAAATGGGAAATTATCAAGATCTAAAGAAGTATTTCTTAGAAGTTAATTGGGAAAATGAGCTTAGAGGACAAGATTTAAATGCTGTATATAAAAAATTCTGTGAATTTTATGAAATAGGAGTCCAGAAGTACATCCCACAGCACAAAGAAGCAGATAAGAAAATACAGAAATGGTTCAATACAGAATGTAAAAAATCAAAAGAAATAAGAGATTTGTTGTGGAATAGATACAGAATACACAATAGTGAAAGGGCATATAATAATTACAAACAGGCAAGAAACGATTATACAAGAATAAAGAGGGAAGCCCAAAAACAGTTTGAGGAGGATATAATAAATAAAAGTAGTGATCAACCAAAGCAGTTTTACAGCTACATCAGAAGCAAAACCAAAGTAAAAGATATAATACAATCCATTACGGACGAGGGAATCACTTTTACACAAGAGAAAGATATTTGTGAAGCACTAAATAAGAATTTCCAATTAGTTTTTACAGAAGAAAAAATTTTTGAGAGGGACTATGTGGAACATGCATGTCCACACATACTACCAGATATACAAATAGCAGAAAAAGTAATACAGGAGGAGTTAAGTAGATTAGACAGAGGAAAAGCAAGTGGTCCTGATGAAATTTCATGTTGGGTACTATGAGAATGTGCAAAGGAGTTAAGTAAACCATTAGTTTTAATTTTCAAGAAATCCTTGAGTCAAGGTAAACTACCTGATATTTGGAAAATAGCAAATATTGTCCCCTTATTCAAGAAAGGAAATAGACAAAATCCACTCAACTACCGACCAGTATCACTGACCAGTGTTGTAAGCAAGGTATTACAAAAACTTATAAGAAAAGCTTGCGTAAATCATCTAGAAGAATACAGTATGATAACAGAAAGACAGTTTGGTTTCAGAAAAGGAAAATCATGTGTTACTAATCTGTTGAGCTACTATGACAGAGTAACAAACACAATCCAGGAAAGGGAACGATGGGTGGACAGAATCTATTTAGATTTCAAGAAAGCTTTTGACACTGTACCACACCAAAGACTTTTATGGAAACTGTACCATCAAGGAAGAATTCGAGGCAAACTGTTTTGTTGGATGCAAGACTTTCTCATAAAAAGAGAAATTAGAACAGTACTCAGAGGAAACTACTCATCATGGAAAGAAGTGACTAGTGGAGTACCACAGGGTTCATTGCTGGCACCAATCATGTTTTTAGTGTATATAAATGATATAAACAGTAACACTGGAAATGAGAGCTATCCGAATATGTTTGCAGATGATGCAAAAATACAAAGGAGAATTACTAACACAGACTCTTGTAAAAAGCTGCAAGAAGTATTAAATAACATTCATGAATGGAGTAGTACATGGCAAATGGAATTCAATGTGGACAAGTGTCATGTAATCAAGTTTGGTAAAAGTGGAAAAAGACCTGAATGGGATTATAAGTTAGGAAATAAAACCCTATACACATCAGAAAGAGAGAAAGACCTAGGTGTGATTATTAATAACAGACTATCTCCGGCTGACCACATCAGCGAGAAGGTACGGAACATGTATACACTGCTTGCAAATATGAGAATAGCATTCACATACATAAATGAAGACATGCTAAGAAGGATAATAACATCATTCATTAGACGAACCCTGGAATATGCATCATCTAAAAAAACACATAGCCAAGATAGAAAAAGTTCAAAGGGCCGCTACAAGATGGATACCAAGCTTAAGGGACCTAAGCTACGAAGAAAGACTAAATAAACTGAATCTACCAACACTACAGGAGAGAAGGAAAAGAGGTGACATGATAATGCTATATAAGTGCATACCAGGGAAGGAGAAAATAGACATAAATGATTACTTAACATATGGAGAAGCATCAGCAAGAGGACACTGCAAAAAAATGCATAAGAAGAGAGCTGATAAAGACGTAAGGAAATTCAGTTTCCCAAACAGAGCAATTGATCAATGGAATGCACTACCGAATGAAATAGTGTGTGCCAAAACAATTCACAAATTTAAGGATATGTACGATAAATATGGTTTAAGACACGGGACAGTACGAGCTTGACTCATTCCTGTAAAGATACAATTAGGTAAGAACAATTAGGTAAGAACACACACACACACACACACACACACACACACACACACACACACACACAGTTCAATTCTATCTCAAATTATTCCCTCTGTAATGTAGGGACCAGAGGCTAGGCATCTGTTGTCCACAGCATTAGATTTTGAAGCCGTTCTACCCTCTGGTAACGATTAACATGATAGAAAAACGTCTGACGGCTCCATGAATCGGTCCGTAGCGAGTAAGTCACATCTCTAACCGACTCCAGAGTTCATACCACCAGATCACTTGGACTCGTAACAGGAGAGAGAGAGAGAGAGAGAGAGAGAGAGAGAGAGAGAGAGACTGCGGAATGCAATGCTTCGCAACTACATACACTCATCGTTTAAGCCCATGAAACTCTTTAATGGCATGTGATAAAAATAAGTTAATAAAATGCAAACAATATTTGTAGGACTGCTTATATATATATACAGGGTGTAACGCGACTTATGACAAAAACTTACACCATTGATCTATCATGCAATTTGAGTATATTTTGTTCTATAACATATACTCTCTGTGACCCCAGTTCAGTACCCAGCATTCGGCTGTTTGGGTGTAAAAGTTTAGTGGCTGCATAGGTGCCATTGTGTGAGAGCTTCGCAGGGCGACGGGAGACGAGTATTATTAGCTTATACTGTTCTGTACATAAAAATCCCATATCCTATCAGTACAAACGAGTTTTAAGAAGAAACTTGACGAAGTCTATTGATTCTTTAACATCGTCATGCATTCCTGCAATTCTTTTGCACAAATCGACTGTAAATTAAGGATTAAATTCAAATTTTATGGCTTGCGAGAGAGTAGGGAGGGAGGAGAGGGATGGTGTGTTTTGCCAGTTTTGTAATGTTTAATTTGTAGGGCATCATGGCTTTGCTGCGAACTCCAGGGGCCGTCCTCTCCTCCATGATGGTCGACCCTCGGTTGTTCTACGCCTCCCAAATTGTGACCTAGGTGAATATTTATCACTATGCAAAATTTCCTGTTCTTTAGTGGAAAGCTTTGGCCGTACATAATGACTTTGGCTGAAACTGTTAGGGCACGTCCACACATGTACTCGAACATATTTTGGCAACACAGCTGGCAACATATTCGGGAAAATGGTTGCAGCAATATTTGGACAGATGTATGCAAACATGTTTCAGTGCAGCTTTGAACGCTAGCAGCAGAGGTGATGGGATATGTGTGTCCATACGAGGCAGCTGAGACTTCATCATGATGTTGTCAACATGATCTGGATGCTGCTGTTCCAAACATGTTTGCAGTGTGTTCGTTCCTATGTTGCTTACATGTAGCCAACACTTGTTTGAGCACACGTGTGGACGCGCACTTAGGGTCCAGCTCCCCTCCCCCCTGTTAGGGGCGTGTCCCACTATGCTTGTAACATGGTGTGAGTGATGCTCTAAAAGTGTGCAATAACTCATGTTGCTAGGTAAAATACTTGCTGTGTCTATCGGTTTTTCTATGGGACACCTGGGAGCCACTGGCCATGTGGGAGAGGACCTTTGAAGATCTCCTCCTGCCTGAAAGTTGGCCTTTGGTGGGGGAGGGTAGGTCGACCATTATACTATTCCTACCATAATATGTGGATTTCATTCTTCAAGAAAGTACAGTAACTCAGTGAGTGAATGAATGAGGAAGTGAGTGAGTGACATAGAGACAAGCATCATATTTGACCGCCCTTATGGGCACAGCTAAAATACGCTGTCAGACTGAAACAGCATCTATCTTACTGCCATTTTCTGGACAGAATAAGGAGCTGCTTGTTGAACCTGCCTGTACCTGTTCTTACAGGCATTTACCTGCATTTTTGTCCTAATTAATCTCATTTGTCCTTACTATCTATCTATCTGTAGCCCGACGCCCTAATCCCGTAAAGGGTGACTGCAGACAAAACGCCTCCAAGTCTCTCTGTCATCCACCATTTGACTGCCCTCCCCCCAACTCACTCCCCCCTCCCTCATATACCTCTCAACTCCATCCCTCCACCTCATCCTCGGTCTCCCCCTCCCTCTCCCTTCCTCCACTTCACTTACATACACCCTCTTAGTCAGTCTTTCATTCTCCATTCTCTCCACACGTCCAAACCACCTCAGTGTATTTCTCCTAATTCTCTCAGTGACATCCACATCCACCCTACAACGTTCTTTCACTTCTTCATTCGTCAACCTGTCCCTCCATGTCACTCCAGATGCTCATAATTATCAGGTAACTCATTTCCACTACTCTCACTCTTGACCTGTTCCCCCCCAAGCAAGGTCCACGCCTCGCTTCCATAAGTCAGGGTAGGGTTCACAATACTATCATGCAGTGAATTCTTAATTTCCATACTCACCTCCCTATTTCTCATTACCGCTGTCAGGGAACCAACAGCCTTCCTTCCCTTCTGTATCTTTTCAAGTACTTCATCCCCAGAAGTACCATCCTTACTCATCACACTACCCAAGTACTTGAATGCACTCACATTCTCCATATCCTCACCATCCAACCTCACTGTGCATTCTGTGACTTCATTCCGAAGACATCATAACTTTACTCCTGTTTACATTAACTTTCAGATTCCTCTTCTTAAACACTGTCCCAGATTTATTCACCAAAACTTGCAACTCCCATTCATCTTCACTGAACAATACTGAAACATCAGCAAACAGCAACACCGGAATCTTCCACAACCCACCTTCATTCATTAGAGCCACCCCCACACCCACTGCCCCACCTTCTACCTGCTTTACAACCCTACCCATGAATATATTAAACATCCATGGAGACATCACACAACTCTGTTTCACTCCCACATTGAGATCAAAGAACTCACTCAGCTCACCATCCATCCGCCTTAACTCCCTCGTACAGACTCTTCACAGCACTCAACGATTTCCCATTCACTTTGCCATTGCACTTGACATCTCAAAGGCTTTCGATCGAGTCTGGCATAAATCTTTAATTTCCAAACTGCCCTCTTTCGGTTTCTATCCCTCTATCTGTGCCTTCATCACTAGCTTCCTTTCTGGTCGTTCTATAGCCGTTGTTGTAGACGGCCATCGTACTTCTCCTAGATCTATTAACAGTGGTGTTCCTCAGGGCTCTGTCTTATCACCAACTCTCTTCCTTCTATTCATCAATGACCATCTAAGCTGTACATCTAACCCTATCCACTCATACGCTGATGACTCCACCCTTCACCTTTCCATTCAGTTCCCGCAACGCCCATCTCAGCAGTTACTTCAACAAACAAGGGATGAGGCTATGGCACACCTAATGTCTGACTTGGCTCGTATCTCTGACTGGGGTAAAAATAATCTTGTTTTTAATGCATCAAAGACTCAGTTCTTACACCTATCAACCCATCAAAATCTGCCACAGGTAAACCCAGTAATGTTTAATAATATTCAGCTTAATCCTGCATCATCCTTGAACATGCTTGGGGTTTCATTTACTCGGGACTTATCTTGGAAAGATCATATTACATCTCTTGTAAAATCTGCTTCCAAGAGATTGGGTGTGCTAAGCCGACTCCGTTCTTTCTTTACCCCTGCACAATTGTTGACTCTATACAGGGGTTTTATCCGCCCCTGTGTGGAGTACAACTCTCATGTGTGGGGAGGCTCCCCACACACAGCTCTTCTCAATAGGGTGGAGTCAAAGGCTTTTCGTCTAATTAACTCTCCTCCTCTTACTGACTCCCTTCAACCTCTGTCGCTGTGATTTGATTAATTTATTAGCGTGTGTGTGTGTGTGTGTGTGTGTGTGTGTGTGTGTGTGTGTGTGTGTGTGTGTGTGTGTGTGTGTGTGTGTGTGTGTGTGTGTATGTGTGTGTGTGTGTGTGTGTGTGTGTGTTTAATGTCGATTTTTTTGGTCCGACTCTGGGCATAGGCTTCTGAGCCCGTTCCCTGAGTCCCAGCAGCCCTCCTACATACTCCTTCACATTTTGTTTTATTTTTCATGCAAGGAAGAAGGAAGCCATTCCACAACTTCGGCGTTAACACCCACCGCCTGGCAAGGATGAGACTTGAATTTTAAGAGCAGTCGGTCGAAGTTCCAGATCACAAGGAATAATCAAACGTCCTGATGTTGCCCACTGTGAATGCTCCTTTCTGTTCTAATGAATCAATTACAAAACGGCAGTAGCTATATCTTAGGCACATTCTTTACCTCGTTCATTTTATTACCACCAAAGGATTGAAGAAAAGGGTAGACGGTGTTGTTATTTTATAGAAGATACCAGTGGGTAACATAAGATATTTTGTTTAGAATATGTGTTGCTTCTCTTACTGAATAAGACAAAAGCAAGTAGTGTAATTTGGTCCATCTTATATCATGTAGCGATAAGGCATTATCATATTTTTCCCTCACACACACACACACACACACACACACACACACACACACACACACACACACACACACACACAATTTTACTTACTTTTTTTTTGCCAGTCAAATGAAGCACGTTAAAATGTTTCGAACTTAGAAAGAGAGAGAGAGAGAGAGAGAGAATTTGTATGAGTGAGATATATGATTCCAGTAATGATGGTGTTATTGAAATGATGCGGTATAACGATAATGACGATAGTAATGATGATAATAATGATGATGGTGACGATGATTTTTTATGAATAAGGTTTCTTTACCTTAGCTGATATCCAGCCAAAAATATACAGGTCGTAGCAACAATTTCATAAAAATGGTCATTTTGTTATATTTAGTAAATATTTACCTTACTATTCTTGCACATTTTGTATCAGGCTATCTCTATATATGCATATTTATCTATCCATCAATATCTCAAGTTATATGTCTATTTTTCCCTACCTTTGTCTGTCTACATCCATCCGTCCATCAATCAATCTATCTGTCTATCCATTTATTTGTCGGTTGGTCTGTGTAAATATCTGTTTAGCTATCTATTTTAACATAATCCTTAAATATTGCTGAAGTTAAAAAGAAACCAAATTTTACAAAGGAAAGCAAATATATTAGATATATACATGGATTACTAACATGTTCAAGCATCATAATATAATGGACGTTCGTGACTGTGGAATGTATTGTGACATGTGCCATGAAGTGTGGCAATGTGCAGTGTAGTGAGATATGGCATTGTGAGACGTGGCAGTGGAAGGTGGTAGTGTATGACGGCATTATGTGTGTGTGGTGTGGTAGTGAGATATGGCATTGTGAGATGTGGCAGTGGAAGGTGGTAGTGTGTGACGGCATTATGTGTGTGTGGTGTGGAAGTGTGAGGTATAGAATTGTGATGGGCAGTAGTGAGCGCGCGCGCGTGCATGCGTGCATGCGTGCGTGTGTGTGTGTGTGTGTGTGTGTGTGTGTGTGTGTGTGTGTGTGTGTGTGTGTGTGTGTGTGTCCCACTGCGTAATGTAGTGAGATGTGGCATTACGAGATGTGGCAGCGGAAGGTCTGGCAGTATGTTACTGAATTGTGTGTTTGGTGTGGGAGTGTGAGATATGGAATTGGGATGGGTAGTAGTAGTGTGTGTGTGTGTGTGTGTGTGTGTGTGTGTGTGTGTGTGTGTGTGTGTGTGTGTGTGTGTGTGTGTGTGTGTGTGTGTGTGTGTGTGTGTGTGTGCCAACTGACGCGTACCAGAGTGTGCTGTATCAGTGCTTGGTGAGACCAGGGCTGGATTACCAGGTATAGGCAAAATAGGCAACTGCCTACCAGGCCATGGCCTTCCACAGCAGAATAAATATACACTTTGGGCGGCCAAATAAGGGCCATCACCCATCAGGCCATCAAAAAAGGCCATTATAGGCAATGCCATTATTTCACTGGAAATAACGGAAAAAAGAGATCTATATGTTGCAGGCCAACCGTCCGCGCTGCCTACCAGGCCACAGCAGAGTTAATCCGGCCCTGGGTGTGACAATGAGCTTTGATACTAAAGTGTGACTGTGAAATGTGATAATGCGAGATATAGAAGTGTGAAATGCGGCGGTGTTAGATGTACATGATTGTAATGTCGCATTGTGAGATGTAGCAGTTTGTAGTATGGCAATGTGATGTGTAACAATTTATATTGCGGTAGTGTTGTGTTAATGTGATGTGTGGCAGTATGGTGTACATAATAGCTATAATACCAAGGTTAACAACACACTGACTTTTCGAACTCCATTCATACCGGTAGCATGATAAGTTTATGTCAAAGTTGGATGTGTTGTTTCTTGAGCATATTCTTGTTTCCTGAAGCTAATTATATTCAGGTTAGGATTTTTTTTCTTTTTAAACTGAGAAGCTAGATACAGTCTTCAGTAATCTCTTTAATGTTAGAGGGCTTCTGTAACTCACATTCATCAGACCGCAGGAATAAATTACCAAAAATAAAATAAAAACAGCATTATCATTTTATTCTGGGGCTGTATGTATTGCGTGTTGTGTATCTCCTTTCCGTGTCCAAACAATTTCCCTCAGATTAGGGCCGACTTTTTGAACTAAATACTGTATGTCAGATACAGCTCTCAGTGACTGGTGTGGTATCAGGGAGCTTACTAAAATGAATATAATCGCCTGGTTGCAGCGCAAAATAATATGGTACATTAAAAGTCCCGATAATGAACCCAGGCACATGATAGTATAACCTCTTTAGAAAGAGGAGGCATTTTGTTTTATATACCTACTGTTTACAGTGATTTTATCACTGAGACTTTTATTCAGTCTCAGTGATAAAATCAAATTAGAGGACTAACACCCAAACTTCATTAACCTCTTCACTGTCAGAGATCTGTCCTATGCAGAATAAAAATGAATTGGAGATTGTATCATCACCACTCCGACATCATTTTCTCATGCATGGATGGGGTGAGGAAGGGAGAATGATATACTGAGTATGTCATCGTAGTGACGTTGTTAATACACAGTTGCTGGCGTTGCGTGCGGGTGTGATGGAACTGCGGTGTTGCGTGAGGGGGTATTGCTTACTAGCGTGTCACATTCTCCGAGTTTGGGTATTGTGGAAGTCATTTTATTAATTTATTGCTTTCTCTCTCTCTCTCTCTCTCTCTCTCTCTCTCCCTCTCCTTTTTGTGGTCTCCACACTGTGACGAAGGTCCATATTACTCTGTATTTGCCACTTTCATTTTGATTATCCTTTTTTTTTTTTTTTTACCATTTTGCTTCAGAGTTAATGGATGACCTTCCCTTAAGCTAAAATGTCCAAAACGTTCCAGCAACTAGAATAAAAGAATGGTCTTAGGCAGAGGTAGAGAAGTTTGAAAACAGGGAGGTGAGTGTCTGATGGGTAATATGAATTGAAAAGTGGTGAATACTTGTGCACTGTCTGTGCTGCGATTGGGCAGTGGGGTGTATCCACTGACGTGGCTGGGAATAGTAAAGCCCTCGTGGGCGTTTAGACAGGGAAGGGCTTGGCAATAGCTAATAACTTATCTAGATACATGATGATCAACAGCTAGAATAACTTTGAAATGACTATCAAAAGTGTCAAAATATTCGAAAATCTGTAAAAAAAGGGGGGTCTGATCATAGCTGAACGCATATTTGAATATTTATAAAATCAGAAAGACGATACAAAAAATCAAAAATCAACTAATTTTGTCTGAACAATTACAACAAAATCGTTTGGTGTTAGCTAGAATTTAAATATACAGTATAAATAAATATGACAATACCGGCGACAGGGTTACTTTGAAAACATGACGCAAACGTATCTGTTTGTGTTGGTGAACAGACGAGGTAAACACCCTACCGCACCTCACATGCTCCTCACAATGGCACACCACACATGATTGCATAAAGTACATTCCTCAGAGAAACAGGGTTCACATTTCTTCAATTCCGCACTTCTCACCACCACATCCCACACATTCCTCAAAATACCAACTTCACACTGCCACACCACGTTACCACACATCAAGTTGTCATACTTCACACTCCTTATGAATGAATTTTCCGTTAGTGACCAAAATTAACTAGCCAAGATAAAAAAAAGGAGGAAACTACAGCTTTAAAAATGAAGTGTAGGATCATAGACACTAAACATACTCTACATGGACAGTGATCTCCATTTAAACTGAGAAATGGAGTTAAGATGATGATGATGAGGAGGAGGAGGAGGAACAGTTGAGTACTCTCTTGATACATGTTTTACAGCATTTTGCTCTTCGTATTCCTAGGAGGGGATCATACAGTTACGACGACGACGATGGTGGTGGTGGTGGTGGTGGTGATGATGATGATGATGATGATGATGATGATGATGATGATGATGATGATGAATGAATGGTGATTATGATATGTTGAAGAGGAGGGGGAAGAGGAGGTGGAGGAGGAGGAGGAGGAAGGGGGAGAAGGAAGAGAATGAGGAAAGGGAGGAATGTATCTGAAATTTACTACTTATAGGAAAAAGAATAGCCTGTGTTATACACAACACCCAAAGACCTCGAGACAGGGAGGACAACACTGAGATGTGACAAAGGAGTGTTCGTTAAAAAGTTAGTTAATGTGGTCAGTGAATTGGAACGCTCATAATGTTCGACTACGTAATTATTGTGTGTATATTTTCTGAACTTTGGAGGATGAAGTGTGTGAAAGGGTACAGCAGGGAAGGAAGATTGTTGGTACACTGAAAGCAGTGATGAGAAATAGGGAGGTGAGTATGGAAGTTAAGAAGTCACTGCATGATAGTATTGTGATCCCTACCCTGACGTATGGAAGCGAGGAATGGACCTTGCAAGAGGGGAACAAGTCAAGAGTGAGAGCAGTGGAAATGAGTTACTTGAGAGGAGCATGTGGAGTGACGTGGAGGGACAGGTTGACGAATGAAGGAGTGAAGGAACGCTGTGGGGTGGATGTGGATGCGGTTGAGAAGATTAGGAGAAATACACTGAGGTGGTTTGGACATGTGAAGAGAATGGAGAATGAAAGACTGACTAAGAGGGTGTATGTGGGTGAGGTGGAGGGAGGGAGAGGGAGAGGTAGACCGAGGATGAGGTGGAGGGATGGAGTTGAGAGGTATATGAGGGAGGGGGGGGTGAGTTGGGGGGAGGGTAGTCAAATGGTGGGTGACAGAGCGACTTGGAGGCGTTTTGTCTGCGGTCACCCTTTGCGGGATTAGGGTGTCGGGCTATAGATAGATAGATAGATAGATATTTTCTGACAAAGAACATCCTATCTATCAGTAACGAGGAATCCGTGTCGACAAAATAAATAAACCGAGACTACAGTCTTTGCTACGTGGGCCGTATATCAGTGTTTATACATTTAGGAAAAGGTGGGTGCCTTTGTTAACCACAACACACCGCTGACAACGAATGAACACATGGCTGGGAGGAATGGGCTCAGAAAAGGAACTTGAGATGTGACAAGGCAGTGTTCATAAGATTGTCCTGAGAGAGAGAGAGAGAGAGAGAGAGAGAGAGAGAGAGACAGAGACAGAGAGAGACAGACAGACAGACAGACAGACAGACAGACAGACAGAGAGAAGACCAACAGAGTACACGATAGGGAGAAGGAGCTGCGCAGAAGGCCCTGGGACAGGACAAAGGACGCTCTGATGAGATTATCTTGGGAGGTGAGAATGCTGTCACCTGAGATGCTGTCAACACCCGTGATGTCTGTTGTTGTGACACTGTGTGCGAGATTAGGTGTGATATTACGAGTGAGATTTAGTGAGACAGTGTGAGATTGTTAGCGTGAGTGTGTGTAAAGCTCTAAGAGTGAGAGACTGTAAGAATGGTAATGTTATGCTACCTTTAGGTAGTGATACACCGAGTGGTTTCTTGTAGCTCAGGAAACCATTTATTAAGTTGGGTGAGAAATATTTAATCAAACGAACACCAGGTGGTCGATATGGAAAATAAGGAATTGCGTGTTGAGTTTTATTGTTAACATAACGCCATTCAGGGACAAACCATTGGGCACTCAGGCTTTAAAAGTCGGGACTAAGTAGCCTAGACCCGGCCCTCTGCACACTTGCTTGAACATTAAAGGTCTGGATAATGATGATGACTAATATAAAAACAAATGCTAGAAACATGTAAAAAGTTACCGGTACTTTTTTATAAGGAAAATTGAACTTAACTTATTATCCGTTTGTATCCAGATCCCTGAACACATTGCGTTTAAAGGAGTGAAGGTAAAGACAACATAGATTTAGAACAAGCTGGTAGGTGAACATGGCTAGCTGTAAGTGGGCCAAACTTTGTCAGTAACTGGAAGTGAGTCATTTCTATATGGAGGTCCTCCAGTGCAACATTCCAACCAAGAATCATGGTCCTGGTTTAATAATCTTCGGGACTTAACATTTCGCGAGAGGAAGTTCATAATTTTAGCACTTTTCTTATATCTTGCACTTGATGTTTGACCCCTGACCTGGCGGATATAGGTTATGCATGTACGAAGCACACTTGTAGTACTCATTAATGTTTATAAGCATGCAAACTTTCATTCGATTCCATCCACCCACTGAGGAGCTAAGAAACTTGAAATTCGCAGAGTGGCCCACTAGAGCAGCGTTTCTTAACCTCTTCTGACCTCAGCACTCCCCTTGTAATAAGGTCTCAGTCCAGTACCCCTCTACATCTGGTTACTGGGACTGCAGCTGCTACACTACTGCAGGGTTAAAGTAACGTGAAGTACTGCCTGACGGTTTACTTTATACTGTCTCAAAAAAAAAAAATAATAATAAAGGATGCCAATACTAAGCAAATCCAATAAGAAAAAATATAATGCAGCATTTTCAAGCACCCCCTAAAATTGATTTCAGCACCCCCTGGCGGTGCTAGCATCCCAGGTTAAGAAATGCTGCACTAGAGGAGCAACTTCTAGTCGGCGTTGCTAGTGACTGGAAGTGAGTTTCGACACTAAATGTCGTTTTTTTTATGGAGGTAAACCTATCCAACATTCCACCCAAGAATCATTGCCCTGGCATACTAATCTTCGAAGCCTTAGCATTTCGAGTGAGCATAGTCGTGATTTCAGCTATTATCACCGTTTTTTGCATTTGATGACCTTTGTCCCCTGACCTGGCCAATGTAGCACATAAATGTACATTTGAAAGTTGTAGTGCTTGTCAATATCTATAAGCATGCAAAGTTACATTTAATTCTATTGAGCCGCTGGGGAACTAGGGGGGGCATTTTTGAAAACCGGTACTGGTTGCTAGGGACGCTGAGGCCAATCTTTGCAGGGTTGCCACTCGAAATCTAGAGTTAACAAGGGAAAAATGGATGGTGCACTTCCGATAGTAAATGACCTCAAGATTACACCTAAAGTAGTCAGTGCTTTCTATGCCCTTTAGTAATACTTATACAGCTCAAAATGTAAAAGTATGAAAAAAGCGGGCTTTCGGCCATTGCTAGGCAATGAGTTGTTGCTTAGCAACCAAAACCTTGCGGACACAACTAGGTCACAGGCTGGTTATTGTGTCCAAGTTTGTCTGGAAATGGTTAATTCTGAAGGGTAGAATTGCCTGCCACAATTAAACAAGATTGCTAGGGACGTTGATGAGGCCAATCTTCGCAGTGTTGCCACTCGATAACTAGAGGAGAGAGGTAAAAAATGGATGGCACACTCTCGATAGGGAATGGCCTCAAGATTACACCTAAAAATGTCAAAGCATTCTATGCCCATTTGTAATGCTTCTACAGTTCATTCATAGAAGTACAAAAAAACAGGTACAACTAGGTCATAGTCTGTCATTGTGTCCAGTTTGGTCGGAATCGTCTAACCCTTTGAGATTCTGATGACGCGTTTTTGTACCATTTCAAATCCAACCTCAGAGATTCCGAGGATGTGTTTATGAATCATTTCATTATACTTTTGTAAAATATTTACTGTAAATCGCGTTTAACCAGATAGCTGCTAAGTACATCATATGAAGAATAGCGTGTGACTGCTATGTACATCGTATGATCAAGCCCTTTTTTTTTTTTAAGGTGCGCTACATTTTTCACCCAAATGTCCATAAATAGGGTACCATGGCGAGACTAAGGTAAATAATGAACTCATATTTGGTTTTCCTATTCTTTTCAATGCACTCTTTCATTTATAAGAGCAAAAATTATTTTTGAGGAAAAAAAAATCCCATTTTTTTGTGCATGGGGGGGATCTGCCACGAAACCTAATGTCGCAGTTAATGGGTTATGCGTCATAACAAAGACACTCGAGCCTGACATCAAGGAGTGCTTGCTCTATGTGTGGCTGGTACTGCACAGCTGGTATAGCTCATTGCTTTGTCTCTTTATTACGTTACTCTTGACTAATCTTTTTCTTTGGCAAGGTATAGTTGTTTTTATTTTTGCTTAATTTCAACTCGTCATTTTCACTTTTTATTTTGTTTGTTTTCCTTTTTTGAACACACTACAATAAAGTACAACTATTCAGCTTTAAAAGTTCACCAAAACCAGCATTCTATTATTAAAAGTGTATTTACACAGACCAATCAATGAAAAATATTGTGGCATGAAGATGCAGGTCAACACCAGAGTGGCCGACTCAAGGACAGATGTAATCTGACTGGGGCCGAAACCCGACAGTGTTAATTCTAAAGGGTGGGAGTGCCGACCACAATTAATCTATCTGTATACCTAGGCTGTTTCCCTCAAGGAAAGGGGGGTAGCCGAGACGGGACGACACACTTCCAATTTACTTATCCACTCAAACACATTCATTCGCTTCTCAGCCCCAAGGGAAGAAGGGACAGATCCTCACCGCACCACACCGCACGAGGGTCAATTGCACAATGCAATCAGTGACATCCTCAACAGGGCTTGACAGCAGAACTGGTTTACCGCTGCCACGTCATAATGGACCATCCCCTTATCCGCACCTGACCTAATCGGCTGATTAAACCAAATGTGGGAGAATATCCTCTCAGGGCTGCATTATCATTTATTCATTCACAATTTCACTCCAATCATTTCTATCACACGCAGCCATTCTTCCTTGCTCAACAGATATCCCTCTTACATCCAACGCTCTCTTCACACTGTCCATCCATCCTATTTGTGGTCTCCCTCCCAGCCTTACAACTCTCACATCGGATTCAGTTATCTTTTTCACGAATTGCTTATCATCCACTCTCTCCATATGCCCAAACCATCGCAACACCCTCTGCTCACTTTGATCAGCCATCTCCTGCACAACTCCAGTTCTCCTTTGCACTTCATCATTTCTCACTCGATCCATATGCGTCACTCCACACATACTACTCAGACACTTCATCTCCATTACATTCAAATTTTTTATCTGTGCTACACCCATATTCCATGTTTCAGCCCCATATAATGCAGTCGGCACCATAACACCGTCATACAACCTTCTCTTTACAACCATCCTAAGTGAATGACATCTAAACACTTTTTTCATTCCTCCCAGCACCTTTCTTACTTCATTCATTCTAAACTTCACTTCTGCATCTATTCTTCCATCCACAGCAACATGTGACCCAAAATACTTAAAACACTCTACCTCCTCAAGCAATGCACCATTCAAAACTATATTCATCCTCCTACGATGTACCAGCCTCGTACACTTCATCACTTTACTCTTATTCTTCATTACCTTCAATTTCCTCCTTTCACACACCCTTCCAAACTCCTCTACCAACTGTCTCAATCTCTCCTTTGAATCAGCCACCAGCGCAGTATCATTTGCAAACTGCAGCTGATTCGGATTCCACTCTCTACCATCAGCATTCACCAGGCTCAGACCTCCACTTAACACTCATGGATTCACCTCCCTTACAACACCATCCATATAAATATTAGACAACCAAGGCGACATCACAAATCCCTGCCGCAGCCCAACTCTCACGTGAAACCAATCACTCTCAGTATTTCCCACTCTTACACACGCTCAACTATTTACATTAAAACTGTTCACTCCTTTTAGTAACCTATCATAAAGTCCATACAATCTTAAAACAGTCCACAAAGCCTCCCTATCAATATTATCATACGCTTTCTCTAAATCCATGAACGCCCCAAACACATCCTAACCTTTCGCTACATACTTTTCACACACCTTTCTCACACCAAACACCTGATCCACACATCCCCTCCCTTTCCTAAAGCCACACTGCTCATCACCAGTCACTCCCTCTGTACTCTCTCTAACTCTCTTAATTAACACTCTACCATACACCTTACCTACAACACTCAACAGACTTATACCCCTAAAGCCAGTACATTCATACTTATCACCCTTACCTGTATACAACGGGACCACACAAGCACTTGCCCAGTCAATTGGCACCATACCTTTCTCAAAGCACACATTCAACAATCTTACTAACCAGTCAACAGTAGTCACTCCACCACCCTTCAGGCATTCCCAGCACACCCATCCATACCTGCAGCTTTCCCTGTTTTCATCTCCTTTACTGCCTCCTGCACTTCCTTCATCGTGATCAAAGAATCATTCAACTCTCCCAACTCATTTATTCCTTGCACCCTTCCATCTGCTACAATCTCAGCCTACCTTTCCTCCTCTACATTTAACAACTTTCAAAATCCTCTGACCTTCTCATCCTTACTGCATCCCTCTCAGTTAACATCCTTCCATCCTCTGCTTTTACTCGCTCTTCCTTCTCAGACCCTCCCTTTCACAACCTTTTCACCTCCTTCCAAAACATTTTCTTATTCTGTTGAAAATTCTCGGTCAACCGCCTACCCCACTTCTCATCTGCTGGCACTTTAGCATCACGCACAGCCCTTCTTAACCTATTCCTCTTTTCCTTATACCTCTCATATGACACCCCATCCTTCCTCTGCAGCCACACTTCAACAAGAAAGAAGAAAAAAGAAAAAATGCATGAACTGGCCAATGAAGAAGGCAGTTTCAGGAAGACAGCAAGGATATATGAAGGACTGAGAGTAACGGTTGTCCAAGAGACTTTCTGAGGGACTTTTTATTTGTGAGAGGGCCCCTGCATATTAAAGGGTGTGAGAAGTAATCCTTATGATGAAATGTGAGTGAGATATAATATGACACTTTGAAAGAAATTTTAAGTGCAGTGTAGATGGCAAGAGACAAATATTGGTGGAGAGAGTTCATCGAGGCCCTATGCATCCCGTGGCGTGCCACAGGAAATGATCGCTTGATTGTAGGAAACTGTATGAAAGGCTGGTAAACAGTGGTGTAGCTAAGGAGGAGCCAGAGGGGGTTAAGGCCTCCCAGTTAGACCCTTGGCATCTCCACTCGCTTCCCCCTTCCCACACCATTCTGAAACACTGGACAGTTCAATGTGTGGACACTGTATAGTAGTGAGCCTCTTTCAGATTAGGGCTTGGTCCCTCCTTGCCTCCTTCCCTCCCCCATTTGTTGAGACCTGGCCACGCTACTGATGGTATATGTCAAGGTTTCTCTGTCTGTCTGTCTGTCTGTCTGTCTGTCTCTCTCTCTCTCTCTCTCTCTCTCTCTCTGTTTTGCTATGGCTCCCTTCTTAGCCTCATTTACCTCTGTGCCCAGCCCCCTATAGCCGGTATTAGTTGGAAGAAAAAGGTACTTTACCGTTGCACTGGTTTTTAATCACACTTGTATCACATAATGGCAAAGCGTTTGTAGTAGCATACAATACCGATCAATTTTATGTAGACCTAATATACAGTGGCAATCAAAATTCTAAAGAGAATTAAAATATTTAGTAGCAGCATAGGGCCTTGAGCCTCCTAACAGAAAATAATCTGATATTTGGTACTTACTTCTAAGTAGCAAACAAAGGTTTGTAAAGACATAAATGTACAGCAGAAGCAGGAGGCGTGTTAATAAAAATTATCCAAATACTTAATACTGTACTTTACTTGAAATTAGAAAACAATGTTCTTATCACATAATATATATATATAGTAGCAGAACAATGCCTACAACCCAAAACATTCTAAGAAAAAGAACCTTATTTCTAAGCAGCAAGGAAAAATCTCTGTCTATCTATCTATCTATTGCCAGACGCCTCAATTACGTTCGGGGTGGCCACAAACAAATCGCCTCCGAGTCGCCCTGTCCCCCGCCATTTCAGTGCCCCACTCCCAACTCACACCTCCCTCTCTCATATACCTCCCCACCCCATCCCTCCATCTCATCCCCGGCCTCCCCCTCCCTCTTCCCACCTCCACCTCACTCACATACACTCTCTTCGTCAGTCTTTCACCCTCCATCCTCTCCACATGGCCAAACCACCTCGGTGTATTCCTCCTAATGCTTCCTATCACATCCACATCCACACCACAAGATCCTTTATATCCTCATTTGTCAGCCTGTCTCTCCATGTGACTCCACAGGCTCCTCTTAAATAACTCATTTCCACTGCTCTCACTCTTGACTTGTGTCCTTCCAGCAACGTCCAAGCTTCACTTCCATACGTTAGAGTTGGTATCACAATACTGTCATGTAGTAACTTTTTCACTTCCATGCTCACTTCCCTGCTTATCATTGCTTTCAAGGAACCAGCAACCTTTCTTCCCTGCTGTACCCTTTCAAGCAGTTCACCCTCCAAACCTCCATCCTTACTCATCACACTACCCAAGTACTTAAACGTACTCACATTTTCCGGTTCCTCACCATCCAACCTCGCTGTACATTCACTGACTTCACCTCTCTCTTTGAGAGAGGTGAAGTCAATGAAAAAAAATTCATAGTATATTTCAATACTTATGCTGTTGAAATTAGCATAGAGAATAGATTTGAGGATTATAAAACTGATCACACGCTGGCAGTAAAGTTTAGGTGGCTCCCTCAGAAACGTACTGTGGCTCCCTAATGTTCCTTTTTTTCATGTGGCCTCCTAGAAATACGATATGGCTCTACGGAGGGCCATATGACTCACGATGAGAACCACTTATTAATGTGACAGTATGTGGAAGAATATTGCGACTGTGACAAAGTTTGAAAGAGACGGCAAAAAGGACACTGTGCGAGAAACTAAGTGTGGTCCTGTGTTGAGAGTGTAACTCATTTTCAGAGGCGGAAAAGGCTCCTTAGCAACTCTTCCATGGTGGTTGATTATACATATTATTTTTTGGTTTTCTCTTGTATAATATTTAGCTACGTCTTTTTCACTAGTTATAGTTAAGGGACTTCATGTGGCAAATGGGAGCATCCACAATCCACTCACTGGATATACTAATACCTTCTGGTGGATCTACACTGAATGACTAGCCAAATGGTTTCCTGTAACCCAGTAAACTATTTGCTACTTTGGATGGTAACCAAATAACCAAATAGACGCCTGAGTGTTCATCCGAGGATGGCTGGGCATTTTTACTCACATAATGCCACACCGGCTTGTCACCTTTGCCAAAAACGTCGGGACTAAGTACCTTAGGTCCGAGCCCCTACGCTCCTTATGGTGCAAATAAAGGTTCAGTGAGAGAGAGAACCTCCATGATACCCCCTACCTTATGAAAGATCTTCCCTAACCAATTTAAACCATCTGGTGGCAACAAAAATATAGAGAATGAAGTCGTCGTAAAGAAAGTATTAATAGGGGCTGCGTTTTACCCACTTGTTCTCAAACTAGAAGCCATGGCCCCCAAGGGTGACACGGCAGGATTCTAGGGGGGCCGTGGGGGGCTGGTTTAAGTAGTAAATCAAGAGTATGTCTGTGATACCGCACTTACAGTCCTCCTGCCATTTTCCACAACATATTTATGTGAATCTGGTTTCTCCACCCTTAAACATATAAAAAGTGAAAGCCGAAACCGGATGGATGTGGACCAAGATATGAAATGTACTGTACGTTATTAGCGACTTCAACCTCGAATCAGTCGACTAACTGAAAACAAACAGTGTCATTCATCCCATTCATATGAAACAAAATATGCATTCTGACTGATAGTTGTAGGCATTATAAAGAGTGGAGAGAACCAAAACATTTTTTTTTTTTTCATCATTATTTGTCAGGGGCTTAAGAGAAAACGGAATGGGGGCCACGAGGACGTTTAGATCCCCACAAGTGGGGAATGAAGTGAACAAATTTGAGAAACACTGGTTTAATCCCTTTCACTAAAAGAGGTCTCCCCTGTACTGCATAGAACGGCACAGTAATATGAATACAGCAAAACAGGGAGAGAGAGAGAGAGAGAGAGAGAGAGAGAGAGAGAGAGAGAGCGATTACTGAAGACTGCCTGGAATGGAAAAAAAAAAAACTTCCTGTGGTAACAAGAATAAAATCACAAAATGTCATCGGAGAGAGAGAGAGAGAGAGAGAGAGAGAGAGAGAGAGAGAGGGAGAGAGTCAATTTCAACTCTCCATGGTTAACTAATTATAGTTTGTGTTAATTAAAGAATTAAAGTTAATACGTCATTAGCTTTTTTCGCTGGTGGTGTTTTTTTTGTTTCACTTTCAAACTCTCAGTTGTTGTGATGATGATGATGGTGATGGTGTTGCTATGTGATGTGATGAGCGATTAGGCATAGTGAAAATGAGATTATGTGATCGAAATGAGTGTTGAGATGGTGAGAAGAGAGGGTATTTTGGTGTTGTGGTGATGATGATGATGTTGGTATGGGATGGTGCCTGTGAAAGTTCCGGTGAGCGTGAAGATGGTGACGATGATTTTCCCATTGTCAGGCCCCTAGGCGATGTGGTGGTGTTTGGAAGGGTGAGGATGGTAATACTGGTGGGTTTGGTGATGACTGTGAGTGATTAAAATGGTGACAGTGAGAGCTGGGTGACAAAACTAAGTACTGTGATGGTGAATGTGGTCATGATGATGATGATGATGGGGTCATGGTGAAGGTGAGGTTGGTAATGGTGACGATTAATGCGATGATTGTGGTGGTGGTGGTGATGAAGTGAAAGTGCTGATTATGGTGATGCATTAGTGTTGTTACAGAGAAAGGTAAGGCACTGTTGTGTTGTGGTGGTGTTAATGATGTTTATGATGATGAAGGTAAGACTTGAAATGAGGGTGATGATTGTAAGAGCAAAGACTGTACTGGTGAGGAATGATTCCATGGCGGCGGTGATGAAAGAGGTGGTTGTGATGTAAAAATGAGGGCATTATGGTTTTGTGGTGTTGAAAGTCATGGTATTATGGTGTGGGATGATGTACATGATGACTTTGTGAAAATGAGGGACGTGGTGGGCCTTGTGGTGATGCATGTGATGGTATTTTGATAGTGTGCGGTGACTACCGATATAGGTGAAGATGTACTGATGTTTGTAGTGATGGTGATGGTGCTGTGATTCACGGCAGTATTCTATCTATCTATTGCCAGACGCCTTAATCCCGTAAAGGGTGGTCACAAACAAATCGCCTCCATGTCGCCCTGTCCCCCGCCATTTCATTCCCCTGCTCCCAGCTCACACATCCCTCTTTCATATACCTCTCCACTCCATCCCTCCATCTCATCCTTGGCCTTCTCCTTCCTCTCCCCTCCTCCACCTCACTTACATGCACCTCCTCTTCGGTCTCTCGACCTCCATCCTCTCCACATGGCCAAACCACCTCAGTGTGTTTCTCCTAACACTTCCTATCACATCCACATTCACACCACAACGCTCCTTCACTTTCTCATTTGTCAGTCTGTCTCTCTATGTGACTCCACAGGCTCCTCTCAAATAACTTATTTCCACTGCTCTCATTCTTGTGTCCCTCCAACAAAGTCCAAGCGTCACTTCCATACGTTAGAGTTGGTATCACAATACTGTCATGTAGTAGCTTTTTCACTTCCATGCTCATTTCCCTGTTTCTTGTCACTGCTTTCAAGGAACCAGCAACCTTTCTTCCCTGTCGCACCCTTCCAAGCACTTCACCATCTAAACTTCCATCTTTACTCATCACATTACCCAAGTACTTAAACGTTCTCACATTTTCCATTTCCTCCCCGTCCAGCCTCACTGTATATTCACTGACTTCACTTCTTTCGAAGACCATATCTTTACTCTTCCCTACATTCACCTTTAGATTCCGTTTCTTATACACATTCCCAAACTCATCCACCAAGCCTTGTAGCTCCCCTTCGTCTTCACTTAACAACAGAGTATTATCTGCAAACAACAGTATTTCATGTGGTTCTGATTTTATTGCACTTCTTCCTCAAGGAACTTTTATGCATATTTAACCTCAGTATTTTCTTTTATGTAATGTTGCAAACTATGCAGTTTTTCATGCTATATTAAGGTGAAATACACAAAATATAGAGCTAAGGATGATATGACACAAAGCCTCTTATATCATCAAAAGGCTGTTATATAAGGGAGAGGTGTTTGGAAGTTTCCTACTCTGCATAATAATACTGTCCATAAAGCCCATGTTTCTGAAAGATAAAAACTGAAGCTCGAACAATGAACAGATACAAATGTTCCTAAACGTGATCACTATTATGTTAACTCTCCCAGGCTTCTCTGACTCACTTTCTGCTGATTAAATATTCTGGATTTAGCTGGAAAAGAATACTGTATTTGAATTTTCCCGAGCGTGGGATGGTTAATACTCAAGCGAGATGATGCAGATAAGAGAAAAACATTTCTGTTCGTGAGGCAGCGAAGTTCACTAGCATGAAATCGAGTCAGTAAGCGTATGATACGGCTTTCAAGTTGGAATGGATCTCGATATGATTGTTAGTGCAATGTAAAATGGTGCTGGTGCTGTTGTTTCAGGGTTCTGTTGGCCCGGAATGATATGAAATAAGGTAGACACACACACACACACACATATATATATATATATATATATATATATCGTCAGCCGTTTGAGTGTCCACTGCAGGACCGGCCTATCCCGACCGAAGTGGGGACGATACAGCCAATGTATCTCTACCAAGTGGCTTAGGGTGTCTAGCAGAGATTGTATGTAGGGTGAGAAGTGCTTGTAAGTGTAATTGTAGTGTTGTAATAGCTTTGGATGTGTGTGTAGTCTGTGAACCAAGTGTAATCGGCCCACACAAGCCGACTGGGTGCAAGCATACTATATAGTATGTGACACTGGTTCAAGCACAGCACCCCTGATATCCGCTAATGCAGTACGTGGCCAGAAGAACGCTCCCAAAGTTTATTACCCTGGCGGGGCGCGAACCCTCGTTCTTCAGTGTACGAAAACGCACACTTTACCACTGTACCACAGAGGCTCCATATATACCCGGTATATATATATATATATATATATATATATATATATATATATACCATGGTCTTGTGGCCGAATGGTTACAAGAAAATTGTTATCATTATTTACATTAATTTCTATTTTCAGTGTGATGGTAAACCTTCATAAAAGCGGAATCTATTTAAATGGGAAGTAAGTACTGAGGCACCACAAACGACCTGCGAGAGGGAAACAAACCCATGCTTCCACAGTCTGGAATGTTGCTGCCTTCACTCCTATCATATTGCAGCACTGTAACCTAACCTAGCCAAACCTAGCCTAACCCAATCCAACACATCCTAACATAACCAAATCTAATCCAGTCTAATCTAACTAATCCTAACATAACCATACCAGCCATCAACTTAGAGAACCATCCTCCCCAATCCCATGATATTTATCGTTTAGAGAGAGAGAGAGAGAGAGAGAGAGACTTTTTAAAAATCTTAATAGGAAGGACCACCTTATTTTGCAGTTTTCCTGCTTTTTCCTTTACACTAGCCCTTTTTGCAATTCTTTGAGCATTTTCCGAGTGGGTTTCGAAGTTTAGATGTTTTTTCTTACTTTTAAAAGTGATGAAGAGCTTTTTAAAAAGAGTTTGGTTGGTGGTGATTGTCACGAATCAAATTCGCGACATTTTCCTTTTGTGAGAAACCACGAACTATTAGTGGAAAACTCACTGTGTATCGTTCAGTTAACCGTTTCTCTCTCCATTTCGGTGGTATACTTTTTTCAAAACATTCGTCACTGTTTCAAAAGTGACCGATCTAATGCACGTCATTAAGTACTCTACTGAGCGATATTATTGTTTCTTTATTGTTCGCCCCTGCTTGCCTCAACCGTTAGCCATGCCTTCTTCCGCTGGCCTGTACAATATCCTACCACACGCATCATATTTGAATGAGTCTTTCGTCTGTTGCGACGGGATGTGGTTCTGTGCTCCAGTAGTGAGAGAGGTCATCTAGCACCCAGACTCCACTAGACTACAGTTCTCCAGGCTCCCACCCTTCCTTGGTGATATGAAACATTGACCAGTATTTCCTTTTCGTATTTTTCTAGGTTTAAGAGTTTAGTTAAGTGTGCTGTTCCCTCACATGTCGGCCGGCTGCACCGCATGTTGTTTCCCATGGTTTAAGAATTTAGCTTTTGAGTGAGCGAGTGAGTGCGATCTCTTTATTTTGAATTCACTTTGAGATGTAACGTTGAATTTGTTCCTTTGTAATTAATAAATTTAACAGTTCTTTTTCTTTCAGCTTAATGTAATGTAAACTAGTGTTTCATTTCTCCATAACTAAGCTTAATTCCCTTATAGCTCCTAGCTTGCATAAACGCTTTGCTATTTATAACTGGTACTTAAGCCAGGCTTGTTGTATTAAGCTTAAAATCCGTTGTGCCTTCTAGGAGTTAATGCATCCGCAAGAACCTGATATTCTTAATAGTATTAGTTATTTATTGTCAGGGGTGAAGTAACTTTCTCCAGAGGCTAACAGTACTAATAAACAGCAATTGTGAGTAATTGGTCTCTGCTGTGTACTGTTGAGAAAGTTTTTAAATTCTCGTTCTGAGAGAGTCGGCGAAGCGGGCCGGCATAAAGTAATCATTGCTTGATTTAGCAAGATAATTCATTGTCCCTTCTCTTCAGTATTATTGAACATTATCCTTTAATATTGCATCTATTTTAAAAACCCCGTGACAGTGATGACCATCATCCACTCACTTGATGTAGTGCTGCCTGTATCTTCCTTCGCCTTTTCATTCTTTCTTTGTTGTCAGCATTCCTTACTCCTTATTTTTCCTATCATTCCTGTCAAATTTTATTACTCTTCTGTCCTATTCAGGTGGCCTTATATTTTGACTGACAAACCTAACAGTTTTCTGTAAGCCAGGGAACCATTTAAAATGCTGGGTGGTAACCATAAAACTAACCTATATGTGTTCCCTACGTGCAGTGCCATTTCTAGCCTTTGGGGGGGCCCTATGCGAAATGCTGTTTGGGGACCCATTACTTACAGTACTCACTTTGTAGCACTTACAATAATTGGCGGGGCCACCATACCTCCTACAAAATTTATTTCATGAATATAGAGTGACTCAACACACTTTTTAATTTCTAAAAATAATAATAATAATAATAATGACAGCTCTGGGGCCCTCACGTGAGCCCAGTTTGCTTTAGGAAGTCATGGCATCTACTTGTGGTCCGCTGTGTTCGCCCCAGCCTTCAACTTCGCATGTTGTTACCAGGAAGAGGTGCTAGAGGTCGTATTCTACAGAAAAGGAATTATGCACCTACTAGTGGCAACGATTCTAGTTTTTCTAGTGTGGAATATACTGTAAAACTTCTGAAAAAACAAACCAGCACACCACACTTCAAGTGACACCAACCCACCTATGTTACACCATTGCGACCTTCACACAGTCTAGCCCCTCTAGAAAACTAACGACAAATGTTACTAAGTGATAGACAGTAAGTGTGACTAAAATATAAGGAAAATTAAAGTGTCTGATGTAAGCTAAATGAATATCTTTCGTTAAGATTAGCATTATTTACTATTACTGAGTAGTTTTTCATAGTTTAGTATGGCACTATTTTATTATACGATGTTTGTAAAATAGTAATGATTTCGAAGTGCTAATTGAACCATTCAAGTTAATGCAAAGGAAGTGATGTGTATAATGACGCGTGGTTGGGAAATGAAGTGTGGTGAGCAGCGGCATATGCGGTAGTGTGTAACGGACAGCTACGGCGTCGCAAAAAAAAAAGAAAAAAAAAATGGTGTTGCTTCCATTTCTCTCTACAGGTACAGCATCGTAAGAGCATCTAAACATTCACTGACGTGCTCAGAAGATAACAGGTTTCACTTTCTTGTGCATTTTTTTATATTGTGTATTAGTATGAAAATTACTGCACTGAAACTGGGTAACTTTGTGTGGATTGCTGCAACAGGGGTATCGCTCTCGACACAATAGCCACAGGCAAGTGGTTAATATCTCGGAAAGTATAGCAGTTAGGGAAACAAATTAAAAATCTATATTATTCACTAACCCTTCTTCTTTCAAATAAAACCATCCCCAGGTCAGTGGGTGGTCACACTGGTCGCATTGATGAATAAGGACGTGAAGAATATACGAAATTTTTGGCCATGAGGCAGGCTGTATTCATGCGTGTGCACTTGGTACCAACTTTTGCTTTGCTCTCAACTTGCTAACTTCTCCATTACTAGATGAACAAGACACCGTTGTATCCATGACACACCCTATGGCACTATTATTTAACCCGCCCAGTCCCGACGACGTATGGGTACGTCACCACGATTTGCATTTGCCAGTCCCGGCGACGTACCAGTACGTCGTGCAATTGCAATGTGCATAATTTCGACAATTTTCAAATTTCGCGCTTGATTTGCGGTACGTACCCTCAACTGACCTTCCCCTACCTGCCACCAGGCGGGGACACTCGGTGATCCCGTGCGACCCGCGCTAGCCCGCCACTCGTCCACTCACCTGGTAGCCACAGTCCTGCTCAGACATGGCTAAGAGAGGTCTCTCAGAGAGTGAAATTCAAGTCGCCCTGGACACCTTTACCGGCGACAGTGATTCCCCACTAGATGACGAGGAGATGGACAAGGATTATGTGCAGCCAGATGAGGAAGAAACCACCAGCAGTGACGAGGAAGTTCCGTCACCAAGGAAGCGGCAGTACGTGACTTTCCGTGCTGCTAGAGAGGGGCAGGAGGCAAAGAAGGCACGTGGTATGTCATATCCCTATCCCCAGCGTGCCTTGGAAGCAGAATTCGAGGTCGAGGACGAGGACGAGGACGAGGACGGAGACGTGGGACGTGCTGCCACGTGGTATGGGCGGGAGGTGATTACGCATCGTGGCCCAGAGCGCACACCACGTCGTCTAAGCAGGTATGGGCCTAGCATTCTGTTTGGGGCGGTAGGAAGTGAAGTGGAGGGAGTGGGGAGTGAAATGGACATTCCTGGGATTAGGGAAAGTGAGAGTGAGGTGGGTGAGTCATTGCTCTCCCTACGCAGTGTGAGGCGGCAGAGTGGATCACGTGGGCCAGTGTGGGTGCGTTACGTGGGGTTGTGAGGGAGGGGGAAGGTGGGGAGGAACCACTCCAAAGCACGTCTTATGCTCCCCAATATCCCCTAACACGTGGTCGAGCAAGGTTGCGTGAGAGAGCACGTGGTGTGGTAATGGAGGGGGAAGGTGGGGAGGAACCACTCCCCAGCACGTCTTCTGCTCCCCAATATTCAACTATTTCATCCCCACAGCTCCCTAATGTTCCTCAAGGCCGTAAGGGTAAGGGAAAGGGAAAGGGTAAAGGCAGAGGGAAGAGGAGTGACAGTGGGGAAGCCCTCCGTACTCCTTCTCCCCAACCTCCCCAACCAGGATCTCCTCCCCACCCAGACGAAGGCGGTGATGGGGACGAGGGATTTGTGTCGTGGGATTGGGAGGATGGGAGTGATTTTTCTCCCCTCATTCACCCCTTCACTGAGCAGGGGCGATCTGGCTGCATTGCACCAGGTATTCACTGTAATTCAAGCAGGTTGGATTTTTTCCACCTGTTTTTCAGTGAGGCCTTCGTAGATCAGATCGTGTTTCAAACAAACCTGTTTGCAAGCGGCCAGCGGCTAGAAAGTGAAAGATTGGGAACGAGGAGTAGGCATTCAATGATTTATGATTATCCTGTCTCCATTCCAGAAATGTTCTTATTTTTTGCCCTTGTCCTTTTGATGGGTATAATAAGAAAAAATAGAATTCCTGCTTACTGGACTACGGACCCTGTTATGTTTACCCCCATATTTGGTCAAGTGATGAGCCGTAATCGGTTTCAACAAATTCTAAGTCGCCTCCATTTTTATGATGCTAATGACCCTGCAAATGCAGACAACACGGACAAAATGAGGCGAATTAGGCTGGTCTTTGATCACCTCAGGCAAACCTTTCGATCCTCATTCTATCCCTATAGAGATCTCATCATAGACGAGAGTCTCGTGTTGTGGAGAGGCAATATTTCATTCAGACAGTATATACCCAGCAAAAGGCACCGTTTTGGGTTCAAGATCTTTGTTATGTGTGACTGTAGGACTGGATACGTGCAAGACATAGTCTTGTACACCGGTGCACAGACAGACATTATAGAAGATCGAAGTATAGGACTTTCGGGAGCAGTGGTAAAGACGATGATACAAGACTACCTTCATCGTGGTCACGTTCTCTATCTCGACAACTGGTACACTAGCCCTCTTCTCGCTCGTTATCTTCACAGACATGAAACGGGAGTCTGTGGAACCGTAAAGGTGAACCGGCGTCACATGGTCAAGGTAGGGCGGAAACTTGGAAGGAGTGAGGTTGTCTTCTTCAAAGCAAACAACATCCTTGCAACAATGTGGAACCACAACAGAGAAGTAAACCTCTTGTCCACGGTTCACCACCCCTTGATGCACCGTACTGATTCTGTTGATTACCATAGCGAGAGCAGGCGTCGTGTTTGGAAACCTGAATGTGTCATGGACTATAATATAAACATGGGCCTCGTGGACCAGTCAGACTCCATGATATCGACGGTAGAGTGTGCCAGGACCACGATGAAGTGGTATAAAAAACTGTTCTTTCACTTGCTAGATATCACTGCTCTGAATTGCCACCACCTTTACGCCATGACCACAGGAGTTCAGGAAACCTTTGAAGGGTTTGTGAGGGAGCTTACACGAGAAATCTTTGCAAAGTATGCTGTTGAAAGGCCCCAACAGCGCCCCCGCACTGCCCATATTACCCACACTCCCCAGAGAATATCCGCCCGCCATTTCCCCACTCCTATCCCGCCCCAGCCCAACAGACCTAGGCCCCAGCGCAGGTGTCACGTGTGCAGTCATTCCCAGGTGAGACTCACGACACAGAGGAAGGACACCCGCTATGAGTGCGTGCAGTGTGACGTGGGTCTGTGTATTCACCCATGTTTTAGTGAATATCACACGTTGCTGCACTTTTAGCATGGTGTGAATGCGAAAGGACGCTGAAAATATGAGGTAAATGCGACAGACAGACGCTCTGTGAAAATATCAGTCATGTGGATCGCCAAATATTAGTATAAAGTGCCTACGGGTAGAACATAAGTGAAAACATTGGGTGTAAGTATATAAATCTGCCCTAAGTTGAAACTTACATAGAGAGGGTTGTTTGATTCGATATTCTGTCGCTCAGTGCAATAAATACGGCCCCTTATTATATATTTCTTATTATGTGACATTATTACGGGTATAATATAAGTTCAAATTATTGTATATGATGATGTATATTCTAAGTCAAATATTCATAGCGTGTCTATAAAGATAAGATTTCCTGACGCTTAGTCGAATGAATAAGGCACGTATTAGTCCAAATAAAAGTCAGCAAGTGATAAAGTGAATAATTAGTATATAAGTGTGTGAGTGAATTAGTATATAAGTGTGTGAGTATTATGTATGACGAAACATTCCTTGCGAGGGTATTTTCAGGCGATATCCTCACGCTCACTTGAATAAATAATGGCAGTAAGTATGTACAGTGCATTCTAGGGGTGTAAACGTGTGTAATGTAAGTGGGAAAATATATTTTGAGTGAATAAATAAAGTAGATGATGAAACACGAGTGTCTGAGATCGTGGTTGCTACGTGAATAGGCGCTAGCATATCGCTAAATGCCCTCGTAATGAATGATAATAATTGAAAACCTTCACAGTGGTGGAGGAAAGGTTCTATGTAAATGGGAAAATAATTGGAAAGTGATAAAACAATTTGGTATGTTGAAATACGAGTCATAGCGAGTGCGCTTAATAAGCTGATGTGCGCTAAACTTATGCTGCATGTCATCATAATGAATGAAAACATCTGAAAACACTTACAAACAGTTGTAATTAGTAAATTGTCATTGAAACAGAAGTATACAAGTAGAAAAAATGATAGGTTGACTCATACCAGAAACTTAGCATATAGCATGTTACGACTCGGACCTAAATCACTATGCTCGCGCGATGGTACAATGCTTATTTTTCCTATATATGTGTCTGAAATCCATTATATTGTTACTGTTATTGTTTATTAGTTCAAATTCAATAAATGTAGAGGTGTTTTGTGTTGTTTGCCCCATTATTCCTTACCACAGAAAACGTAAACGCATATCCAGCCCATTACAGAATACGATACCTGCGGGGGGAAACCGCACCTGTAGAGACCACTTATAGACCGCAGAGACCACTTTTTTCAGGATTTTCCATCGTTTCTCGACCTAAGCGGAAGTTTTAGAAGAAAAATTTTTTTTCCAAAAAGGCTCGGGACTGGGGGATGTCATAGGTGCGGAAAGGCTCGGGACGTGACGGGTTAAGCCCGTTCCTATATAGTATCCTTGGAAAGGGGCTTGTCAGCGGTGGATGAGGCAAGGGTCCATGTAAGGTAGGAACAGGATCAGACGAGATACTTAAGAAAAACATTGTCCTTCACATGGCAGAGTCACAGAGACAACTGAGATATGCTTGCCTCGGGTGCCAGGAGGCTAACTCCACCCTTTGGTGGTGTGAAAATACTTGTAATTATAGCCATCCCCCGGCTCCCCCAATCCACCAATTTCAAGTCAGATATAACAGTCACCCGGTGCTTAGGAGTTTATTATCTGACAAACTCAGACTTATTTATCTTAACCTAACCTATTTTATGCTAACCTAACCAAACTTATTTTAACCTGTTTAACGCTCATCTACCCAAACTTGTCCTAACCTAACCTATCCCCTATGTAATCATACTTTCCTTGTTTACTGATGGATCCTCGTCGTACTCGAACAAGCACTCTTGTACTCCAAGTCATTGAATCAGCTCAGTGGTGTTTTTTTTTTTTTTTTTTATAAGTGGTCCTATGTCTCCTTATGGACTACCTACTTATTGTTCACTGCATTCATGCTCCTCGGTTATTTCAATGTGCCCTGATATCACGAGTACCTCTCTAAACTCGGGGCAGGTGCCTTCCCTATGGCAAATTGTTGCAAATGCATCATCATAATGGTCTTGTTTTCATCCTGTACGTAATTTCTACAAACAGACGAAAAGTAGTTGATTCAGTTAGTCTATGAGTTAAAGCATGACTTCTTGTAGGCTGAGTAGTGCCAAAATCATAACTGCAACACAGATACATTTTCCCAGTGGCTAACATAATGTTATTGTCACCTTCAACTGGGAGGAAAGAGACCTCTTCCTTCCAGTTCTGTATTGTAATTTACTCTGTATTACTAACACAGTTGATTTGGTATCGTTATATTATTTCTTGATCATTATATTCATTAAATGTGTCTTCTTTCTCAATAAACACATTGCTCCCACTGTTGATACTGGTGTTAGTTTGCCATGGTATCAACTAGCAAACGTTGTTTATCCCTAAACGCCGGCTTTATTTTGATGCTGATGCACTCTCACTGTGGGTCATTTCACCCAAATAGCCTGTTTTCAGAACTTCATCTCTGGAAAAGTAGAGCAATAAGGGATACAAAGTTAAACAAACTTATTCCTCATTGACTCTTTGTCTTGCGAATGAAACCATCCCCAGGTCTGCAGGTAATCTAGTCGATGAATATGGACGAGATGCTTAGGAGTATCTTGAGACAATAAAGTGGGGCTGTATCCACGATGCAGCGCGTGGCAGTGACTTAGGCTGTAGGATGGCACTCATTGAAGCAGTACTTGAGCCTGCTTACCACCGTATGGTAGCACTCTGCTGGCAGGTTTGTCCCCACAATTGCAATCGTTAGTACTCGGGAGCAGGGGATGCTGAGAATGTCGGGGGTTGAAGGATTAGGGCACCATAGGTTAATGGATATCTGCATGTACAATATATGGACTATTAGAATGGAAGCTGATCTCCTCGTATTGCTTGAAGAAATATATACTGTCAGGTGCGATATTGTATTATTGTAGTGAAATGAGATTTTAGCGGTAGTTGGGGGCGCTCACCATCCACTCACTCGATGTAGTGCTGTTCTTGGTTGTCTGCCCTTTCCTCTCCTCCCTCCATTCTTTCCTTCCCCTTCTGTCTTTCTTTACTTCATTCTTTCCTCGTCCTTCTGCCTACAAGTGACTTTACACTCCCTCTTTTGTCTTACATTCCTTCATTCTTTCCTATTCCTTCTGCCTGTGGGTGACTCTGCACTGAGTGACAAGCCGAATGGTTTCCTGTACACCAGGAAACCATTTACTATGCTGGGTGGTAACCATATAACCAAAATATGGTGCCTGGTGGTTTAGTGGGTAAATGCGGTGCTCCAGTCGGATTTAGCCAGTGAAGATTTATATCCAAGGGGTGGTTGGGGTTATTGCTCACTTAATGCCACTCAGGATTAAGTGAGGCTGGTCACTCTCATCTTAAATGTTAGGACCAACTTGCCTAGCCCCGGGCTCCTACGCTCCTCATGGGGCAACGCAGGATTGGATGATGGATGGGTGGATGAAATGAGATTAGGTGAGGAGCAGAAAGTATTAAACAGTGGACATACATTACTCTGAAGAGGAATATCTGGGGGTAGTATGGGACAGCGTGGCATTAGACTCGTATTTGATAAACATCTTATGAAGATAACTGGTGAATTTTATAGTACAAAGGAAATGGTGGCTACTGTCATGATAAAATTAAATGGAAGATTCAAATTAAATGTAGTTCAACTATATTTGCCAACATGAAGCTATAACAATGATGATGTTGTCATGTTCTATGAAGATGAGGAGCTCTTGTCAAAGGAGAGGCCCACTGTACCATGGTCAAGAGTGAATTCAATGCTAAAGTAGTAAAAAAGGTAGCAGGGGAGACTTCATTTGGGAATCATGGTACAGACTCAAGAAATGAAAGAGTATTGGGACTCCGTATTATAATTGCAAATCATAACAGATAGATAGATAGATAGAGAGACAGATAGAAGCAGGGAGTCAGATGATGAGAAGGTATTGTGTCTGCGAGAATCGGGCAATGCTAAACATGCTTACACACTCTTAACTCAAGGAATGCTTATTAGGCACACGACAGCGCCTAGCGACCATACACACACATAAACACATACTCACATACAGGCTTCTAGAACTTTCCACTCACAAGGAACACACGTGATACAACCCCTGCTACACCAGAATTTAGGAAAGAGAGGTCAGAAGGAGGTTAGCCACAGAACAGGCAGGAGCAGAAGGAGAGAGGCCTTAGAAGAGACAGGTCGCAGGGAGAAGGGCTTGGTAACTTGAGAGAGAGACAGAGAGAGCGAGACAGAGAGATAGCTAGCGGGACTGGACTCTATACTTCGCTCTGTGTGAGAGACTTGTTAATATTTCCAAGACAAATAAAAATAGTCCCATACTATTCTTTACCTCTCCTGTCACTACATGACAAATGGGAAAGAAGATTATCTACTCACGAAGCTACTCCAGTATAATAACCGCTCGTCCACAAGTCTAATATATATATAACTCAACCACAAAGGAACCACAAAGTCTTTTATGACATTTGGTAGCAGCGAATCTACGGACATCGTCTCCGAATCAAAAGCAAATTTCTACAAAAGCAGGAGAGACTCTACAAGATTAGCTTCAGTTCTACAATGAATTCCTACAAAATATAGCCTACAATGCAAATAGCCTACAAGTCTACAAAACAACTCTATAATCTTCACGTAACTTCAAGCAGCAGCAAGAAGAATATAAAACAAAGCAAGTAAAGAAGAGGAAAGACCAAAGCAACAAGCACACAAACCCCCACCACTCTCTCCCGCCTACTTCCATCGCTGACGCAGAGGTCAAGACGACGAAGCAAACACCAAGTCCATATTCACAACTCATCTTACTCACTCGTCTTCACTCAAGTTACTCATCGCTACTCATTCACTCACCACAGTTACCAGTGTGGGAAGTCGACGTCATCATGCGTGCTTGCTGAAAAGAAGCCACGTCAGTCAACTCACCACCTGCACCATCACCAACACCATTCCCACCACGGTAAAAATTAGTGAGTTACATAGTTACTTCATTTATACAATACACAGTGATAGACAATAAGCTTCTGCACAAACATATAAAACGTGCTGTATAGTTACAGCTTAAATACACATACTTACTACAGTTATCTGCATAACTCAAACACTAAATAATCACCAACAATAAATATTCTACACTGTATATATTCATTCATTTATTATAACATTTATTTACTACCAACGAGTGTTACCATTTATACCTACATAAAATACGTGTTTCATACATACAGCTATACATTATTATATCTACAAAGTAATAAAGAAAATATACCATCACAGTTACTCAGTGAGCGATTAAAAGAACTGTATTAAACATTTATTAATTAAAGCTACCTAGTGGAAACATATAAATTAAGTTACAAAGTAAACTAGAAAAAAAAAAAAAATGGCCAACACAAATGACGTTAGCAAGAGTGAACATTTTCAACACAATCGTGAAGACAATGATTTCCACACAGAATCTGCAGAAACCCGGTCACTGAAAATCATGCATACCCTTTTTGAAAAGGGAAATGTAGAAAATAGATATGGAAATCACCAGATGGTGTAAAAAATTGGGTTGAATTCATTTTCACAAATCGACGGGATATCATTCAAAATGAAACAGTCGTCAATACAGTAAATGCTGGCAGTGGTCATAAAATGATTAACTATAAACTGAAAATTAATTTAAGAAGAGAAAGGAATAACCTCAGACGAACAATGCCTTATAACTAATTTGCGTAATAGGGAAACGGGATCTATTATCAGCATCGTTAACATACCCTGGGAAAATCTGGGGGAAATGCTGAAACGGATTTTTGGCATAGTTCTTGTATGACAATAGTTTTCCTAATTTTACCACTTGTATATTAAACAATATTATCTATTTCCAAAAATATTTATTTGAAAGCAATAATTTCCTTTGAAATTGAAAGCTAGACAAAATATTATAAAACCCTTGAGAAAAAATGACCAGTTATAACTTAACAGTTTTCCCCATCACCTTAGATTATGTGGTTAATATTAGAGCTCTAATGATGTTTTGCACTTGAATCCTGATGAGGTGTAAAAATGGCCTTCCTGTCCCCTCAGCCACATCCTCTCACCCTGCAGCCATATCCTCACACCCTGTAGCCAGTTGCAAACAAATACTGTATAATTATTGTTACAAACAACTGAAACAAGCAGAATTTTTGAAGACTGCATGAAGCCATTTTGATCACCTCAGACTACATTTTAGAAGGTAAGCAGATATAAATATGTGTGCCAGGGGCCTCGTTTGGGTGGGGGACAGGGGGACGTGCCCCCACTACTTTTTTGGAGCCTGGGGGACAGAGTATCTTTTGTCCCCCCCCACCCGACTTTTCTAGGTAAAAATTTTCAGGATGAATAGCTTTACGCCGTTCTTCCTTTTTTCCTTAGTGGAAAAATCCTTTCTATACAGTACAGTACAGTTCAGGTGATATGAAAATCATTCCCTGCTGAGCTGGGCAGGTCCAGTGGTCATCTGAGTCAAGCTTTAAGAGAGGTTAATCCCACCAGATGTATTTACTTAGGTCAGTTTTGACGTATGCACCACCCCTGAGGGCCCTGATGCCTGAGCCAATGTGAATCAGACTAAAAGAATAGGTAGCGGAAAACAGAATTTCTGTTGGCTACCACTACAGCATTAGTACAAAGAATTCCAGACTGAGGGTGGATGCGGCAGAAAATTTTAATTTACACATATGAGCTGACTGGAGAGAGAGAGAGAGAGAGAGAGAGAGAGAGAGAGAGAGAGAGAATACAAAACCCAAAAGGAAAATAGAAAAAAGACGATAGCATCACGAAAGTGGGAAAGTGTGTGTGTATTCTGGACAATCACGCCTGTCGGGTGACAGATATTTTTGAGAAATATTCCAAGTGATTTCCCTCCCCTCCCTGGTAAAAATCCTGGATACGCCACAGATCGTTAACAGATATTGTTCTCAACTATGAAGAAAGCCCCGATGTCGACCAAATAGATGAAAACTGTACCAAGATACTGACAGAAACGCACTTGAAATAGGAGGGAAGGTATGAAAGCAAAAAAACATTAAACTCTCAAACGAAACGAAATTATTATTGCAGAAAAGTAGAAATATGAAGATAATATCCACTAGAGATAAAACATAGCAGGAATATTAATAAGGACAATAAAATTAATAAGAAACAGCAAGATGTGCAGGAATTCGACATGCAGAAAATAAATCAGGTCTTAACTTTAAGAACTAGTGTAAAGACAGCAGAGAGGAGACTGGGGAGAGGAAAAAGTTAGATGTATGTTTTAAATAAACCAAGTGGTGAAATGTTACATGATAGGCGGAAAAATTATTAAAATGGTGGAAGAGTTCTACGTTTGACTATACACCTCAGGCGACACACCACGCATTGCAGGGAACCCGTTATCTTCAGAAATTCCAGTTGTAACTGTAGAAGAGACAAAAACAGCTTTGAAAAGTATAAAAATGGGTAGGACATCAGGGGAGGATGGTATTACAGTATATTTAATCAAAGATGAAGGAATGATTGCCCTCGAAAAACTATCAGAACTCTTTTTGAATTGACTCAGAGAAGTAAAAGTCCAAACAGCCCGGAAAAATGCAGTAATTATCTTATATATGAAAACAGACTTGAATGAGCTTAAAAACTACCGACCAGTTAGCCTGTTGTCAGTTATGTACAAAATTTTTAGAAAGATAATCACCGATAGAATTTCAAACGTGGTAGACTCTAAACAAACTAGGGAACAAGCAGGCTTTCGATGTAGATTCTCAACTATCAACAAGTCTATTTATCTATCTATTGCCAGACGCCTCAAACCCGTAAGGGGTGGCCACAAACAAATCACCACCAAGTCGCCCTGTCCAGTGCCATTTTACTGCCCTGCCATCTTATCCCTCCATCTCATCTTCGGCCTCCCCCTCCCTCTCCCCCCCCCTCTCCACCTCACTCGCAGACACTCTCCTCATTAGTCTGTTGTTCTCCATCCTCCCCACATGGCCAAACCACCTCAGTATATTTCTACTGTCGCTTTCTATCGCATCCACATCCACACCACAACATTCCTTCACTTCCTCATTTGTCAGTCTGTCTCTTCACGTAACTCCACATGCTCCTCTCAGATAACTCATTTCCACTGCTCTCACTCTTGACTTGTGTCCTTCCAACAAGGTCCAAGCTTCACTTCCATACGTTAGGGTTTGTATCACAATACTGTCATGCAGTGGCTTTTCCACTTCCATACTTACTTCTCTGTTCCTTATCACTACTTGCAAAGAACCAGCAACCTTTCTTCCCTGTTTTACCCTTTCAAGCACTTCACCCACTAAACTTCCATCCTTACTCATCACACTACTCACGTACTTAAATGCACTTACATTTTCCAGTTTTTCCTCATCCAGCCTCACTGTACTATTGCGCCCAAAAGTCCATTGACAAACCTGAAACGCTAGTGTACTGGTATGAAGCTTCGGACCCTGGGGCCTGTACTGCCATCTAGGTTGTGGCTTCCAAGGTAAGAAAGCACTGAAGCCTCCACATTTCTTTAGCGTGTAGTGGCATGCCAAGCACTCGACAATCACCAGTCAAGGTCATTAGGATACACCATTTAGTAACACTGCCACACACACTCATATGTCCAGAGAAAAGGAAAAGTTGTCGGTATTCATACTGTATAATAGGTGGTTGTATAATCCACGTCTGAACACACCCCAAACCCCAACCAACAACTCACACCCACCTATGCACTTAACACACATATTTTTATGACAGACCTCTCCGATGAGACGCAATTATGACGTTTGTCTTGCTGATCAAAGATACAAATTACCTCACACTGTTCGTCAAGACACTGAGAGATGGTCATATTAAATTACATGGCATTAGCAACACACTAACAGGGCTAAAGGGATAGTGTAAACACGTGCAACATCCTTTGAGAGTGGCACACAAAAAGAACTAGTTTTTGTCCCTTGAAACAATATATTTAATCGACGGTTGGCAATATGTGAGTGAATGTAAATGTGCGGACAGAGGTAATAATAAACATGATGGTGGGCCATAACGCCACCCAAAGTAAACAATGCCGCACAAGTTGTGAGTGAAGTATACTGCTTCAGTGTGTATGAATTAAAAGGCAAACCCGGTAGGTTTAATAATGGGTGTGCTGACTAGAAGTGTTCACAATAGCTGTAATTTTAAAATAATTAATTCACTAATACATCAGGTGGTGGCAAAATCGGTAGAGAGGCGGCCTGCAGTCCTAATGGACCCAGGTTCGAATCCCGGCTGGGGCAGGGAACATTTTAAGGATTTGAATTTCTTAATAAGCAGGCTTTTATGATCTACCAGAAGACCCGCCGACATGTCATAAAAGTACCCACGCTAATACCAATACACCAGTCCTGTATGAGACAGCCCAAGCATGTATTCAACATGGATGGTGGGTGTTAGCGCCGAAGTGGTGACATGCGGAGATGTAGGACTACTGGGCCCCAGGAAGGTCTAGTGGGACTTGGAACTTGGCCCTGAAGCCTTTGCCCAGAGTCAGACAAGTAAAAAAAAAAATGCGTAATTTAGATAATGATGAATGCAGTGGATCCTATAATATGGTAGTTAACATAGTGTAGAGGAAAAGCATCAAAGGGTCGATGGATAATAAACAGTTCGTGTCACATAACAGTCGTCCATACTTGTCCCCCGCCCTTGCATCTCGTCATCCTTCTTATCTCCAGCCCTTTAAACCTGTCGCCCCTCTTTATATGGCGACGAAGATACACAAGGTGGTTGCACAACCAGTTTGCGCGACAGTGATGCATACATTAACGCATATGTGTGAATAATGCTATTATAATACTGCATCAGAGAGAGAGAGAGAGAGAGCGAGAGAGAGAGAGAGAAACTTGCAAAACCAGAAACAACCATAAATTATTATGCATTGTTGTCATACTGTAGTCCATGATTTAAATCATAGGTTTTATGATATAAATATACCGTTACCATATAATAACCTAAGATCATCAAGAGTCACATTTATCGTGTTCTTATTGGGCTACCCCAATATGCATTCTGTGGTCGATTACATTGTATCTATCCTCAGATACTGGCACTTTTTCAGCCATGCCACAAACTCTACCAAGCCAGCACAAGGCTCCTCGACTCAGTGGCGCTCATTTTGAATAGCTCTACGTCAAATATGAAAAAAATCAACTTCCCAATAATTATTAGACACACAGTGCTTTGCCTACCCAGTTTTTATACTCATGTATGGACGGATGTGAGGACAAACTCCATGCCGAATAACTGGATGAGTGGGGAATACTTAGGAGGGATGTGGTACTGAGTGGGAGGGAGACATGGGGAAGTATCCATCCATCATATAAACATACAGGGGCACACACACGAGGCGGTATTGCTTAAAATGTTTTCATGTTTACTACTTCATCACATTGTTAAACTTTGAGCCATGGGTTTTGTTCTGAGTATACTGGAGTAGGATGCTTTGGGATCTGTGCCAAGAAATGATATACTGTTATAATAAAACAGCCTGTTGGCATTGATTGAGGTCACTGTGTTCACTGGTAACATAAAACACGTCTGAAATAAGAAACATTTACTCTGTATTTGTAATCTCTAGTTCTCATGTCAAATCACATGGCTCTGCATGACATATAGACATAGAATTAATGTATTTAAATATTATTTATCATATGAGCTATTATATATCATATAATATTATTAAAATAAGGCTACAGATTCTGTGATACTAGCAACAATAGCAATGACTGCAAATACAATGTATATAGAGCAAAAGTAATCTGTTACTCTTCCCAGTGAGGTAACATTATCCAAAGTAAGCGCAATTCCTACCGTATATCAGTATCTGTATGTGTATTTCCAGTTTAACGTTAACAACCAACACACCTTCATATGATGTCCATCCTCCCTCAGCATCCACAACCTCCTTCAGCCTACGAGGAAGAGACTGGACGAGGTTCATGCAAATTTCAGGTCGTCGTTGAATGTTGTTCCACATCTCAAGAGCCTTGAATTCGATGGCCAGAATAGTTTTCTTCTCATCTACGTCCCAATCCTGCTTCTTTAAACTCCATGTTTTATTATGTCCAAAGCAGCGCCCTTCGGTGCCAGTCCAGGATCTCTACTTCCGGGTGTCCGTGAAACCACTCCCTTGCCATCCCCCTCATGTGGGTGGGACTTTTGTCCTGTACCAACCTAATAGTGTCAGGAGCAGAAATAGCCATGGCTCCGACAATTGGAAGGGATACCTCTTCAAGGATGTTCACATACTGTTCACCAGTTAGATGCCCTACAATCCTAAATAGTTCACTGGGTCCACATTGCCACATCCATCCCCAGAAGGGGACATCTCGTTCGTCGTTGTATGGCTGCTGATAGCGTTTGTTCCTTGGCCTCCAGATTACCCTCGCTGGTGCCTGCAGAATGCAGAACATTGTTTCACCAGTGAATATGAAACTTTCCCAAAAGTCATCAGGGGCCACAAGGTGCTGGAGTGAAAACCCATTCTATATTGTTTCTGTGCAGGAGTCAGTTGGCCTTTGTGTGCAAGAACAAAGCAATGTATGTTGCCTTCATGCAAGACGCCTCCTCGTAGTTTTGGGGTGGCAAGGTTGTTGCAACTCTTCCATAAGTTTTATGACTATGGTCTTTGGTCGCTCACGAGCAATATTCACATGCTGTTGACCCTGTTGCTGTGTTGTGATGTGAGGTCTGCTGCTCCATGGTCTGGTTTCCACTGAACTCTCAGCTTCCCATCGCTCTATCCACTTACTCGTATATACTGTTTGCCGCCTAAACACTGTCCGAGCGGTGGTTTCAGCAACCAACAAACCAGCATCATGCAATCCAGAGAGGTGGCCTTGCTGAGCAATTACGTCAGGAGCGTTGGCTCGTCACCCTGCCATTCCTACCTGGACACAATATAAATCACCAGTATCCGTTACTTCTGACATACTTGCATTAATGCCATCTCAGTCTGACAGTAACCATACATCTTTCAGACACACTACCACCAACACGTCCAGACATAATCCATTCAATCACTACCATCCCCTCACCAGTACAATCAGCACCTCAGCATTACAATGACCTCCATAATGAAATCATTCATCCAGTACAAAATAACATACTTGTTTACTACTGTCCATATGCCAACCTCGTCATTCCGACCCAAGAAATTGACGTCGACACCACAAAACAATACCAGTTTCAGAGAGATTTCCATGGACACTTATTGCAACATCTGGCAACTCAAGCCGCACTCAGATTCTTATGTTCAGTTTCAGTGCTCAACATATGATATAGGTAGGATAATTTTATAGCATATATTATGTTTTCTCCTCATATAGTATTCATTTAACATGATATACTACTTATGCAGAGAGGTAAATAAAGGTTTGTATGCCAGCTTACTCACCCAATCATACACCATACATTCCCTCCCTTTCATTCATGGATTTTCGTAGTAAAATCTGGGTGGGGATTGCCATTTGTCGCAAGAAGTGTCCAGGGAATTCTGTCCGAAACTTACACTGGAAGGTAATTAAAAATAAAACTGAATACTATAGCAATGCCACCCAATTCCTTATTTCCATCACCAATTACTTATTATCATCACCATTACCATACACCATAACACTTCCACGACTCTTAACACCATATGCACAGTTACTCAAATAAGCAACATGTACAATTCACTGAATGACCGAAACGATCATAACAGGGCCGCCTATTTATGAAGCAATTACTTAGGCACACATTTCATAAGAAACATACAACCTCCAATATCAGTATCATTGTCACCGATTGTGGGTGTATGTTGCTTTTCACGACTCTGCGTGGGGTTTGGGGCGTTCCTGAGACTGTGGGTGGGTCCGGGAGGAAATCACCAAAGCTTCCCCTCCTCCTCTGTCCACCCCGTGAGCGCTATGTTACGTCAGGTTAGCGTAGTTTGTCAACACAACACAAACATGGTCATGTAGAGAGGATTCCCCCTCACTCCCAGCAAGGCACCCAAAACAGCGCCAGTAGTTGTGGACAATCCGCACGACCGGTCACTTCACGACTGACAATGGTGGGTGTTTGGGTTTATTTAATATGTGTGGCTATGAAATATCCCAGGAACCACCCATTTGCCACTATTTACCATACTAACAACAATTTATTGAAATCAGCGTAGTATACCCATATACACTAAATAGCATATGACAGGACCCATAAACATACAAATGATTGACCACAGTCGCTATAAAACAGTGAAACCACCGTTATCACCCCATATCCCCATGTCATTCTCTGAGGCCGCTGTCACGCTTATGGTAACAAATAGGGAAGGAACAGGGTAGGGGTGTAACGTGTACTACAGAGTGGCGAATACACCTGTTATATAACGATGACGGGTAAAGAAATGGATTGGGAATGAGAGAGAGACGTGAGAGATGAGCGCTACATGCGTGTGAGTCTGTGACAGTTAATTACCTGTGTGACAGTACAGATGATAAGAGTGACAGTTCTGACAGTGGGATCAGTGCAGTTGGTATTGTGCTGATTATTTTACCTGTATGATAGGGGAACGAGTTATTCTCGATGACTTTATTTGCCACATCCTATATTACATTGGTTGTTGTTACATACCTCACACCGATGGGAAACATATACAATGTTCAGAACACGATTCTTCATGAATACTATCTGAGGCATGTAGTTTAGGATCCTGAGTAGAGATGGTTCTGTATTAAGAGTATTGGTGTCAGTTTCGGGATGGCCTCATTCAGGTTTGTCAATGAACTTTTGGGCGCGATAGTACTATTGGCAACATATGAACCTGGTGCGGTATAAGAGTGTGGCTTGGGTCAGGCAGTTGGTACGCCTGCAGTCCGTGAGGTATTCACACATCTGTTGTGTCTAGGAGGATGAATGAATGAATGGGTTGCCAATCACTGTTTTAAACTGACACATAGCTACGAATCATATTTTAGAAGACTAACAAAAGTAACCATACTTACGAGTGATTTTCATTATTGTCATAGCTCATTTCATTGATAGATAAACTTCAACTGCAGTGATAACCAAATGATATAAAGAGATTTCCGTATCATAGACTGATCTAGCTGGTGCTCACACACCTTCAAATCGCTCCTGTTCTTGCCTTGCCAGATAGTAGAGCACACTCTTCATCAATGATTTATTTGATACAAAAGTCAGATTGTTTCCATAAACTGTATACTAGCATCTTCTTTTTGTAAAATTAATAAATCATATGAAGATGTAGATACTGGCTGCTACTGCCTTCATAAATCAAAATCCTCTTTTCCCTTTCTGCCAACTTCCGTTGCTGAAAACTCACTTCCATCTTCCCCTCCCCACACTCCGTCCCTCGAACCCCTTACCTCTCTTACTCTCCCCCTCCCCCTCTAAACAGCCAGTTCGTCTACCCCCTACCACGTGGCTCGGGGAATAAGGTCGCAGAATCTACTCTCCTTACATCTTAAACCTATAGTGGTTATCTCTCCTAATAACCCCACTGCTGTCATTTAGCTATTCCTATTGACAGTCTCTCTCTCCCTCTCTCTCTCTCTCTCTCTCCCTCCCTCTCTCTCTCTCTCTCAGGCAACCTCACATCAGATGTTACCCGAACTGTGTGACGCCAGTTCGTCGTGCCACAGGGTGCTCTGGGAGCAAGCGAGGATAATGTGGAAGTCGCTAGCCTCTCGCTGTCTCTCTGATATGTATTTGCATACGTGCATAATAGGATAAATATAATACACTGGATGTGATGAGATTTCAGCCAAAGTTTGTACTGATATGGTTAAATGAAGTAGAAAAAGATCCATTTTTTAAATCAAAATTAAGGAGAGGTTCAAGGTGTCGTACTGGTGTATTAATATGACCTTATATTCATTCTGCAATAATTATAATAGACTAGATGTGATGACAGTTCAGCCATATATTTCATTCATAAGATGACTCATATGTGTAATAACATAACTGTAAAAAACAACTTATATTGGTAATGCTGTTTCATCAGATCGATCTGAAATGTGTATGACTCTTGCTTGCCGTAATCTGTCGCAGCTGTCCCCCACTGGAAAGAGGCGCACCATCTACACACGGTAACGAGAGCTTCCCACATACGCTTCACCTCTCCGTGGCTCATAGCTGCCTGGCGCAATTTCCAAAAGAGGCCTGTCCAACGCACCCCAGTTGACGTGGAACCGATATCTCTGTGGTATGGAACGGAATTTGGAGATTTGGCCTGCATTCTCGCCCTGGGGATCGAATCTTCCCAAGAGCTGAAGTGTTCGACTGTATAAAAGGAAACCAGCATAGGTGTCGTTTATATGTTCATGATTATGATAAGTAGTCTATTGCTCTATACACTGGGATTACAGATGATCCTGTTTAACACATACAGAATCATACTGGTTAATCCTGTCTCCAGGCCAAATGGGCCATTATCATCAACAACAGCAGCAGGAGCAGCCTATAGCGGACTACAGCAAGCAGAAAGGCTCTCCTTAATGTAACTTATTGATTGTGTGTGTGTGTGTGTGTGTGTGTGTGTGTGTGTGTGTGTAATTCACCGAATAATTCACCGGGTCGGTCAGGATCACTTGATGGTCGTGCGATGGTCAGCTTTTACCCTCACGGGAGGGAGCTGAAAGCTCATATAGTCCGATCTAAGGGCAAGGCTGTGACTTTCACACACGCATACCCCCGTCCTCTTGCTCAAGGGGGACAGTAACCACCCACTTCGTCAGTGAAACTTTTCGCAACCTGAGCGAGGCGCGAACTCCCGTCCACCAGTTGGCAAGCGAGAACGTTACCACTGCACCAGCGAGCGGTGTGTGTGTGTGTGTGTGTGTGTGTGTGTGTGTGTGTGTGTGTGTGTGTGTGTGTGTGTGTGTGTGTGTGTGTGTGTGTGTGTGTGTGTGTGTGTGTGTGTGTGTGTGTGTGTGTGTGTGTGTGTGTGTCAAAACATACGGCTAACAGCCCATTCCCTGACGGCCGGCAATCTTCCTATAAACCATTCATTTCCATATGACACCATTTCGGTGCTAACACCACCGTCCATTATAGGTTGCTCGTACTGGTGTATTAGTATTAGTTTCGGTGTTTTTGTGACATGTCAGCAGGTCTGATGGTAAATAATTAAAGTCTGTTTTTAACGATATTCATGCTTGTATACTGCTCCCCGCTTCAACCAAGACACAAACCTGGGTCCATTGGAACAAGAGACCTATTGACTGTGTCACCGCCTTCCCCATTCAGTCGTAGTAAACAGATAATATTCATTCCCTACCAAGGTTACTCGTCTCTTCCTCTAATTTTATTTGTTCTTTTCCTTGAAAAAGGGGGGGGGGCGATTTTACCCTTATAATTCTGAGGGCGATTTTACCCTTATAATTCTGATGCTTTTATCGTCCACTAGTTGTGTTAATTTCTCTTCGTCATATACAAACAGATTAATGGCAGAATGAATTTATGTAGGTTATGTATAACCGCATGACACCGTACCAACAATATATGAGGCAATGTGTTTTTTACTGAATGACGTAAAAATTCTGCAGATCCCACCATGTTTGTTAATACTGTATAATATTCATACATCAAAGACGGATGATAGTTTTCATGTGCCATTTATATATATCTGGCAATACGTTGCCTGATATTCACCCTCTCCTTCACTAGTACAGATTATGTTGTTAAAGTATCTGCGAATATAAGGTATATTTAATGGCAATACTTTAACCTAGAAAATATATTTCACATTATGTAACTTAACTGCATATGGACATCATGACCGTGTAGCAGAAACAGTTGTTATGACAGTTATCTAACAAAGTAAATTCAGTGCTTTCTAAGTCCCCTGTAGACACCTTGTTTACGAATATAACATACAGGTGTAAACCATTATGTATCTAATATTTAGTCCACGCATCATTTGCAGCCATCACAGACTGCTGTGTCGTTCGTTCCCCTTCTGCTTACTATATGTATACCATGTTGCCCCACAGGCTTTCAATGGGGCTCATATCACAACCCCGACTCGTCAAGTCTAGTAGTTCCAGGTTGGGGTGTTCTTCAAACCATCTCTGGGAGATGTGGGATGTGTGCACAGGGCAATTGTCATGGGCAACAGCATCCGCCCGGGAAAAGGGCAGTCCTGCTCAAGGAGAGAAGGCAGAAGTTCCTCTTCAAGAATTTCAAGATACCTTGTTGTTGTAAAGGGTCCGTCAGTGGGAGAGAGACAACCCACCCCATGGAGACATGCCATCCCCACACGTTGCGCAAGACATGCCCACTACATGTTTTTTTTTTTTTAAGATGTTTTGACCGCTGTATCTGTTACTGGGAAAATAGAACAAATAATATTTGGTGTGTTGTTACACTCGTACGTGTTACGCAAGGGGGTATGTGCTTAAGTAATTTTGGTTCGCCTGTCAGTCCTTCCGTTTGTGGCAATATTATGGAAATCCTACTGAAGAACGGACAGTATCTCAGATTATTGAATTATGACCGAACAAGGTCATATATCTAGTGCATGATCAACTATTATTATTTTTTTTTTTACCAGGTTTAGACCAAATGTGGTAATAAGGTTGAGGATGAGCATAGGATGAAGTGAATAATATTTTAGAACTGCTGGAAAGAGGTTATGGCTATGATTCGGTCCTTTGTCTCAGCTTTGACAGAGCCTGGGAGGGGCTAAGATCAGACTAGGATGAAGTGACTGTATTTCGAGAACAGCAGGACATCTCTAATCGAATTCGTACCAATATTTGTTGAATGTCTGAGGGTTCATACATACAGTAACTGGATTTTACGATACTCAGTCGACGGTAAAGGTTACAGGATAGGTTCAAAAATTACAACCATACACAAATTGTTTGGCGCTGATGTTGCACTCTGAGCTCTTATTGTTTACTCTGAAACCAACTTTGTATGCATATGGAAGATGTTCTGATTTACACAGCAGGCTTAGATATGTCTTATTCAGTACCTAAGTGAAATACACTCATATTTACTTGCATATAAACAGGTATGTGTGATGCCCTTCCAATATTAAATCTGTTGTTATTCTCCTCCAGCAGTGTGTCTTCCCGCATGTTGTTGAAGAGAATGTGTTTTGTCGGTGACTATACTGCAACACGAGCCCAGTAAATAAGATCTACCTGCACATGGTTCTCTGCGAATCTACACCTGCCCTCATAGTACCTAGGTGATATTTGCTGTTTTTTGGCAAGTGTCCTGTGGTTAACACCATCGACAACTCGCAGAGTTTGAACTGCCACATCTAGCTGTAGTTGTTCTCATAAGGCCGCCGCGTTGGTAAAAAGATTATTTCTGCAGCTTCTCGTATCTGTTGATCAACTTTGGCTGTGGTCTTCCTCGGTGGTCATTCTCTCTGTTTGTAGTTCAGGTTTCCACTTCATACCCAACGCGTCAGCCATAATGAAACTGTTGTCTCTGATGTTCCTAGGGTATTGCCAAGCCATAATGAAACTGTTGTCTTTGATATTTCTAGGGTATTGGCAATCTTCCTTACAGCCTTTCCATTTTCTCGCTTGCCAGCAGTTCGATCTAGAAGGACGAGAGTATCTTCATGCCGGTTCATAATTTTCATTTCTGCTCTGTGCTAGGTTTGTGATAAATATTGGCAACGTCCTAAAACTGTAATACAAACAGCTTCAAACGATCATTAACCATAAAAGAATTCCCATCAAAGAGACGGCAACGTAGTGGCTTCCCTGTTATCCCGGCTTCCCCTTGGAGCACCCTGTGGCACTACGGGCTGGTAACACACAGGTTGGGTAACATCTGGGGTGAATTGACCTGGGCGACGGAGAGAGAGAGAGAGAGAGAGAGAGACTGTCAATAGGAGTGGCTAAATGACAGCAGTGGGGTTAAGGCAGATAACCACTATACTGTAGGTTTAAGATGTAAGGAGAGTAGATTCTGCGACCTTATTCCCTGAGCCACGTGGTAGGGGGTAGACGAACTGGCTGTTTAGAGGAGGAGGGGGAGAGTAAGAGAGGTAAGGGGTTCGAGGGACGGAGTGGGGGGAGGGAAAGATGGGAGTGAGTTTTCAGCAACGGAAGTTGGCAGAAAGGGAAAAGAGGATTTTGATTTATGAAGGCAGTAGCAGCCAGTATCTACATCTTCATATGATTTATTAATTTTACAAAAAGAAGATGCTAGTATACAGTTTATGGAAACAATCTGACTTTTGTATCAAATAAATCATTGATGAAGAGTGTGCTCTACTATCTGGCAAGGCAAGAACAGGAGCGATTTGAAGGTGTGTGAGCACCAGCTAGATCAGTCTATGATACGGAAATCTCTTTATATCATTTGGTTATCACTGCAGTTGAAGTTTATCTATCAATGAAATGAGCTATGACAATAATGAAAATCACTCGTAAGTATGGTTACTTTTGTTAGTCTTCTAAAATATGATTCGTAGCTATGTGTCAGTTTAAAACAGTGATTGGCAACCCATTTATTCATTCATCCTCCTAGACACAACAGATGTGTGAATACCTCACGGACTGCAGGCGTACCAACTGCCTGACCCAAGCCACACTCTTATACCGTACCAGGTTCATATGTTGCCAATAGTACATTCAGTGCCTTCATTTCTCTTGAAGACCACAGATTTAATCTTCCCTACATTCACATTTAGATTCCGTTTCATACACACTCTCCAGCTCATTCACCAAGCCTTGCAGTTCCCCAAAGGCTTCACTTAATACAGTGTCATCTGCAAACAACAGTACATGAAGTTTCCAAACACTGCCATCTCTCGATAAGGTTGCTTGTACCTCTTTTATAACCCCATCCATATACAGACTGAACAACCTTGGGGACATGACACATCACTTTTTTCAATCCAACATTCAAGTAGAAAATTTAACTCAGTTCACTATCCACACTTCTTAATCCTCTCGTACATACTTTTCATGGCATTCAACAACATGCCATTAAATCCTTGTATTCTTAACACTTTCCACGTTCCTTGTCTATCCACCCTGTTATATGCTTTCTGCAAATCCATGAAGACCACATACAACTTCTTTCCCTTATCAAGAAACTTCTTTACTAAAGACCTAAGAATATTTATCTAATCCACACAACCTCTTTCTTTCCTAAAACCTCCCTGTTCTTCTCCAACTAATTCCCGTTATTTCCCTAACTCTATTAATAAGTACCCTGTCATATACTTTTCCTATTACACTAAGAAGACAAATGCTTCAGTGATTACCACACACATCTTTTTCCCTCTATCCTTTGTACAGGGGAATAATTATACCTGACTTCCAATCCTCCGGGACTCTACCTTCTTCCCAGGCCAATCTGCATATCTTCCAAATCCATTTTACTACTCTCTCTCTCCCATGCTTCTGCATTTCACCACACACTCCATCAATTCCTGGGGGGTTCCCCATTTTGACTTCTTCATTCCATGCACTACTTCTCTCATACTAATTTTTTCCTCACTTCTCACCTCACTCCTCTTACCCATTCCCCAGCCACTTATACTCGCATTACTTTCATTCTTTATGTTCAACAATTCCCTAGAGTGATCTCCCTATTTGCTTACTTTTTCTCCCTTCTCCACTAGTAATCTACCATTTTTATCTTTCACTTCCCAACTTATTTTTATCACCCTGTCCTACTCTCTTTTCCTCTTTCCAGATTTTTTTTTTTTTACATTCCTTCCACTTCACACTCAAATTCCTTCCAAATTCCTCATTCACTTTCTTCTTACTCACTCTTACTAATCTTTTCACCTCTCTTTTCCTCTCTACATATAAAAACCAACAACTTACATATTATAATAAAACAGTTAAGAAGACTAATGAGTTCAGGAAACCTTTGCTTATGGATTTAACTAATTTGAAAAATGCCTTCGACTTATTAAAAAGCAGAACCGGTATGGAGTGCAATTCCTAGAAAAGGTGTAGATGAGATCTACCGTAGAATGTTGGAAGGCAAATACACAGGGCCGGTCCTTCCTAAATGCTCACTACGCTCAGTGCGTAGGGCCTCCAATCTCTGGTGGGGTCTCCCGTCCTCAGGATGTGTATTAAAAAAATGAATAAATAATTAAAAATAAAAATAAAATTACGTCAAGAATGGTGCTTGTATTGATTATTTGGTTCCACGTGCATGAACGCTGTATAAACAATATTAACTGAATGATTGCTGGCAAAAATTATGTTAATCTTTTAGGGTAACAAAAAATAGTGGTAATTAGAAATTTGTTTAGTGGGATTTAACAATAAATTCTGATGGCAATACTGAGTGCTGCACTGTAGGAGATCAGCCGAGTTGCTGATAGTGTTGCCACACGTACGATAATTATTGTATGTTTACAATTATATTGCCTCTGGAATGATGTACGATACCATTTTCTATTATCGTACGATTTGTACGATAATTTTGGGTTGAAAGCTAGCATGGCAGTATATTTTTTGGCCACACATTCTAATGCTGAATGTGAAAGAGTGTTCAGCAAAGTTAATCTTCTCAAAACCAGGCTAAGATACAGGGCAAAAACCAAAATTGTAAATGGAGTTCTTCTTTCATCAGAATGCCTAAAAAGTTCATGAGGGTCATGTGTCAAATTTTCTCACTCTAAAGATAAGCTAGCGCGCATAGCTAATCATGCACAGTTGTTCCACAGTTTGATAGATGAGGATCTTAAAGGCTGATGGAATGGTGATCACTGCAAATACTTTTTTTTTTTTAATGGTCTTGCCGAGTTATTATCTGCAAGAGTAAGAGCATTTCCATGAATTATCTACTTAAATTCTATGGACTGCATTCTGCTGCTATACAGCTACCCCATTTCATCGAGTCTGGCACCATCAGTGATGTCCTCAACACCTATAGCATTGATAAAGCACCTCAGCACTGGATGCACCTTTTTGTATTGCCTTTATATAGGTTCTAATGATAATATAACAGAGGCTCACCTGGTACAGAGGATTTACATCAACAGTACAGGCGTTGAGGACATCACTGATGGTGCCAGACTCGGTGAAAATGAGAATAGTTACCGGACGGCCACAGATTATGTTGAGTGACGGTGTGATAACTTGGATTACTTACACTGCATGTCTTGGTGTGATCACAGTATTTGGTCTCCTTACCTCATTTCACTTAAACTTATGCCTGGCTATGGTTTCTAAGAAAGATGGAAGTGTCAGTGGTGGTGTCAAGCATAAACACCAGTCTATTCCATTGAAGTCAAGCCTCCTGGATCTTGGTTAATTGGTCCGCCATACTACCGCAAAAATTAAACCCTCCTATAACCAGATACAGTGGCTGCCAAATACCGTAGGAACGCTCCTGACCAGATAAAGCAAACGGAGTATAGGAAGATTGATTTTCTAGTGTGGCAAAGAGGCTATTTCTTTTCCTTGTAATATATATATTTTTTGTAATAAAAGACTGATTATATTATTTTAATAGTATTATTAATATGAGATTTTCATGGTATGCCTAATTTTGATACAAAATAAAAAGGGATAAAAATACACATGGGTATAGCCTACGTCAGTACCTTACAAAATTACGGTTTTGATAAAGATAATTTTAATGGTTAAGATTTCAGTAAATACACCAAGGTATCGGCGACTTTTTAAAATACATAAGATTATTAAACACTATAAAAAACGAATTTAATAGTTTACGATAATTCCAGCGGAAAAACGATAATTTTGAAGAGCCGGTACGATAAGTCCCATTTAAAAGTGTGGCAACAATCAACAACATGACATCGAGGCGTAAACATCTCTCAGATTCACAAGAACGAACAAAGAATTGGCTACAAGAGGAAACTCATGCTAACAGTAAAGGTTAGTAATTGAGTTAATGTTGCCACTCATCATGCGATTAAAGTTACTGTTTTTAGAATATCGTAAGTGGCTAAACTGACCAAACTTTATTAACGTTCCTGACAGATGTTTTAGTGGCACCGCCCAGGAATCGGCGATGGGGTGCTCTCAAAGCTAGTATTCTGGTAGATGGATCCACGATTTGGATAAACACATTCCCCGCGCTGTTTAAAAACCATATTTTTCCTTTTTAAATATCTACACTGTTGTGTGAAACTGAATCATAGTTATGTCATATACTGTGTTATAAATAATACAAATAGAACACGTATATATAACTTAACGTGAATTGTTTATATTTATCTTAAACGGAAATTAAAATACCACTGATGGCATGTGATGGCAACCCGCTCTTTCAGTGGTCCTAAATTATTTAATTTCTGCTACATTTAATGCAAGTTTTGGTAAATAGTTTGTTCAGACTAAACTACGCCCAGTAGGTATCTTGACTCATTCAGTCTTTATGTGGGCAAAAATTTAATGTTAAGTAAATACTGAGACTCAGTATTTTGCTAACTCCCTTCACGCATGCCGACCACAAGATATGACCATTTATGTTTTTATATATCTGAGTAATAATTGTTTGTAAATTATAGTTTCGCACAAGGTATCACTATTATATTTTTATTCAGAGAATAAAAGATTATGCAGTGCAAGTTTTTTTTTTTTTTTTTTTTTTTTTTTTTTTTTGCTCAGAATAGGGGTATAACTTGAGGGGTGAATATACAGGGTAGGGGAAGAAATGTAAATAAAGAGTGGGGGGAGGGGCTAAAAAAAAAAGAATCCAGCGTAAGGCCTCAGAAAGGTAGGACCGGCACTGCCAGGGAGGTATGGAAAGATCGATGCTACGAATCACTTTAAGAGATAGGAAAGAATCAATTTGGATAAGGAGCCGAATGGGAGTAGAAGACGTGATAAATCAAAAAAAATAAAATAAATGACAGTGGGTGAGCCAGAGCTGTTGACCACATGACTACAGATGAAACGGAAAGCAACAGGCCAAGAGCAAGACCAAGTACTAGGTAGTGTGATGAATGAAAAAGAAAATACATCGTGAGATGCGGGGCTGTGGAAAAAAAAAAAAAAAAAAAAAGAGAGAAAACGATGAAAACAGATGATTCTCTTGAGATCTTATGGTTCTGGAATGGAAAGAAATAGCATGACTGGGAAAAGTAAAAATGTTTGGGAGAGCCCTTTGTCCTGCATCTTGCTCTGAAATGCTACTGGCTGATGATGATGTGATGATGATGATATACACCCACACAGGTTGATTTAGTCAGCCAGTTTCTTGATTCTGTCTAGAAGCTTCATCAAACCCTGAAAAGGTGTTATGCTATCCTTTCTATGATAATCAAGAGATACTAAACATAGTTTCATTACTTTGCATATCGTTTCTAAGCTGTGCAGATTTCTAAAAGAAGTTTTGCCAAACTGCTGAGTTTGAATCATGCTTCCTTTGCTTCATCGCACTCTCTGAAAACTGTCATGCTGCCGATAGACTGTTATATCTAAAACAGGAGGGACTTCTCACACTGGAAGGGCAAGTTCCCTTACTGCTTGGCGCTTTGCATCTCTCTCATTTCTACTCCCCTTACAACCCAGCACGTCACAACTCAGACCGTGCCGTGCGGGGTGCCTGAATATTGCTAGACTGAGGGGCTCTGTGGCCAGTAACTACTGTTGATATTACCCATACCAGCTGATGTAACACTTGCATTTAACCTCCCTACCATGATGACGCCTATGTTATTTTACTCCTACTACCACCACACGTTTCTCTTGGGCATCAACAACCCTCGTCACTTACAGTTGTAAGAACAAGGGTTAGGAGAATGATGGTGATGATGATCATGGTAATGAAAAAGGGCTCAGAGTACAGTATATGATACTGTAAAATTAATTAACTTGTGTGTCTTCATGGCTTCGTTGTCTGGGATCCCGCACAGGCTGAGTAAAATTGCCTTTCAATTGCGTGAGTTGAAGATATCTATTGCCGAAAGGGACAAAGCAGCAAGAGTGTCTAATTATTACTTGGAACTGAGCGCTATTTTTAGTAATTTTGTTATATGGAGGAGGCAGTGGCAGAGCCTGCAGTCCTATTGGGCCCAGGTTCGAATCCTCGGCTGGGGCAGGGAAGAGTTTAAGGATTAGAATTTCATAAAAGCAAACTTTTCTGACCTACCAGATGACCCGCCGACATGTCATAAAAGTAACCCCGCTAATACCATTACACGAGTCCTGTATGAGACAACCCTAGCATGTATTCAATATGAATGGTGGGTGTTAGCGCTGAAGTGGTGACATGTGGAGATGTAGGAGGACTACTGGGCCCCAGAGAGAACTACTGAGACTTGGGAATAGGTCATGAAGCCTTTGTCCAGAGTCGGACAGGTAAAGAAAAAAAAAAAAATCTTTCTTGGTTTTGAATGCTGATTGACCCCATCCTTCAAGTGGAAATTAACATTATTTAAGATGTATTTACATTGAAACAGCGGTGGACAGTGTTATGTATCAAAGTGTTTATCATGATGGCAAATAAAATTCCTCCTCAAACATATTACTCGTGTTTATTTCTGAACCTTTCGTGTTAACTGTAGCCACTATATATTTAGCTAAACATATATTAAGCACAGAAAGTGAGGTGTGGAGTGTTGGTGTGAAGGCAGTGTGGCTTGAGTTAAGGCTTAGCGTGGGACTCCATCAGACAACTCATTCTATCTGTCTCATTCCTCTTAGTCACTCCCACCACCACCCTATCCCTCTCTGTGTGTGACCTGACTCGCAACATTATAATACTACCACTGCTACTATCATCACCATTGTTATTAACACCACTACTAAAACACTCTGAACACTTTTATTCCAAACTACTTTCAAATAAATCAAAGAAATACTCTTAACCAGCCTTTCTTTGAGTTATGATTTCTACCAGTACTGCTACTACTTCTTCAATTGTTGCTGTTAACACTACTGCTGCTTTTCATTCCATCATGGAGCGCTTAAACAGCCTCATCCCACTCACCCCTCCGCTCCCCGTCCACGAGTATGACCTTATTCATACCACTGCTACCAAGCTTATCATACTACTGCAAATACAACATTGCCACCACTACAGACACTATTTTATCATTACTGATACAATTAACGCAAGTACGGTGTCTATATTTCACATTATCGTGAACTGTTCGAATGAAAGAATTATATACACCCATCCTCCCACCCATCATCCGTTCCTGCATTGCCTCATCAGAAGTGTAAGAGCCCGGGGTTAGGGCGCTTCGGTGTTTAGTCCTGGCATTTAACGCGTGGGTAACCGATCACTCATCTCTTAACGGTGTTATGTCAGCAAATTGCAATATATTTCACCTATACTTTGCAACTGAACTATTAAGGACAACAAGTCGAGCCAAAACTGTTATACCCTGACAAATACACAATAACGTCCCTTCAACTACCACTATCTCTACTATTTCATTTCATCAAACAATTCTCATCCCTGGTAGCCATCCTTTCCCAGCTCTACGTGACCTAACTTATACCACTGCTCCCACATCGACTAATAGCAATTCTGCAGAAAGCAATACTACAACAACAACTACTACCTCTACTGTTGGTGCTGTTGCTGCCACTGCTACCTAGCTACAATTACTGCTGCTACTCAATCCATCCATCATCCAGTCCTATGTTGCCCCATGAGGAACGTAAAAGCCAGGGGATAGGCAAGTTGGTCCTTACATTTAAGATGAAAGTGACCAGAATGCTCATCCCTGAGTGGTATTACGTGACCAATAAACCCCAATCATCCCTTGGATATAAACCTGCACAGGCTCAATCCGATTGGAGTGCTGTAATTACCCACTAGATCACCAGCTGCCAAAATTTGGTTATATGGTTACCACCCAGCATAGTAAATGGTTTCCTGGTGTACAGGAAACCATTTGGCTTGTCACTCAGTGTATAGTCACCCATTGGCAGAAGGAAGAGGAAAGAATGAAGGTAAGAAAGACGGAAGAGGGAGTGTAAAGTCACCCATAGGGAGAAGGAAGAGGAAAGAATGAAGGAAAGAAAGAAGAGGAAGGAAAGAAGAGAGGAAGGGGCAGACACCCAAAGAGAAGATATATCGAGTGAGTGGATGGCGAGTGCCCCCACCTACCACAAACTACTACTACGACTACTACTGCTACTATGACTACTTTTGCTACAACTATCACTGCGACTACCACTACAAGTACGACTACTGCTCATTTTCAACATATGTATTTTCGTGGATTTTAAGCATGTGAATTTTAAAAGGATTTTTATGTTTAACGATCGTTAACGATGTCACAGGAGCTCCGTATTATGTAGGTCCTCTTTAACTAATTATCGTCATTTTCCATCCAGCAGTATTTTTTTTTTAAATACATTATTTTAATACCCTTTTCCTGCATGGGTTATTTACGTTTTTTTTTTTTTTTTTTTAATAACAAAAGCGATGATATCTTGGGCTGGTGCCAGTACTGTCAAAGCAGAGGGAGAGTCGCCGTGTGCTGTTTGTCACAAGGGTGTGGGAAGTAACTCCACCTAGTGATAAGTGGGTGCATAAGAGATATAGTGGTATTAGACTGCGAGATTTTTTTTTTTTTTTTTGCAAGGAAGATAGAACCAAATGCCAGAAGCCCACAAACAGTTCGCTCCAAGAAAAAAAAAAAAAAAAAAGAGAGAGACAAATTCAAGATCCGATCATTTCGAGATTCCTGGACACACTACATTTTAAAGACTGGAGATCATAGGAAGTAGGAAATACAGACAGAGGGAGACAGTTCCAGAGTTGGCCTGTTGCATAAATGAAGGACTGGGAGTAATGGTCAACTCTTGCATTAGAGAGCTGGACAGAAAAGGGATGAGAGTTTGTTGCTAGACGGGTGCTACGTACCAGTCGTAGAGGTGGAGGGATGCAAGCAGACAGTTCAGAGGAGCAGTGACCATTGAAGTAGCGACAGAAAAGAGATAAAGATGCACTAGTGCGGCAAATGGACAGAAGTTGAGGGGAGCCATTAAGAGGAGGAGAATTAATGAGACGAAAAGCCTTTGACTCCTCCCTATTGAAAAGAGCTGTACGTGGGGAGCCTCCCCACACATGAAAGTTGTACTCGACGCAGGGGCGAATAAATCCCATGTATAAAGTCAACAACTGTGCAGGGGTAAAGAAGCCACGAAATCGGCTTAGCACACCAAATCTCTTGGAGGCAAAGCATTCCACTCGTTCTGCATGGCCTGCCCAGTCGTTACTATGCTCGAAACTAACGAGACCTCCAGCTCATCTGCTCACGCCTTGACCCGTTGAGGGGGACACCCAGCAGCAGATCAGAGCCGCTAGAGCCACTTCCGTCCAGGGAACCGTGAATTGGTTCAACGTGAGAGCGTGTTACGGTTTCATCAAGCGCCGGGATACTGGCGCTTTTGTTTTCGTACACATTTCTGTGATCGCAGTACCAAATCCACGGCATTTCCAGCGCTCACTTGGCGATGGGGAGACGGTGGAGGTCCGTGTTGTTCAGGCTGCCAAGGGTCCCGAAGCTAAGGATGTCTCTGGGCCGGGTGGTGTTGCTTTGAAGGGCTCTGCCCATGCACGGTGGCACCCCCTGTCCCAGAGATGCCGGCCAAGGGGTCCTGGGAGTTCTGCTAACACTAACACACTCATTGCGATGTGTATCGCGATGGCCGAAGCTTTTAGTGGGGGTGACAAGGCAGTTCTGGCTGTTCTCCTCCCTCAAATCTTTGAGAAGAACGGCCTTCCACGCCTTGCCATTCCTCGAAGCTTCACCCGTGATACACGTCTCCCCCCTCATCAGGAGCATCAGGCCCGGGCAGCAGCCATCACCATCCCGCACGACACCGCGGAAACGGCTGCGTCTGGATGCCCCTCTCAACGGGGTGACTGGCATCACTATAACTGACCCCCTGATCACCGACCCAGAACCGTCTCAGGCCATGGAACTCGATCTCAACCCTGGGAAGACTGTAGTGGAGGTTCACCTCCCTTCTACAGGAGCTGAGGAGGAGCAGCTATCCTCTCCCATCGCTCCCGTACATCTAGACGAGGAGGAGCCTTCCCTCTCGCCCTCTCCATCTGCTCCTGAACTTGGGGAGGCACCTCGTCCACCTTCACCACCGCCTGCTGCCGTTGCTCGCCCCTCTTCTCCCCCTCCACCTAAGAAGAAGAAGAAGAAGAGCAAGGCTCAACCCGACCTTTCCTATTATACGCGTCACCAGGCGCATTGAGGCTCTTCTTCCACCCTTTGACAGTGCTAACCTCGATACCTGCATGGATACTTACCTCCAGGAGCTCTTGTCTGACCTCACGACGCCCATTAACGAGCTAGATGCACTGCCTTCCATCTATCAGCAGTTGTATGACGGTTTCTGTGAGGCGTACATCTCTAACTCTCTCCTTCCATCTCAAGAGAAAAGTCTTCATGCAGCCGTCGCCTGTGATCCACCTCGTGCCGCCATGGTGCATTACATCACCACCAGGCTCCTCTCTTAACTTTGCTCCATCCAGTGCCATCTGCTGCTGTAGCCCTTGACTCATCTGCTGCCTTTTGTGGGACCTTGTTTGGCTGTTCTCCCTGCTTTTTTTTTTTTTTTTTTCCCGGCTTGTCTCTTTTTATTCATGCTACTGTCTGATGGGCTTTCTGTTTGCCCGTGTCCCTACCATTGTTGTGGGGCGAATCATACAGCAACAACATTGGAGGCAGATTTTACAAGATATGTAATATGATCTTTTCAAGATAAGTCCCAAGAGAATGAAACCCCAAGTATGTTTAACGATGATGCAGAATTGAGCTGGATATTATTAAACATTAGTGGGTACTCCTGTGGAAGATTTTGTCGGGTTGATAGGTGTAAGAACTGAGTCTCTGATGGATTAAAAACAACAAGATTGTTTTTACCTTAGTCAGAGATAAGAGCGAAGTCAGACATTAGGTGTGTCATAGCCTCATCCCTTGTTTGTTGAAGTAACTGCTAAGATGGACGTGTCAGGAACCGAATGGAAAGGTGAAGGGTGGAATCATCAGCATATGAGCGGATATAGTTAGATGTACAGCTTAGTAGGTCATTGATGAATAAAAGAAAGAGAGTTGGCGATAGGACTGAGCCCTAAGGAACACTACTGTTGACAGATCAAGGAGAAGAATGGTGACCGTCTACAACAGCAGCTATTGAACGACCAGATATAGCTGAAGGCACAGGTGTGTGTCGGCAAGAGCATGTAGAGACTGTCAGAGATGAAAGGATTGATCTTCCTCATGAGTCAATTGAGTGTATGGAAAAGTTTTATTATCTGGGGGACATATATGCTGGATATGGGGCTGGGGCTAGCTTTGGGGCTTGGGTAAGGAGTAGCTGAAGGAAGTGTAGGGGGTTGTTGTCTCTCCTGACACCGAGAGGGCTCTTCGTCTGTGCTAAGTCATCATTGTATGCAGCATATGTTAGGAGTGTAATGCTGTATCCCAGTGAGATATGGGCAGTAAAAGAAGAGGATACACGTAGGTTCAAGCGTACAGAAATGACAGTGATTAGATGGATGTGTAGTGCGTCCTTGAACGGAAAGCTTGCTGGAGGGGGACTGGGTTTACGAATGAAGAGTTGGGAGGAAGGATGGGATTGGAGTGTATTGGTATTGTCATGAGGAGGGGAAGATTGAGATGGCTTGGCCACGTGGAGAGGAAGGAGGATTACACTGGGAGCGGAAAGTGAGAGAACTGTGAGCGTCGGAGGTAGGTCTGTGAAAAGCAGATCAAATAAGACCTGGAATGAGGCCATAGAGTTTGACCTCAGGGACAAGGGACTGAATAGGAAGGCTGCCAGAAATGCAGCAGAGCGGAGAGCACGTTGGGGTCTTTATGCACGATACGGTAAGTCATTTAATGAATACTTTATAATTAGATTATTATGTTGTATATTCAGTGTTTTACTTAAACAACATGCATTATGCATCGAACTTCTGTACTTTTTTTTTTTTTTTTTTTTTTTGCTTATATGCATTTATTTTTATAAACGTTCGTATTTTTAGTTAGTCATTTTCCGGGGAGAAGCACTAACACTTCCCCAACCCACTTATTGCCACATAGGAAACACGTGTTAGTTGCTAAGGTTGCCACCCAGCGTTGTAAATGCTTTACTGGTTTACAGGAAATCATTTGGCTTGTCACTCAGTGAAGAGCTACCACAAAAAGAAAGAAAGAAAAAAAAGAGCACGACTACACTAAGTGGGTGGATGATGGGCGCCCTTACCTATCACAAGCCTGGACCTTGCTGGAGGGACACAAGTCAAGAGTGAGAGCAATGGAAATGAATTATTTGAGAGGAGAAAGTACAGCCACATGGAGAGACGGACTGACAAATGAGGAAGTGAAAGAGCGTTGTGGTGTAGATGTGGATGTGATAGGAAGCGTTAGGAGATACTGAGATGGTTTGGCCATGTGGAGGGGATGGAGAGTGAGAGACTGACAAGGAGAGTGTATGTGAGTGAGGTGGAGACAGGGAGAGGGAGGGGGGAGGCCAAGGATAAGATGGATGGATGGAGTGGAGAGGTATACAGTATGAAAGAGGGGATCTGTGAGCTGGGAGCAGGGCAGTGAAATGGCGGGGGAAAGGGCGACATGGAGGCGTTTTGTTTGTGGCCACCCCTTACGGGATTAAGGCTTCTGGCAATAGATAGATGTTTATAAACGATAATGTTATAATTCTAATGTTAGACTAAAACTGCGAAAGTGTATATTTTTATTTATTACAGTATTTTTCTTTAATATTTTATTTCATACTTTATAATTCATTTTTATATTTTAATTTCATGTTTTTTTATTGTATATTCCGTTATCAGGACAAAATTATTTAGTAGTAGTGTGTTTATTACATTTTTAAATTGCAGTGTGATATCAGACGGGTACTCTAATCTTCTTTTCCGGTTTTTATACCCATTTGTCATTTTTTCTAATTCTTATTTCAAGATCATAATTTGAGTTAACGTTCATGGCGCAGCAGCTTTTAATCTTTGTAGATTTGTGCTTTATCATTCGAGGTTTTCTATTCTGATGACATTTTTGTTAGAGTTATTATCGCCCACCTTTACCAAGGCGGAGCGATAATGTTTTTGCCAGCGTCAGTGTGTGTGTGTGTGTGTGTGTGTGTGTGTGTGTGTGTGTGTGTGTGTGTGTGTGTGTGTGTGTGTGTGTGTGTGTGTGTGTTCCCATTATATCTCATGAACGGCTTCAGCTATCAGCATGAATCCTTCAGGGTATAAAGATATTGCAAAAATCTTGGACGAGTTCGAAAATGGGAACTCTGGTCAAGGTCAAGGTAACCTAAATGGCTGCCAAAGGTCAACTAGTTTTTATCGCCCGCCTTTAGCACCATTATATCTCATGAAGGGCTTTAGCTAATCAACATAAAAACCTTCAGGGTATCAAGATATGGCAGAAACCTTAAAAGAGTTCGAAAATGGGCACCCGGGGGCATGGTCAAGGTCATCAGAAATGACTGCCAAAGATCAACTAGTTTTAATATGAATTGGCATTTTGTGAAACGCGGTGACTGAATTCCGCAGATTTTTGCGAATTTTCTACACTTTTGGTTTGTAAGTAGCTTGTAACTTGGCCAACAACATATTCTGGCAAGCGATTAGCATTCGACTCCCGAATGCTTTTCTTTCATTTTTTAAGTAATTATATGCTGTACTCTGTTTTTGTATTTATGAATGTGAATTTGAATGTATATGTAATATCACTGTACTGTATATTGGGAAGTAAAAGTAGCTGAAACTGAAAATATTACTACTACTACTATAGAATTTGTATAACATTCACTACATATAGCACTCATGTCTACATATGTGTAGTGTGTGGGATTGGGTAACGCCTGACCCCGAGAAGCCGCTGATTGCGTGCTGGGGTGTTGATGATGGAAGAGCGACAGAGTTGCTGACTTACGCTGAGGTATGGGTTCAGTGCCATGACGCCACCTCTGTCTCACAGTCAGTCTTATGCACAGTATCCCAGCGAAAGGACTACACAGTCTCATCTTTCCAACCGTCAGATAATTATGGACGGAAACAGGACAGTGTTACTTTTAATAACACTGCAATAAATACATCCAGAAAAACTGATTCACTACCACTACTACTACTACTTCTACTACTGCTGCTGCTGCTGCTGCTGCTGCTGCTGCTGCTGCTGCTGCTACTACTACTACTTCTACTACTGCTGCTGCTGCTGCTGCTGCTGCTGCTGCTGCTACTACTACTACTACTACTACTACTACTACTACTACTACTACTACTACTACTACTGTTACTACTACTACTACTACTACTACTACTGTTACTACTACTACTACTACTACTACTACTGCTGTGATTACTACTACGACTACACTACTTTCAATTCGATCTTATTAAGCTGTTCACTACAGTGACGTCTTTTAAATGGTGTTCTTGTTATTACCAATGGATACTGGATAACAAAAGACGTTTCATAATGAATTACATGCAGCTTATTTTAACCCTATCAGTACAACCTAAGTTGCCTTAAATCGTCTGGAAGTAACAATGATAACATAAAAAAGACGTAAATTTACCCCCAAATTATGATACTGGCAGGTTGGGTAATATTTTCGCTTCATTATCCCGGAGCTCCTGCCGTGTAAAGGGCCTGTTAAACGCGACTGTCCACTGGACGTACCATATACCCGATAATTTCCCCTCAGAGAATGACCCCTGTACAAGCTAATATTCAGGCAACTGTGAATAATTTATGACGATATTGGGATGGTGGGTGGCAATGCAGACAGAATTATAGCAGCAAAGCAGAAACAGGGTGGGATTAATGGGTGTCAGAGCAGTAAAAAGACGACAGATAACAACAAACACAGGGCGTGAACACAGTAAGATAAATGCATAGCGGTAGCTCACCACGTATCCAAAATAAGAACTATAAAAAGAAATAATAAAGTTGATATCCATCTGCTACAAGAGAGTAATTATTAAGGCAACAAATTAATATTAGCTAAGCTCAGTCTTGCCCTGGAATATGACAGACAACCAATAGTTTTACACCCAGGTCCCTAATCGTACTGGTAGAGGGGACAAGGAAGAAACAAACTTCTTTCAAGAGTCTGACCGGTCCAAGAACGTAACTTTATGTCTCACGGCTGCGAGTACGAACTGATAAGCAAAAACGCACCTGTAGCAATCAGCAACAAAGTATAACAACTGACAAAGCAAAGTGGGTAGCAATTAGCAACACAAAAAACAGGCTGCTATTTTTTTGTGTCCGACTTTGGTCATAGACTTTGCTGCTCGTTTGCTGAGACCCGGCGGTACTACTACGTACCCCATACCTTCACATGTCACTACTTCGCCACCAATACCCGTCGTCCATACTGAATAATACTAGGACTGTGTCCTCCAGGATTGCTGCTATGATTTACCAGTAATATTTTATGAAAAATCGGTGGGTTTTGTGCAACACCGGTTAAGTCTGTACTCCGTATTCTGTATCTCTGTTACCTCATATTAGGTCCAGTGAATGTCAAGATCTTCTTCTCGGAATGAGAGTGATTGCCAGAAATAACAATCTTCCATAATGGCAAACTGAATGGAAAAGAAGTGTCTGTAGGAAGAGTGATGCACGTGAAAGCGGTATTTTTACTGGCTATGTTTTTGTGTTTCAGAGCCAGCATAGTGCTGGAGAGGAACGCCTTCATGTGGTGGCGCTGGACTCCTCTGGTGTTCGGTTATATAAACGTCCTTCATGTCCCTCCCTGTCTTCCAGAAAAAAGGTGGTGCGGTACAGTAGGAAGGCATGTTCAGCCTGCAGTCCACCGGGACGAGACTTACTTGGGCCTGCAGTTGCAACAACAACAACAACAACAACTACTACTACAACTACTACTACTACTACTACTAGTAGTAGTAGTAGTAGTAGTTGTAGTAGTAGTAGTAGTTGTAGTAGTAGTAGTAGTAATAGTAGTGGTAATATTACTGCTACTACTATTACTAGTGCTGGTAAAATCTGTGTATGCTATTGATGCAACTGACATGGTGCCAACATATGTAAGCATATTAACTTCAGACTCGAAGCAAACGCACCACGAGATGAATACGCCACCAACGAGCCTCAATCTCTATTACTTTCCTGTTCGAAACTCTGCACCTCAGTCATTTCAGATGCCTACTTTGATTATGTATTAGCCATGGCTGGGCTATTTACTATGCCATAAAATTTAGTGCGGCAATAAATATCACGCCGCGGGTTCAGTGCTGTATATATTTACCGCTTGCTGATTGTGTACTGGATTCCGGCAATCAAATGCAACAGAATGAGGTATTGGTGGCGAGGGAAAGAGATTATTGGTGACTGTGGATTCGTTTTGGCGCGGGCTTTCATTGACCTATTTTATAGTTTAACATGTACCGGCATATTTTATTCATGTCACCTCTTGTCTTTATATGGAGGTAATGAAATATCTCTTGTAGTACATGGCTTAAGGGCATTGGCGACGATTTATTGTGATTTCTGTAGGAATGTCTTCTGAAGTTAAATAGTGCCTCGATATTGACGGAGGTGCCATCGCCGAAAGAGAGGTGTTACCGCTGCTTGTATGTAATAGTATGTTTATCAGCATAAACAAACTATCCTTTACGGAGCACTGCAGCATGAAATGTATTAAAATTCGTTACGTATAGCTAACTCCGAAAGTCACAGTTGAATTCATTTGACAGCTAAGTTGCTACGGTGGATCAACTTATATTTACTGATGTTATCTCCACTGGGGAGAAGGATAAAGAATACTTTCCCAGTATCCCTGCTTGTCGTAAGAAGGGACTAAAAGAAGCCTTTTTGTCTCAAGTTTTTCTCTTCTAACTGTTTTTTTCTTCTCCTCTGTTCCATTTCTTTTCTAGATAGTTCCGTGTTTCTTCCGGCTTTTATTTTCCCTCAACCCCCTTAGTGCCATACACCCATATTATGGCTGGGTGCTAAAAAATAAAAGTGATTTTTTTCAGGAACTTCAGTGTTCCTATGTTAAAATAACTTTTTTCAGTGCGAAGACTGTAAGTGTTGTGAAGGTCATTTTAGACTTAACTACATTTTTTTTCTCAATTGCTTGAACCGCAGGGAAGGGGGATGAGTACATAAGGTATCCGAGTAATTCTCCCCGGCTCAGCTGTAGGAGGGGATTTATCCCTCATCCCGATCTACGCCTATGCTTAAGGGAGATTAAACCATTCAAGTACGGAATGCCTCTCTCAATATTAATTAAATTAACTATGGATAGCAATAATTAAAACAGTTAAGTTGTCCTAGTGGTAAAGCGATTACCTGTTTGATTACTAGACGATGACGTCGTTGTATTCTGTTCTTGCTGCAACTGGACTATACGCGTTTATTCAGCTTTGGATGGATCTCTGGGACTGAAGGTGTTAGCGAAGAAAGTGTTGCATATGTTTATCGTTAACTGCGGGAGGATGAGATTCTGCATCCAAGTGCATGTACAACAGAGTGAGTTATTGCAGGGAATTGTGTACCATTGTATGTGTTTTAGATTTTTTTTTTTTTAAGATGGTGTTTAATTTTCGTTTCAGTAAAAGAGGACTTTTCTGAGCTGTATACCACATCGGTAACGGGAAAAATGTTAAAATGTCGTCATTATAGTGGAGGAGTTAAGCCATTAAAAGAGATGACGTATTATCTGTTATAATGTTACTTTCTACAGGTGATTTCATTCAGCTTAGGAAGATTATATGGGACTGAAGATGTTAATTATGACAATGTTGCGCATATTTTCAGTTTGTTGGTGGAGGACGAAATATCTGCACTCATGTGCAAATGCAAGAGAGTATGGGATTGATTGGAGACTGTATGAATTGTTAAGCTTCTGTCTAGTTTTAGGAATATGTTCAGCATGATAACGCGTTATTTTCTTTCTTTTGAAAATTTTTCTAAACTCAAACTCTGATTAGATCTCTTGTGTCATATTGTTGACCATTCATACGATTCTGTTGTACCTTTTGGAAAACTCCTGTAGTAAGGAAGCTAATGAATACCCCCTCTTCCAGTAAAAAAAAAAAAAAAAAAAAAAAAAAAAAAACCTAAGCTGAATGATATCATCTGGCTATAACAAGACAGGAAAACAACTTATCGTAGTGAAGGAGTTATGCAGCCCTTTCAGTATGACGACCCTGCACTTCTCTTGGTTTATCTAGATGACTCGGTTCAGATTAGGAATTACCTTTATGACTAAAGGAGTTAATGAAGACAAAGCTGCTTACAGGGTGGCCCATATTTTGTAACGATCCTCTTCCACTCCACTGAGCAATATTATGTGTTGCGAGGATGGTTTAGTCAGCGTCATCAGTGTTTGCCTTGAATCATTTATTCATTTCGTACTTCTACTGCCACAACCACGTAGACGCCAGCGAACTTACCCGCTCCCACAACACATAAGATCCAAGAGAATTTCTATTGGACCACCATTAACGGACCAAAATATAGTTATCGTCTGTTTATAACTAACATGATTTTTGCATTAAGTCCAAATGCAACAGTGTGAAGCCCTTGTAAATAATGGTAGATTTGATTTCATTATGTGTAGCCTATTTTAGAAGCTGAACAAAATAACAGGATTAATATCAACACGCGTGTCTGCATGTAAGTAAAATAACTATTCTGATCTGATGTAGATCAGTCTTAGTGGATGAGCTGAGATTTTGAGAACAGTCACTCAAAGGTCAAGGTCACATGGCAGAGTCAACTTAAGCAGTTTAATTTGATGTAGACTAATTTTGTGGAATGATTCATGTTAAATTCATCATTATCATCATCCGGACCTCCTTTCCCACCCTAGAGCAAGGTGAGGAGTAGCAACGTCCAGACAGCCTAAGTTTGCCCAGATCAATTGGCCATGCTTCCATTCACTCATCATTCAAGCCCACGGAATCCTGGCTCCATCAAATAGCCCAGAAAAATTTCGCCAGTTCTGTAGCTTCATATATACCTGTCTGATAGTGTCAATCGGAACGCTGTCACGTTAAAAAGGTATGCCAAATCCCTGGTGAAGTGCTTCTGTGCACAAAATTCATCCAATTAGCTCGGTCACTTGTCAGTCCATTAGCCTCACCTACTTGCATACCTCTTTTCCTCACACACTTATCCACTATATTCCTCCACCTTCTCCTTGGCCTATCTCGCCTCCTCCCTCCTTCAGATTCGCTCAGATATACCTGTTTCACCACTCTCTTGTTACCCATTTTCTCCACATGACCAAACCATCTCAGCACACTCTCATCGATTCTTATGTCCACAGACTTCCTCACTCCGCATCTTTTAGGAATCATATTATTCCGTATCCTATCCACTCTCTGTATCCTTCATACCTTCCTGAACAGTCCCATCTCCACTGCTCTCACTCGACCTTTCATTTTCATGCCACACCATAGTCTCACACCCGTATGTTAAAGTTGGCACTAAGACTGCTTCATGTAAGCCTCGCTTAACTGCAACACTCAAGTCTCTGTCTCTTATCAAGGCCTTCATAGCACCAGCTACTTTCCTTCCTTGTGTTTCTCTACTTTCTACTTCTTTTGCACATTTTCTTCTCTTTTCTATCACTGTACCCAGGTATTTGAACTCTCTTACCAATTCCAGTCACTCCATTCACTGTCATATCACACTGGGAGTCACCTTCTCTCTCGATAACCATCACTTTGCTCTTTTCTACATTTACTCTCAATGCACGATGCTCACAGACATCTACAAAACTCTGCACTAGTCTACTAAGCTCTTGTCCGGTATTTGCAAGTAGCACTGCATCATCAGCATACAACAGATTTGAGATATTCCATCCATCATCATTCATTACCAAAGCCAGCCCTCTCTCCATTACTCGTGTTTTTACTTCTCTCATCACTCCGTCCATATATATATACAGTATATTGAACAACCATTGGGACATCACACAACCTTGTCGCATGCCCACATTGATCGCGAACCAATGACTTACATAATTTTATTCGGTTCTGAAAACAATCAGTCACGTCAAGGTCACGGGGAAAGGTCGAATGTCAAAAGTCAGCTCAGACAGTTTTGCTTTTTTGAAAGCAACGACGGTGGAAGGGGTAAAAGGTTCGGCAACAATGACGTAATTCGGTTTTGTGACAAATCTGCCAAGGGTAAAGTTCACAGATAAAAGTCAAATTTTCGAGTATCAGTATTCCTTCCTGTTTTTATTATATATTGTAGAGTGGACGTTGGATCATAAATGTGTATTATAGATATTTCTATCAAAATAACATTAAGGAGGATTTCATGTAGTATATGAAATGCACAAAGCCTTCAGAAGTTGCCTTACCAAAAAAAAAAAAAAAAAAAAAAAAAGATGAACAAAGCCCCCTATCTGCTTCTCTTCTGGTGACGACCAAGCGAGATATCTAGTACCACTGTCTTGACACACTTCTTCAATTCTGCAACTTTCGCGGGCGTTCCTCAAACTTTCCCTCTGTTGAGCACCACCTCTCCTCCTTTAAACCTCACCATCTCATCCTAACTGAGGCTCAGCTGTCTGAGGCGGCTGATAACAAACCCTTTTCTGTATCTTCCTACTTTGTCTACACTCATTTAAAAGCCAAAGGTGGCTGTTGTGTATATGTATGCAACAACGTATCTTGCTCTCGTGTGCTCAAATTCGAATCTTCTAAATTGTCAAGTCACTGGTATCTGCTTATATGTCATTCTCTGACGTAATATGTCTGTGCTGTTTTCTTATCCCCTAATTCTTCTGACTATGAAAAATTTTCCGACTATCTTACTTCTAAGATGGAACACATCATATCGATTTCTCCCTTCTCAGAAATCTCCATTCAAGATTTCAATGTTCACTACCACCTTCGTCTCTCTTCTCCTTTCACTGATCCACCTGTTGAACAAGCCTACATCTTTTTTAACTGTAATGACCTAGCAGCACCCTACTAGTGTCTCTCTACATAATATTCGAAGGAGTTCCAGCATACCTGACCTCTTCTTTACAACTAGTTCTTCTGCTTATGCTGTTAATCTTTCCTCTTCTCTGGGCTCCCCTGGTCACAACCTTGTCACTTTAACCTCTCCTATCGCTGTAGTAAGGCCTATGGACTCTCCCAAAAAGCGTCAGTTGTGGCACTTTGGAGCTTCTGATTGAGAGGTCCTCAGGCTGTAATTCTTTGATTTTTCTTGGAATGATTATTGCTTCCACAGCCGAGGGCCATCTGAGTGTGCCTTGCGCATTACGGAGGTTAATATCTTGGGCATGGAAGCATACATTCCTTTCTCATATCCTATGACTAATGCAAAAAAGCCTTGCATTAGTTGCACTTGTTCTAATGCTGTCCAAAACAAGAAGGCATACAACAGGTACCGGAGCCAACCCTCCCCTGAATCTCATCTCGTTTATGCTTCTGCCCAGAACTGTGCTAATTCCGTTTTTCTCTCTGCTGATAATAATTTCATTTGTACTAAATACTCTGAACTCTCTAACTCAAATACTTCCTGCATCTTCTGGCACCTTGCCTAAAACCTTTGATGAAGCAGAACTCATCTCTCAGACTTTCTTCTCCAGTTCCACCTTAGACGATTCCGGTGCTGTTCCTCCATCACTTACCCCCTCTGACATCTTCATGGCTGACATTAAAATTTCTTCAGTTGATGTATCTTCTGCCATCACTGGCCTCGTTATTAACAAGGCATATGGGCCTGATAGGGTCCCTCCTGTTGTCCTCAAGAACTGTGCTTCTGTGCTTACACCCTGCATAGGTGAACTCTTTTGCCTTCTTCTGTAAACTTGTACCATTCCTTCTTGCTGGATGTTTGCTTCTATTCAGCCTGTTCCAAAGAAGGGTGACCATTCCTAACCCTCTAACTATTGCCAAGTTGCTTTAACATCCTGTGTTTCAAAAGTTTTTGACTGTATTCGCTAAATAAAAAGAACACATCATTCCTATTTCAAGATTCTTTCTGATCGTCAGTATGGGTTCCATCTGAGATGCTTCACTGGCGATCATCTCACCTACCTTTCAGACTCATGGTCATATTCCCATCGGGACTTTGGCGAAAGCTTTGCCATTGCACTTGACATCTCAAAGGCTTTCCATCGGGTCTGGCATAAATCTTTAATCCCCAAACTGCTTGCTATGGCTTTCATCCTTCTATCTGTGCCTTCATGTCTAACTTCCTTTCTGGTATTTCTGTAGCTGCTGTTCTAGGTGGCCCCTTTTATTCTTCTAGAGTTGTCAACAGTGGTGTTCCTCAGGGCTCTGTCCTATCAACAACTCTTTTCCTCTTATTCACCAATGACCTTCTAAGCTGTACACATACGCTGATGACTCCAACCTCCACGTTTCCATTCGGTTCCTACAGAGTTCATTTCAGAAGTTACTTCAACAAACAAGGGATGAGGCTATGGCACACTTAATATCTGACTTTACTCATATCTCTGCTTGGGGTAAAGGTAATCTTGTTTTTAATGAATCAAAAACGCAGTTCTTACATCAACTGAACAAAATCGTCTGCAGGAGTACTCTCTGATTTTTAACAAAATGCAGCTCAATCCTGTATCATATTTAAAACTAGTTGAGGGTTGATTATCTCGGGATTTATCTTGGAACGATCATATTTCCTCTCTTTTAAAATCTGCTTCCAAGAGATTAAGTGTGCTAAGCCAACTCCATCCTTTCTTTACCATTGCATAGTTATCTACTTTATGTACGGGTTTTATTCACCTCTGTGTAGAATACGACTCTCATGTGTGGGGAGGTTCCCCATATACAACTTTTCTCAACAAGGTGGAGTCAAAAGCTCTTCGTCTCATTGATTTTCCTCCTCTTATTGGCTCCCTTCAACCGCTGTCTCTTCGCCAGAGTGTTATATTTTTATCTCTTCTATCGCTGATTCATAGGTCACTCCTTGTCTGAACTATCTGCTTGAATCCCTCCACCACAACGGTGGGTGTGTCACACCCGTCCAGCAAAGAAGTACGAGTATTATCCCTTTCCTGTCCAATACTCTAATGCAATAGATAACCGTTACTGTACTCTCAGTCCTTCTTGTATGCAACAGGTCAACTCTCGAACTGTTTCCCTCTGTCTCTAGTTCGTACTGCCTATAATCTTCAATCTTTAAAACGCTGTATGTCCAGGTATCTCGAAATAAACGGATCTTTAATTTGGTTCTCTGTTATATACATTTTTTTTTTTCCAGGAGGGAACAGTTTGCGGGCCTTTGGCTCCTCATTCCTTGAATTAAAAGAAAATAAAAGCAAGAATGGTAAGATCCATGTCATCGTCCAATAAAGAGGATCCCTACCACTTTCTATGCAGTTTAACTCTGCATATGAAATATTAATATTAGCTAGTACAGTACTGTATTTTGGATGTCAATTATTAATTGCTAAGAGAGTATAAAAAATCTGAAGATAGAGACACAATATATTGTCAGTATAAACAAACGGTTCATGTAAGCCTACGGCGAGAATACAACCCTACGTGTGAAACCATCGGTCACCTGAGTAAGGACATTTCCTGTATCAAGGTAACACATTCGCCTTTCTATGTGGCAGATGTTGCCAGGATTGGGGAAGGGGGATCCTGAACACCTTCAGTTTGGCGACGAGTTGTTTAGGTTGTTTTTGTTTCCTTTAAGCGATGTAATTCTATTTATAAGATATTTTCTAGTTACGTGGGTTATACTCGTATATAGTTCACACCCATGTCCTTTCCTATGAAATGGGTCCCTTAAGATAAATAAAATTGCCTAGAGATAGCAAAATGTAATTAAAAACTACTCTTCGGGTCGTAATGAAAGCCACAGTAAACCTCAGCGATGCGTGCTGTTCCACAGGAACACTCGTGGAGAATCTGAACAACTGCTTACATATTTACGGTAAATGATACTGATACATATTTGAAGTTAGCTGCAGCTTAAGTAATAAGTAATAATGTCATATTTCTATTCAGAATGCACAAGCAGTGCTTTCTAGTCGCGATCTCAACACACATCATTTCCACCCTTGGTAATGGCATGGAGGCATTTTCACACTTGAGTTCATGTTTGAATTTTCACCCACCACAACCATCATCATCATCATCATTATTCCCACCTAAAGATCAGATGATGTAGAATCCTGAAACAAGGAAGCAAATTATAAAGCATGGATAAGAAGAATACAGCACTCAGAGGGGACATACTTCCGCCAACATCTGTACAACTCAAATTGCCAAAAATTAGTAGTTTCTTCCTTGGCCCATGACCCCTGTGTCCACAAAAATTTTATTGAAATCCATCATTAATTTTTTGAAATGTCTTGTTGACAAAATAACAATCTTGCAGACAAACAGAAATTAATAAATAACCTCCTTCAACTTGGTTGGCGTCAGTAATAAGATAGACAGCGCTCAGGGAGCGTGTACTTCCTCCAACACCTATACCAGACAACCCAGATCATCACCACAGTTTAATCAACATTTTCTTGGACCGTGATCCACATACCCACAAAATATCATGGAAATACATGGGTAACTTTTTTAGATATCTTGTAGAGAAAACACACAAAAAGCAGTCTTGAACATGAACTCGAACTAAGATCATTATCAGAATTAAATAATAGTTTTCGTAGCTCATGATCAAATGTTGAAAAAAATTTATATATTTTTTTTAGATACCTTGCGGACAAACAAACAAGTAGACAGACAGGGGTGAGTACGTAACCTTCTCCAGCTCTCGTTGGCTGAGGTATCAACAGTTTACATCGTACAACAGCTCACAATCGTTTACACATTATTCAAGCCTCCTTTACTGAAGCAAAAGTCCATTTACATTCTTTCTCTTTTTGTTTTCTTTGTAGTTTACTTCTCACACACCAGTCAGATAAACAGCCTTATGAAAAGTAGCTTTGAAGCTTTCAAAGCCCCCCTCGGTAGCTATGTATATTGCACACTGAGCCTCAATATCCCTTTGTATCAAAAAGATGCAAGCTATATCGCTGTTGAAATGATGTAACTATCATTACAATGTGAAGATTATAAATGCAAACTTATTCATTAAGAAAGAGGTATAACGATGCCTCCTACCTACCTTCTGTAGGGTACTCCCCAAATCGGCCATCTAGATAAACAAAGAATACCAAACCCTTGTCCTGCGCTTCATCGTATTCATATATAGCGTTTTTATTTTTTTTTTCCTTACGCCAGGGATTTTTTACAAGTTGGAATTATACACACTGGATATTTCTCACACTTTGTTTTTTCTTGTACGTCTTATATATATATATATATATATATATATATATATATATATATATATATATATATATATATATATATATATATATATATATATATATATATATATATATATATATATATATATATATATATATATATATATATTGTGTGTGCAGGAGTAGGTGAGAATGAGAGGGCATAGGAAGGAGTATGTATAGTTGTGAGTAAAAGATGGAAGAAGAGCATAAGACAGTATGGATCAGTTGGGTCAAGGATTGTGTGGGTAAAGTTGAAAGTTGGAATACAAATGTGGGCGATTGTGTGTGTATGCGCCACCGCAAGATCGTGCTAGAAGAGTGAAAGAAGAGTTCTGGACAAATGTAGAAGTGTGCATAGAAAAGTTAGAAAGGAAAGAGAGAGTGTTTTTGATCAGTGATATGAATGGTAAAGTTGGGAATATGAAGGTGGATGGAATAGTTGGTGAGTGGGGTGTGCCTGCTGAGATAGATGAGAATGGGAGTGCGTTAGTGGACATTTGTGCTGGGAGGGGGTTGGTGATAGCCAATACCCTCTTCAGGCATAAAATGATCCACAGGTATACATGGCGAGTGATGAGAAGGGTGGGTGGTGAACTGAATGAAAGGAAGGCAATAATTGATTATGCGTGTGTGGATGAAAGGATGCGAAGATGTGTAATGGATGCAAGAGCTTATAGAGGTTGGGGGAGTGGACTTTCTGACCTCTACTTGGTGGTGGCCAGAATTAGGATTCAAGTAAGATGGAGGAATAGAAGAAGGGAAAGACGAAAGGAAGGAGTAGTTGCAAGAAGAGTGGAAAGGTTACAAGAGGATGAGAAAAAGGCAGAGTATAAGAGAGAAGTGGAGGAACGATTGGGCAAATATGAATTGGAGCAGATGGGAGACGTGGAAGGTGTGTGTAGGATATTTACAGAAGAAATATGTACAGCATGTGATGTGGTGTGTGGAAGGAAGAGAAGACGGAGGGGGGTGCAAGGAACAGTGTGGTGGACTGAAGAGGTGAGACAGGCTGTGGCACAAAAGAAAAAAGCATACAATGAATGGATGAGAAATAGGGGCGTGGAAGAAGTTGAGAGGCGGAAGAGAGAGTTATATGTAGAAAGAAAGAGAGAGGTGAAAAGATTAGTAAGAGAGAGTAAGAAGTGAGTGGATGAGGAATTTGGAAGAAATTTGAGTGTAAAGTGGAGGGACTGTACGAAAATGTTCTGGAAAGAGGTGAAAAGAGTAAGACAGGGTGGAAGTGAAGTTAGCAGGGGAGTGAAAGATAAAAATGGTAGATTACTAGTGGAGAAGGGAGAGAACACTTTAAGGAATTGTTGAACATAAAGGATGGAAGTAATGCGAGTATAAGTGGCTGGGGAATGGCTGGGAGACGGAGAGAGGTGAGAAGACAGGAAAAAATCAGTAAGATAGAAGTTGTGGAAGCAATGAAGAAAGTTAAATCGGGGAAAGCCCCAGGAATTGATGGAGTGTGTGGTGAAATGCTGAAGCATGCGGGAGAGATAGTAGTAGAATGGATGTGGAAGATGTGCAGATTGGCTTGGGAGGAAGGTAGAGTCCCGGAGGATTGGAAGTCAGGTATAATTATTCTCTTGTACAAAGGAAAAGGGGAAAAAGAAGTGTGTGGTAATCATAGGGGCATTTGTCTTCTTAGTATAATAGGAAAAGTGTATGGTAGGATACTTATTGACAGAGTTAGAGAAAGAACAGAGAAATTAGTTGGAGAAGAACAGGGAGGGTTTAGGAAGGGAAGAGGTTGTGTAGATCAGATATTCATTCTTAGATCTTTAGTGGAAAAGTTTCTAGAGAAGGGAAAGAAGTTGTATGCGGCTTTCATGGATTTGGAGAAAGCATATGACAGGGTGGATAGACAAGGATTGTGGAAAGTGTTAATATATGGAGTAGATGCGAAGTTGTTGAATGCTGTGAAGAGTATGTACGATGGTGCGAAGGCTGCAGTGCATGTGGATGGTGAACTAAGTGAATTTTTCTCTTTGAAAGTTGGGTTGAAACAGGGATGTGTCATGTCTCCATGGTTGTTCAATCTGTACATGGATGGGGTAATAAAAAAGGTACAAGGTAGGGTAGTGGATGTTGGAGTGGCCCCGGTGAGAGAGGATAGTGTTTGGAAACTCCCTGTACTGTTGTTTGCAGATGATACTGTGTTGTTGAGTGAAGATGAAGAGGAGCTGCAAGGCTTGCTGGATGAGTTTGGGAGAGTGTGTAAGAAACGGAATCTAAAGGTGAATGTACGGAAGAGTAAAGTGATGGTCTTTGAGAGAGGTGAAGTCAGTGAATGTACAGCGAGGTTGGATGGTGAGGAACTGGAAAATGTGAGTACGTTTAAGTACTTGGGTAGTGTTATGAGTAAGAATGGAGGTTTGGAGGGTGAAGTGCTTGAAAGGGTACAGCAGGGAAGAAAGGTTGCTGGTTCTTTGAAAGGAATGATAAGAAACAGGGAAGTGAGCATGGAAGTGAAAAAGTTACTACATGACAGTATTGTGATACCAACTCTAACGTATGGAAGTGAAGCTTGGACGTTGTTGGAAGGACACAAGTCAAGAGTGAGAGCAGTGGAAATGAGTTATTTAAGAGGAGCCTGTGGAGTCACATGGAGAGACAGGCTGACGAATGAGGATATAAAGGAGAGTTGTGGTGTGGATGTGGATGTGATACGAAGCGTTATGAGGAACACACTGAGGTGGTTTGGCCATGTGGAGAGGATGGAGGGTGAAAGATTGACGAAGAGAGTGTATGTGAGTGAGGTGGAGGGGGGAAGAGGGAGGTGGAGGCAGGGGATGAGATGGAGGGATGGGGTGGAGAGGTATATGAGAGAGGGGTGTGTGAGTTGGGAGTAGGGCAGTGAAATGGCGGGGGACAGGGTGACTTGGAAGCGATTTGTTTGTGGCCACCCCAAACGGGATTGAGGCGTCTGGCAACAGATATATATATATATAAAGAATATATATATATATATATATATATATATATATATATATATATATATATATATATATGTATATATATTAGTTTATTTAATTATTTATATACATTTTCCCTTTGCGTCGTTTTCATCTTTTACTCTTTCAACTTCTACTAGCCTAGTTGAAATCAATATCCTCCATTATTATTTTCTTTGGCAGTAGATTCCACATTTCGTGTCTTTTTTTTTATCGTAGATTTTTAAATCCTTTAGCTCTGGTTTTTATTTTCACCTTCTTTGTCTTATTTTCATCTCTTTACTTTTTTTCTTCTGTCGCCTCGAATGAGAGAAGTGAATGTAGATGCCGTAACCATTTCTGTGTGCCGCGATTCCTGTTCCTTGGTTTGCTTTTATTCGTGTTATCACAAGACGATTTTGTCCTTGCTACCTTAACATATTCCTGCCAGACGGTTTCATTAATGTTGGCAAAAGATTATTTTATCCTGCTTTTTTTTAATTGTGTTTAATCCGTTAACTTTTTGTTTATATTATTTTTTTTATCTCGCTCGTAACATGAGTATAATCTGCTTTGTCAGATGATTTGATTCCTGTTTCTAACGAGATAATTTTATTCAGACCCGATTTCCACTGCTATGGACCTGAACAGGATGAAGTGGATACTAGTGGAGCCCAAAATGTTGTACTGAATCTTCCTTATAATTATTTTTTCTCAAAATTCGAATAATACTGCCTCCCCATTTTACATGTTCTAAGCATGTCTCCCCTATTCTCTGTTTTCTACTAACAGAGTCGAATAGAAAGGCTTTCTTGGGATTCCCTCTGGGTTGTACACAGGATAAACTTTTTCTGCGTTGACTCTTACACCCAGTAATTGTCGGCTTGAGAGAGAGAGAGAGAGAGAGAGAGAGAGAGAGAGAGAGAGAGTGCTGGAGCAAGAGTGCTGTGTGCTTGTTTAAGTATAGTGTATATTATACTTATGTTCATGTAAGTATGTATGTATGCTTGTATTTATGTAGGAATATATGTATGGATGGACGGATGTGTGTATGTTTGTATGTATGTATGTACGAATTCATAAATGTATGGGTATGTGGAGGGTGAGCGCATAGAAAATGTGTGTGTGTGTGTGTGTGTGTGTGTGTGTGTGTGTGTGTGTGTGTGTGTGTGAGGACTAGGTGTGAAAGAAAAGAAAAAGGATGCCAGTAGCTTTAAACTGACTCTCTCTCTCTCTCTCTGGCTGAAATCTCTTCAATCCTTTTCTTTGTTGCACCCATTCAGAATAACGGCAAACGATTTTACAAAGCTGACGGAAAAGACTCACAGTGAAAGGCTTGGGAAAGGTCGTTATTAATATCTTCAGCAGGGCACCTACACTTATTTTGTTCTTAGTACCTTTAAACGGTATTGAATGAAAAAAATGAAATGAAAATGACCATTGTTTAAGTTCAAAGAAAAATCAAGATTTTTTTTTTTTTTCTTGCCAACACATAAACGATTTTTTACCTCCCATGACAGTTTCTTCGAACTGTAGGAGATAGATATAGCCTTAATAAACCCATTCAGTTTGCGAGGTCTTTCTTAAGTTAAATATAATGATTTGGAACTAGCGAGAACAAGCTAAAGGCGATTACACTCGGATTCAAAGATTAAATGCTTAAAAATTTAGTTCCTCCAATTTCATATTGCAGCAGTCTTCCACAACATTACACTTTACATTCAACAACACAAGGTTTAATTCATCATCCTCTCTCCATGTCCTTGTCTGTTCGTCTCTCTCTTGATTTAACTTATATGGATCACATTACTTCTCTTCTTAAATTAGCTTCGCAGCAGCTTAGTGTATTGAACATAATGCATGTTTTTCTTTAGCCCTACGTTGTTACTGACTGTCCAGGGGCCTTATTCTTCTCTGAGTGGAGCGCATGGTGAATTAACATGCTTTTTGTCTCATCCTCTCCTTTCTGTCATTGATTCCTTGAAGATCTCTTTCTTCAGCGAAGTGTTGCATCACTCCTCAATGTGTTTATCACTCTTTCAATGGCCCCTACTCTTCTGAACTGATTGTTAGTATCCGTAACGTACAGTACTACGGCAGGCACTTACACCCCTGTGGCTTTACACTCTCACCTTTCTTTTTGTTAAGCTCTATTAACTAATGCGAGAGTTATTCGGTATTCTCAGTTCTTCATCTACAAAACTGATCGTTTCTGGAACTCTTCCTGTTTGCTTTACCTTCTGTGATCTTAATTTTTTTCTTCTTTTTTTTTACACATACTGCCCGGGGTTCCTGTGTGAGGGACTTGGTTAGAAGGGTAGTATTTAGCATACCGCCCGTCCCCTATTGGTTCATCATTGTAAAGCCTCATACCCAAGGGTTCTTCCCTTTACTAATGTTTGTAAATGCCGAATTCCTTCCCCTACCCTTTTTTTAAGGACCACTGGCACCAGTGGGTTAGACAAAATATGTACAGACATCTCGAAAAGAACGAATTTTTATTTTGCCTTTGTTTTGATCTTTCTTTGGAAGTGACAGTTATTGCAGACTCAGTCTCTGGTTCGTTCTTTTTAAAATTAAAAGTGTATCCAGCCAAAGGAATCTGATTAATCCAGTCATTATCAGGGTTTCCTCTACGTTAACTGAAATCTGGCTGTGGCAGAAATAAAATTAAGAAATTGCTCCGCATTGAAACTATTAGGATTATGAGGTAGCTCTCCACAAAATGGCTGAAAAAGGCCCGTGTGATTTTCGTTGCAAGAATTTACAATATGATAAAAAGAGGAACAAGTGTTTGTCTGCTTTGCCTGATAATGACGCATTGGAGCCGACGGCGGGGAAAGTCTTCAGGATTTTTTTTTCTTCAGTAGTGAGAGTTCAGCACTTACGGGAGATATTTTATACCGTTGATACTTTTTTTTTTTCCCAACAACTTCACTGTATTAAAAACATCAGCGTCATAATTTTACTGTACCACGGGCACGATACACATTTCATAAGATGCATAAAGATGTAAGGATGGCAGTGTGCCTAAGTCCATTGGAGGAACATCGAGGCAGTAAAAGGACATAGAATCGCATCTCTACAACTTTTTTTTATTTTGTCTTAGCATACATTAATTTATTCAATGAATGGTTGAATATTAATTATGATAAGTTTCTTTCCGGTGCTTAATGACGAAAAGAAACAAAGTTGCAGGGATAATGTTTTATGTCCTTTTAATGCTCTGCCAGCTTTACATCCCCATTCAATTTGCCAGATTTATTTTCATGCTTGTTTCAGTGTTATCTTATACCTTCTGTGATAGAATGCAATTATTGCTTTTGCAAGTTATTAAAATTACAAGAGCATCACAGTAGTAAAGGGGTTAATAAAAGGTCTCTCTTGAGCTGAGTAAAATAGTCTGGAGATAATAGCAAGAAGGAACACTAGAAGAGCGCAACAGCTGCTCTTTACAGTCGATCTGTCACCGAATATTTGACCTTGGCCCTATGACGGATTGTTCTCGAACCTGTAAGATGTCATCCTTGCGTGATCAACAACTTTCCCATGAAGTTTGGTTCAAATTGGATTAGAAGTGCTTAAGCTGACGTTTTTCTGTGACTTTAACCTTCGACATGTTCCTTCTCAAAACAGAATTTCGGTATCATTTTGTATTAACCTTAAACCCTTCAACCAAGTTTGAACTAAACCGAATATAAATATTTTGATTTGGTGATGAAATTTTGACCTTCTGTGTCCTTCGTCCTTCACTGGTTAGTCAAAACAAAAACTGAATCACTCAGCCCTTTGCTAACTCTCAACCCATCCACCATGTTTGGCATAAATGAGGTAAAATGTGTGAAAATTTACCTACTCCCAAGCTGTGACCTATGACCTGTTTCGGTTATTATACTGTATATCAAAGCTCGTATCCGGTGGGGAATGAAATGAAACCCCGGGCGAAAAACCAAGGAGATTAGTAATGCCGTTTTAGAGCTAGGTCATTGTAAGAAAGAATATGGAATAATCGAGGCGTTAACAAACCGTGTTCTAGCGTCTAAGCGTTAAAATTCACATACTTTACGAAATGTTTTGGTTACAGAAAAGTGAGGATTGAGTATTAGATGCGATAAACATTTGTGTGTGTGTGTGTGTGTGTGTGTGTGTGTGTGTGTGTGTGTGTGTGTGTGTGTGTGTGTGTGTGTGTGTGTGTGTGCTTGGAGTTACAAGGATTTTAAGTCTAAATGGACATGTTGGGCCCATCCCTACCTAGAGTGTCTACCTGCACTCTGATGAAATTAATAAAATAGCTCATACAGAGAAGTTTAAATTTTTTTAGATTTTTGCTCACATGGTGGTCCAAAAAGTTGTAACATTACTCACTGAAATATTTCTGTCTTATCATGAATGTACTTTTTGCTTTGCATAGAAGAGTAGGGAAATATTTTAGAAAATCTGGCTCTGGGAAATGATAACTATTCTATAAACATTCCAGTCAGATGACGTTATTAAGCTTTGGAAATGGCTACTCGTCCGCGAAGTGTTAAAGAAGTGTTCCAATACTTCCTGGGCGTATTCATTACTAATATCATGGTAATACAGGAGCAGCCTTCATGATGACAATGGATGGAAGACTCGAACTGATCAGATCTGTGTACCCGGTTTGCTTCCCCCTTATCCTTCTCAACCCAGCACTGTCCGGTACCTGAATGTAAAATGACGAATGCAGATGGGTCATAGTTTAAGGGAAGTTTAGAAGTTAGTAATAATATACAATCAGGATTAGCAACCACTGTGTAGTTCATTCATTCATTCATTGCCAGACGCCATGTATCCCAAACGGGGTGGCCAAGGGCTTAGAGTTAATTGTTTTACAGGGAGGGGCACTAATCCTCCACCAACCCCACTTGATACGTAGGGATGCCAACAGCATCTGGTGTTCCCAGGCGGTCACCCATCCAAGTACTAACCAGACCCAACATTGCTTAACTTCGCTGATCGGACGGGAAGCGCTGTACTCAACGTGGTATGGCCGGTGGCAAATATATATATATATATATATATATAAAAATATATATATATATATATATATATATATATATATATATATATATATATTCAGTTCACCACCCACCCTTCTCATCACTCACCATGTATACCTGTGGATCATTTTATGCCTGAAGAGGGTATTGGCTGTCACCAACCCCCTCCCAGCACAAATGTCCACTAACGCACTCCCATTCTCATCTATCTCAGCAGGCACACCCCATTCACCAACTATTCCATCCACCTTCACATTCCCAACTTTACCATTCATATCACCAATCAAAAACACTCTCTCATTCCTTCCAAACTTTTCCATGCACACTTCTACATTTGTCCAGAACTTTTCTCTCACTCTTCTAGCACGATCTTGCATTGGCGCATACACACACACAATCGCCCACATTTGTATTCCAACTTTCAACTTTACCCACACAATCCTTGCCCCAACTGATCCATACTGTCTTATGCTCTTCTTCCATCTTTTACTCACAACTATATATATATATATATATATATATATATATATACTATATTGGTCTACATATGGATGGGTTTGAGAGGCAGTGGCAATTTCCTGGGGCTTTAGGTAGTACTTATACTTTTGCATTGTCTCCTTTCTTACTTTTGAATCCTATCTCACTCCATCCTTAATGGGAAAGAATGGGTCAGGATAATGATAATGATTAAATAATGTTGCACAGTACTGAGCAAACAACTGAAAAACTTACAATGACACTCTTTACCTTGCATAACAATTGTTAACTGAAATGGTTTGATTCAGTACTACACCCCAAGGAGACCAAAGAAATATGAGGAGAATATCTAAAAGAAATACATACCACCATCATAACCTCCTTACCATCATCTCATCTTCATATTTTTAGCTCGTAAAAGAATTTATGAATAATTTTTTTCAGTGTATGCATTTTAAATATCATCATCATCATCCAGACTGACTTCACCACCCTTGGGCAGGGTGAGGAGTAGCAATGTCAAGACATTTTTTCCATTCAGTAAATATCAATATAGAGACGTTTTAAACATTCACGTAAAAAATATGGTAGGCAGACAACAACAAAAAAAAGTGCAAAAATACCTAATGCAGTGAATAAATTTTGGCACAAGAACACCTGGCAACTTAACATTTCTTCACAACATCACAAAACAATAACTTTTGCTACCACCTTCATTTGCCGACATATCTGGCCTCTTAGTTTATTAAAATTTTTTGCCAAGGTGGCCTATCAGTTTTTGCAGACATTGGACATTACACAGGAGAAGTGGCTAGGAATGAAAGACTGCAGCCAAGATAATATGGTACTGTACGTGTACATCCAGCAAGCCACCAGGATGGAGCATTGGGCTTCGTAAAATAAGGTAGTACTGTAGACCCTAGTTATCTGTGGGGTTTGGGTTCCAGAGACCCCCACGGAAGGCAAATTCCGTGGATACTGAAATCATCATCATAAAATGGCATATTATTTCCACATAAGCTGTAGTTGATGGGCTGAAATCTAACCATTCTTCAAAGGGGAGAACATGAATATCTAATACTCGGGAAGGGTTCAGTGGCATCGAAGTAAACAATAATTACTAAGGTTTCCTTTTTTTCATGGACGAAATTTTGAATAATGGAAAGTTATTGTTGATAAATATATAATGTTCAGTTAATTTTTGACAATTTTGATACGGTGTAAAGAATTGCTAAGTGCAGTTGTACTACAGTCTTGTAAGACCTTAGTATGATCCTCACTCAGTGAAGGTTTTTCTACCAACACCACATCCTTGGAGTTGGGGATGGTAGTGGTCGAGTGGGCAGATAGGTCGTCTGTCTTCTGAAATGATGCTAGTTCGATCCCAGACTTAGGCAGGGAATAGTTAGAGGAAATTAATTTCTTGAATGTTTTTGAAATTTTCTTCACTGATATTCACAACACCCACCGTATGTCATACAAACACCCTTGCTAAGAGCAGGGCATGAGCCTGAAAGAAAAAACCCTAGCATGTGTTCATTATGGATGGTGGTATTAGTATCAAAGTGATGATGTGTTAAGGAGTGTGGCACGTAGGGCCAAACAGTGCCTGTCCAGAGTTGGACACATTACATAAATACATTTCATCAGTTATGTCAGAAGTGGTAAATTATTACCACAAACACAGCACAAATGCAATCGCTCCAGACAATGCCGTTGAACTGTTGACATAATCGGTAATGGCCATTAACATCTGGTTCAGACAAGATGTAGAGGTAACTCTGAGTTTGGCACCAACAATACCAACAACACTAATGTAACACTCTCGGGTGGAATTATCGAAAATATTTACGATAGATCTCTGCCATAAATTTTATTTGTGTGTGTGTGTGTGTGTGTGTGTGTGTGTGTGTGTGTGTGTGTGTGTGTGTGTGTGTGTGTGTGTGTGTGTGTGTGTGTATGTGTATGTATGTGTGTGTGTGTGTGTGTGTGTGTGTGTGTGTGTGTGTGTGTGTGTGTGTGTGTGTATGTGTGTGTGTGTGTGTGTGTGTGTGTGTGTGTGTGTGTGTGTGTGTGTGTGTGTGTGTGTGTGTGTGTGTGTGTGTGTGTGAATCTTGTGCTTGTCATACGTTAATCTTGATGTTTGGTTCAAGTTATCGTGTAGTCGAAGGTAGGAGAAGTTAAAGATTGATACAGGGAGTTGATCTTGATTTATTATCTTCAAAGAAAAGTTTAAGCAGTGTATGTATTACACAGGAACGTAATTTACTAGCTATGTCTCGTTAGACCCCTCTTTTTATTCCCTCTCTCCACAAACTTTCGCTTCTATGGCTAGCCCCTTTCTGGCTTTCTAATCACTGCGTTCTTGTCTAGGAGGGCTTGTGGCACGTGGAGTATATTGTTGTCGAAATGTTCTAGAAACCTGTGTGTGTGTGTGTGTGTGTGTGTGTGTGTGTGTGTGTGTGTGTGTGTGGTCACGAGGCGCTGTTTATGGGCTATTGTGCTGGAGAGGTGCTAACGTCATTTCCTTTAGCTAACTCTTGCTGACACATTTCCCATTCCCACACCTTGGCTGGTGCTCCTATCTACTATCTATCTTTCTATCCATCATGCTATGAGTTGTTTTATTATAATATGGAGTCCTGACATCGCTCAGTCACGCCAGCTGGCGATCCTCTGACAGCAATTATCATTGGCATATGCCAATCTATTAATACATAACATTGATTATAATATTGCATAGATATATTATTCATGTTAATATTGCAATGATCCAATAATATTTTAGAAATATAATACATTTTAAACAAGTTGTATACATAAATGAACAAATGTTCTATAGTTAAAATAATTAGAGAATATTGTATGACCTACTGTAAAATGTGCATGCATAAGAGGCATATGCATATATACAAAAAATAGTTCAAAGTTAAGATTATAGTAAGAGCTATTAATATTTTATATAGAGATGATGATACTGGTATACTTCTATATCACGTGTCCTTCCATTTTTTTTATATTAAAATAATGCTATATACAAAATATGTACACTTCATTCAGGGGGTTTTACTTGAATTTTTACTCTACCTCCCACTAAATTCTGACTCCAAGTTTGCAATTCTTGCATGCATTCTGTGCATTACGAACAGCACTACTGCAATTGCAATAGAGAAGATTATAAAAACAGTAGGTTCTGGGCTATACACATAATATGGGTTGAACATACTCAAACTCAAATCTTCCCAGGGGTTCATTGTTTCATTGATTAGTTGCATAGTTTCAAACTTACGTGAAGTCAACTTAATACTTCTGCTCATGTTTAAGTCCATATTAGGTAGTGGGTGGAAATATTTGTGTGTGTGATTGAGGATGGTGTAGTGATTCATGGGGATAAAGTGAACATGGATGGTGTAAATACCGCACAGTGGTCTGGTGCTATGTATAATCCTGATGCTGATGTATGAGATGGTGGTATATCTGGACAGATTATGTAAACTGATGTGTTTTGAGTGAAATAAAAAAACTGTGAGTGTCCGATGAACTGATGGTGTATAAGTTTATCTGGAGCAAAAGTGAAGTTGCAATGATTATGAATGTCGTGATTTCTTATGATAGCCATTTCACAAGGGACTGTTCCAGTAGGCTGAGACGTGAAAATGTACGCAGGACAAAGGTGAAAAGCATGTAAGGATGTATGACGCTTTCGTTCAATCGTTGATTCATTGGTGAAAGTGACAGTGTTCCGTCCCTTGGAGACCATGATGAGTTCGGTATCTGTGTCGATGTTGATAGTGACCAAAGTGTTATTATTCTTAGAAGGGAAGGGGTCTATTTGGTATACTATGAAGAGGTCGTCAGTTATGAATGGTACATGAGTTACTACTGATGTTGGTAGTATTGCTTCTAAATCTATCTAACTATCTACTGTATCTATTGCCAGACGCCTCAATCCCGTTCGGGGTGGCCACAAACAAATCGCCTCCACATTGGCCTGTCCCCCGCCATTTCACTGCCCTGCTCTCAACTCACACCCCCCTCTCTCATATACCTCTCCACCCCATCCCTCCATCTCATCCTCGGCCTTCCCCTCCCTCTTCCCCCCTCCACCTCACTCACATACACTCTCTTCGTCAGTCCTTCACCCTCCATCCTCTCCACATGGCCAAACCACCTCAGTGTATTCCTCCTAACGCTTCCTATCACATCCACATCCACACCACAACACTTCTTTATATCCTCATTTGTCAGCCTGTCTCTCCATGTGACTCCACAGGCTCCTCTTAAATAACTCATTTCCACTGCTCTCACTCTTGACTTGCGTCCATCCCGCAACGTCCAAGCTTCACTTCCATACGTTATAGTTGGTATCACAATACTGTCATGTAGTAACTTTTTCACTTCCATGCTCACTTCCCTGCTTCTTATCACTGCTTTCAATGAACCAGCAACCTTTCTTCCCTGCTGTACCCTTTCAAGCACTTCACCCTCCAAACCTCCATCCTTATTCATCACACTACCCAAGTACTTAAACGTACTCACATTTTCTAAATATGGATAAAATAACATGAAATCTCTACCAGAAACAAAGGTTTCAAACTATGTTTATGTATGCCTTGGCTAATTATCTGACATAGCTCATGAACTGGAAGTAGGTTAAGTGTGATCCTACCCTTACCAGCATTTGCAATTCCTTGCATAAGTGCCCTGTAACGAACTCTAGCGTTATCTAGCTGGAGTATAATTGTGTCAGTATGTTTCGTGATGATGGAGAAATGTTGGAAAAGTGTTATGTTCCCTTCAATGGCATTTATTTTGTCTACACTCTGGTGAGCTATGTGTTCTGCCTTTTTTAGACTTTTCACGATTGTCTTCATTGCTGAGTTTTGTCCGGTGACGAACCTGTTTTGGCATGTTAGTCTATCTATCTATATACCTAGGCTGTTTCCCCCAAGGAAAGGGAGGTAGCCGAGACAGGACGACACACTCCCCATTTACTCATCCATTCAAACACATTAATTCGCATCTTAGCCCCAAAGGGGAGAACGGACAGATCATCACCGCACCACACTGCACAAGGGTCAACTGTGCAATGCAATCAGTGACATCCGCAGCAGGGCCCGACAGCAGAGCTGGTTTACCCCTGCCACATCATAACAGACTCATCCACTTACCCGCACCTGACCTGAAATAGCTGGTCAAACCAAATGCGGGAGAATATCCCCTCAGAGCTGCGTCATCACTTATTCATTCACAATTTCTCTCCACCCAGTTCTGTCACACGCAGCCACTCTTCCTTGCTCAACAGACATCCCTCTCGCATCCAGCGCTCTCTTCACTGTCCATCCATCCTATTCGTGGTCTTCCTCTCAGCCTTACACCTCTCACATCAGATCTAGTTATCTTTTTCACCAATCGCTCATTATCCATTCTCTCCATATGCCCAAACCATCGCAACACCCTCTGCTCAACTCTACCAGCCATCTCCCGAACAACTCCAGTTCTCCTTCGCACTTCATCATTCCGCACTCGATCCATACGCGTCACTCCACACATACTCCTCAGACACCTCATCTCCATTACATTCAAACTTTTCCTCTCTGCTACACCCATTTTCCATGTTTCAGCCCCATATAATGCAGTCGGCACCACAACACCCTCATACAGCCTTCTCTTTACATCCATTCTAAGCGAACGACATCTAAACACTTTTTTCATTCCTCCCAGCACCTTTCCTACTTCATTTATTCTAAACTTCACTTCTGCATCTATTCTTCCATCCACAGCAACATGTGACCCTAGATATTTAAAACACTCTACCTTCTCAAGCAACTAGCCATTCAAAACTATATTCATCCCCCTACCATCTACCAACCTCGTACACTTCATCACTTTACTCTTATTCTCATTTACTTTCAATTTCCTCCTTTCACACACCCTTCCAAACTCCTCTACCAACTGTCTCAATCTCTCCTCTGAATCAGCCACCAGTGCAGTATCATCTGCAAACAGCAGCTGCTTCAGATTCCACTCTCCACCATCAACATTCACCAGACTCAGACCTCCACCTAAAACTCTTGCTTTCACCTCCCTTACAACACCATCCATGTAAATATTAAACAACCAAGGCGACATCACACATCCCTGTCGCAGCCCCACTCTCACAGGAAACCAATCACTCACAGCATTTCCCACTCTTACACACGCTCTACTATTTACATAAAAACTTTTCACCCCTTTTAATAACCTACCATCAAGTCCATACAATCTTAAAACAGTCCACAAAGCCTCCCTATCAATTCTATCATATGCTTTCTCTAAATCCATGAATGCCCAAAACACATCCTTGCCTTTTGCTAAATACTTTTCACACACTTGTCTCACCGCAAACGCCTGATCCACGCATCCCCTCCCTCTCCTAAAGCCACACTGCTCATCACCAATCACTCCCTCTGTACCCTCTCTAACTCTCATAATTAACACTCTACCATACACCTTACCTACAACACTCAACAGACTTATACCCCTAAAGCTAGTACATTCATACTTATCACCCTTGCCTTTATACAATGCGACCACACAAGCACTTGCCCAGTGAACTGGCACCATACCTTTCACAAAGCACACATTCAACAATCTTACTAACCAGTCAACAATAGTCACTCCACCACCCTTCAGGCATTCCACAGCACACCCATCCATACCTGCAGCTTTCCCTGTTTTCATCTCCTTTACTTCCTTCTGCACTTCCTCCTTCGTGATCAAAGAATCATTCAACTCTCTCAACACATTTATTCCTTACACCCTTCCATCCGCCACAATCTCAGCCACCCTTTCCTCCTCTACATTTAACAATCTTTCAAAATACTCTGCCCATCTCTTCCTTACTGCATCCATCTCAATTAACATCCTTCCATCCTCTGCTTTTACTCGTTCTTCCTTCCCAGACTCTCCCTTTCGCACCCTTTTCACCTCCTTCCAAAACATTTTCTTATTCTGTTGAAAATTCACTGTCAGCCGCCTACCCCACCTCTCATCTGCTGCCACTTTAGCATCACGCACAGCCCTTCTCGCCTTATTCCTCTTTTCCTTATACCTCTCATATGACATCTCATCCTTCCTCTGCAGCCACACTTCATATGCACGTCTCATCTCAGCCACAGCCATACTTACTTCCTCGCATCACCATTCACTTCCTTTTCTTACACCACCACCCACACGTCTCACACCACACATCTCTTCTTCTTGCCCCACCACAGCACTCTTAAATAACTGCCATTCCTCCTCCACACTGCCATTTTCCCGTTATTTCACTGCGTTCCACTCATCTTTCAATTTCTCCTGATACTCTATCTTTTTCTCTCTTTTATCCAACTCACTTTCAAAACCTCCCTGCCACACCTAACCCTCCTAGCTCTCACCCATCTCTTACCTACTCTTAACTTTCCTTCCACCAGGTAGTGGTCAGACATACCTCCACCCACCCCTCTCAGAACTCTCACATCCAACAATCTTCCTATTACATTCCTAGACACAACCACATAGTCCATCAAAGCTCTATCAACAACCCTTCCACCCTCTTGTCTCACCCATGTATACTTATAAATATCTTTCTTCTCAAACAGCGTATTTCCAATCACCATCTCTCGCTCAACACACATCGCTATCATTCACTCCCCATTTTCATTTCTTCCAGGCACACCATGCATACCAGCTACACCTTCAACTGCTACATTTCCCACTCTAGCATTCAGATCTCCCATCATTACCACATTCACATTCGCTCCAAAACTCTGCAGACACTCATCAACATCATTCCAGAAAGACTCCCTCTCTTCTTCATCCCTTTCACTACCAGGCCCATATGCACTCACAAACACCCACAACTCACGTTCAAATTTCGCTTTCACCCACATCAGTCTCGATGACACCTCCTTCCATTCAATCACACACTGCTGTACTTCCGGACTCATTAACAAGGCCACACCTTCAATCACACACTGCTGTACTTCCGGACTCATTAACAAGGCCACACCTTCTCTTGCCCTTCCTCTATCAACACCTGACAATTTTCCATTCACACTTCCAAACATAGACTCACCATTCCCTTTTAGCTTCGTTTCACTCAAAGCTAACACATCCAACTTTCTTCTCACAAACATTCTCCCAATCTCCTCCCTTTTAGCCTCAATCGTACTACATCCACGCACATTCATAGACCCAATCTTCAGGGTACGGGGATAACTCCATCCCCCATCCCTTTCTCTGGCCTGTTTCTTTTTAGGAACTAAAAAACAGAGGAGGGGGTCCCTAGTCCCCTCACCCTGCCCCTTTTAGTCGCCTTTTACGACACGCAGGAAATACGGTGACAGTATTCTTCCTAACACAACCTGGCTGCAGAGTAGTAGTACCACCCCATAGTGCGGCCAGATTGTGTCCCCCCCGCCACAGGGGGGGGCATGTTAGTACCTGAGCTATTCTATTAACTTTGTCGTTTATTTCTTGAAGGTCTTCCTCTGTAGCCAATCCAAAGATGTTTCCAAGAATTGCACCACCCAGGTCGAACAAACCGCACTTTTGGCGAGTACGTGTGATGATGTTCGTGTCGCTCAATACCTCCGTTCCATGAGATGGAATATCTTGGATCATGATGAGCATAGTTGACTTTGCCGATTCTATCTCCCATTTCGCTAACTTCACTATTTCATCCACTTCCTCTGTGTTATGTGCTTGTGAAACAGCATCCTATCATGAAGTCCAGGGACTTCATGGGTTTGGCGATGTTCTCTAGCCCTAGAACACAAACCCTGGGTGAATTCCACCCAACCCACATGATGTCATTGCCATTGTGTATGGTACCTGTGCTCCCAGGGTTACCAGTCCTCCAGTAGCTTCATTTGGCAGCCAGTTATGGTAGAGGAAGGATACACCATCACTGTTTGCACGTGGGTCTCTGCTGTAGGCCTTGGTTTGTATGTGCAAAGGCTGAAAACCAAAGTGAACATCGGGTTTCTACCACAGCAGCAGGGGCATGGCAACCCCTTCATTGGTGTCCCAAATTACCTGGGAGGACGTGGGAGGTTGTCCAAAGGCATATGCTTAATTTTTTTTTTGGGGGGGGGTGATTTTTCCACGAAACAAGCCTAAATTTCCCTACTTTTAGTCACTATTTTTATTACTCAGTTTCCATAACAGAGTGATGTGATTTTCAATCCTTTGTAATATTAACTTAAAGTACAAAGGCTAAAGTTCCTTCTTGTACATTTATTTTATCAAAGCTCTGTATTTAGTATTTTTTTCCAGTTTTCCAATTTCGGGTGAAAAACACCTGGGGTTTGTGATGGTGTTACTAGAAAGAAGGGTTTGTGTTCTAGGGCTGGATAAGTGGGTAATTCGAATAAATAATCCAAACTGATTTCAGTACTCATGTCATCTTTTACGATTGACGTCGTGGCCTTTGGAGCTATGAGGCATCCTTGCCGTACTATGTGTTGGGGGTCTAAGTGAGCATATCCTCTTGCTATGTAGAGGAGAATTCATGGTATAAGTCCCTTCATCGTTACCTACCAAAAAAAAAAAAAAAAAACTATTAATTTTCTAATATAGTCATGCTGTGGTCGATGACAGTGATGATGTGCGTTATGGCTGGCTCATGGAGAACAATAACTTGCTTGTTATTTCATTTATAGAAGGAGTTTAAATCGATATTTAAATCATGTAAATGATGTACTGTAGATTTTTTTGGAAGAGTTGCACCTATGTTAGTTTGTTTGGTATGCAACCTTAATTTATTTTTGTAATTATTGTTGTTTTCTTGATTGGTTTCATGAGTCATGTTCAGTTGTTCGGTGGTATCCGAGGTTGTATAATTATTGGATAATTCCCTTAAAACTCGTTTTAAATGGTCAATATGAATTTGTTTTTCTTCGCCACTTGACAGTGACCTAATTACAACTTTGTTTGCTTTTATGTTCATTACTCTGTACGGGCCCTCAAATTTCGGGGATAATTTATTGTCTCTCCTATGAATAATACCAAAGACAATATCTCCTAAGCTGATAGGCGATTCTTTTCCCTTTTTATTAAATGCCTCCGTCATTTCTTCCTTGGACATTGATAATTGTTTTTTCACTCTTTTTATGTATGTCTTGGAAATCACGTAAACGGAGTTTAGGGTAATCATCGTAGTTGTTTATGGGCAGATTTTCACCTTCTAGAGTTTCATATGGTAATTTTTTATCTGTCCCATATATAATGAAATGTGGTGTGTCTCCTACAGACTTACTTATAGATCCATTAATTGATGCTTGTACTCTGGGAATCCAATCATCCCAGCTTGCATAATTTTCATGGAGAATGTGTCGTAGTATATCTAATACTTTTTTGTTTTGTCTCTACTAATCCATTGGATGCTGGGTGATAGGCTAAAACGTTAACCTTTTTTATATCGTATTGTTTACATATTTCTTGTAAGATGTCAAAATTAAATTCACCTCCATTATCGCTTATTAGTACCTTTGCGGTAGTAAAGCGACATATTACATTATGTATTATTGCCTTTGTTACTGTTTCTGCTGTTTTATCCTTAATTGGGCTAAAATTACATAACAGGAAAAATGATCCATTGCTACGAATAGGTATTGGTTATTATTGTATGATAACGGCATCTTAAGTAAATCAACCACGACAACGTCCCATGGTTGATATCAGTGGTACAGGGTTATTACCTATAGTTGCAGGTGTGATTGGGTATCCTTTGTGTTTTGCATGATTCGCATATGTCTATATGATTGTTTATATCTTTTCATAATGATGGCCAGTAATATAACAACTGGGCTTGTTTGAATGTCCTATCCTTTCCAGGATGTCCTGCATGTGGGCTATCGTGTATCGTTCGTAATACTTGGGGTATCATGTCATTAGAAACCACTAATTGTTTATTATTTCTTTGGTGTTTCGATTGTCCTGGGTTCATCCTGTATGAGGCATTATTGATTATTGTGCATTGTTCTAGTGGTACATGTAGTTTGGGTAATTGTATGTCATCTCCACTTTCTAACTTGTATATAACTTTGACCATGTTGGATCAAGTCTTTGTGCTTTCGCGATTTCATCGTGGTTTGGGATGTTTCCTTTGAGATCTAATGCCGTGACATGAACTGTTTTCGAGTTCCTGGATAAATGCATCAGCTACTAGATTCATTTTGCCTTGAATGTAATGAATATGTTCATTGCAGTTTTCGACTGTACATTTCCATCTTGCTCTCCTCCCAGAGAGAAGTTTTTCTTTAAATATACCTACTAGCGGTTTATGGTCGGTGAATAAGTGTATTTCGTAACCATTTACCAAATCTCGAAACTTTTGTAATGTAAAAACCATTGCAAGTGCCTCTAAGTCTGTAGTGCAATAATTTTTCTCTGCACCTTTTATTTGTCTGCTGGCAAATGCAATTGCTTGATTCTTTCCTCTCTTATCTTCTTGCATTAGTACAGTCCCTAATCCCTTAACAGATGTGTCTGTGGAAATAGTAAATGGTTTTGTGAAATCCGGATAGGCCATACATGGTGCATTTGTAAGTTTATCTTTTAATTAGTTAATTGCTTGTTTTTGTTCTTCTTCCCATTGGAATACAGCATCTTTTTTGAGTAGTTGGAATAGAGGAAAGGCTATATGAAAGAATTGTTGTATAAATGACCTATAATACCCTGCTAGACCTAAAAATTTTCTAACTTCATCTATCGTAGTGGGTTCTGGAAAGTCTCTCACTGCCTGTATATTGTCATTGGAGGTGTGAATACTTTCAGCATTTAGTTTGTGGCCTAAGAATTATATTTCCTTAACCCGTCATGTCCCGAGGTTTTCTGCACCTCCGACATCCCCCAATCCCGAGGTATTTTCGAAAAAAATTTTTTGGCCCAAACCTCCACTTTTGGTGAGAAACATAGAAAATTCATAGAGAAATCGCTCACCTGAGGTTTAAAATACTCGATCCAGGTAGGAGTTCCTCCTTACCTGACTTGGTTTTCTAACATCCTGGCACCAAAGAAAACGAGTTCTATGGGAGGGTAACTATTTCACATAACTCATAAACGGTATTTATTTATTTACTTGGTACGAATTTATATGTAGTATGAGAGTATATTGGTTTTCAAGCAGTAATATAGGCATTATAAGCATTGTTTCACTCACTAACTAATCACCATACCTGACATTTTTTTGCCACATTACCTGATCATTATTTCTATTTCTTCTTCTAATGCTATGTAAACTTTGTCCATATTGTCATCGACTGGGGAATCACTCTGGCCCTGAATATCTTTACTGGCCAGGTCACTGGTAACAGGTGAATTGCCGAGACAATGGCGTGAGGGGGGGAGGGGGGAGGTTATGCGGTGTAAGGCATTGTCCCGGCTTGGCATCTTGTAGAGGAATAGAGGAAGGTGTCCCGTGTATACATACAAAAAATCACGCACGAAAATTGAAAATTGTGCAAATTAGGGACCTTGCAATTGCACGACGTACCAGTACGTCGCCGGGACTGGCAAATGCAAAATGTTGCAACGTACCCATACGTCGACGGGACGGGGCGGGTTAAAACAAAATATGCCTTTAGAAAGCTTAATTTTTCAAGCAGCATCACCAACCTTTTGTAAGAGCATGTCTAACTTCTGGATATGTTCTTTTAAATCGTTAGTTGCGACAATTATTTCATCAAGAGAAACGAATATTCCTTGTCCTAGAATTATGGAAAATATGTAATTCATCAGGCGTTGGAAAGTGCCTGGTGCTGTCTTCAATCCCACTGGCATTCTTCTGTATTGATCATGTCCTGCATTTGTGGAACAGCCAGTGTATTTATTTGACTCCTGATCTAATGGAATTTTATAGTATCCATTTAGCAAATCAACTGTGGAAAAAACATTATTTTCTGGTCCAATATTCTGTAGGATGTCACTTAGCAATGGCATGCGGAACCGGTCTGGGATTGTGTGATTGTTTAGTTTACGGTAATCTACTACTGCACTCATTTCTCCATTTCGTTTGGGCACGAAAAATAATGGGGCATTCCACGGGGAGACTGCTGGCTCATTAATTCCAAGTTTTAACATTTCATCGACATACTGGTTTGCAATTGTACATTGAGATTGTGGGACTCTATAGGCAGGTACGTGTCTGGGTGCACGTTAATCTTGTGATTAACCAGGTTAGTACACCCTAATTGTTCTCCGGGTAATGCTACGGTGTCTCTATGTTTTTCCAACAATGTTAACAAATCAGTTTCTTCATCAAATTCACCTGAGTGAATTAAATTCTCTTTTATGCTTTCTCTATCCATAGATTTTATTTTACTTGTCACTTCAACTAAAACTATTTCCATCAGGGGGGTGGGACATTTTTCAATATTAACTATACAAGTCCCCTTTTCCAACTGTACTTCCCCATTCATGTGATTATTTAGGAATATCTGAGTTTGTCCATCGTTATTCATGTGACATAATGCGTTATCTACTTACAATCCTTTTACTTTACATGATTCTTCCAAGATAAGAACAGTACTATTCTCTAATTTGCTCTTTATGGTTACCCTTATGTAGGAGTTAGGAGGAATAACTAAATCATTGGTGAGATGGGCGGGAAAAATTGATGTCAGTACCGTTACCACGGTCTCTACTCCTGTAGGCTGAGAGGGGTGGTGTGAGTGGACCTATACACTCATCTGTTTGTGTATGTTTGTTTAAGCTTTTAACATTATCAATTCTTTTTGGTTCTGTTTTACTAATCGGTGAGGACTCTGATGGTATTTCTTCTATGAATTCATTATCATAGTCTATTCCATTCATTTGTGGGAGTAAAGTTATTTGTTCTATTCTCATGCATCTTAAGCCCAGCAACATATCAGATTTTATTGCTATGTTTTCAAAATACAGAAATTGGTCTTGTAGTCTCTTTGAAACTGATGTTTAACCGTATCATACCTTGTACTTCAATTTGTTTGCCATCTACTGTATACAAGTCTAAATCAGATTCTGCCAGAAAAGTTACATTCTTCTTATTTCTAAAAATTCTGTCTATTTCTTTTTGTGTTATTAAGTTCACTGGAGACCCTGTGTTTAAAAATAAAGAAACGTTTTGATCCTCATATACAGCTGGTATCAAGATACACTCACTTCCCAACATGTCTCCTGTGTGAATTTTTGACTTGCTTTTCTTTATGATTGATCGTTTTTGTTGTGACATGGCCTTCCCACGAATTGAAAATGGAAACTATTTACTCTACTGTCTTACAACTGCTGGTCCAGTGCCCTTGGGAGCGATGATGTCTACAGTATGGATCATATTATTGTGTCTTTTCTTTATGTTCCTTTGCTTTGCTAAAGCAGTCATTCTTTGTGTGTCCTGGATTAGCACAGTAATAACAAAGAATGGACCTATCTCCCGACTGTGATCTGCGAGATGACTTCCCATATTAAATTTTAGTGGTGTCTGTGGCGCGAGATCTGCTCGGACTTCGCGGAAAATAACTGCCTGTGGACTGGTGTTTGAGAATGCTGCCTTGAAACGTTTGGTTGTTTGTTCTGTTTGTTTTCGGGTCGCGATCGATTGTGTTCTCTGTTTTGGGTAGTTGTAGCTGTTATCACAGGTGATACTGTCTCAGGCACTCTCATTCTACTAGAATGTGATTGTGTTTCAGTCATCCCTGCTTTGCTACAATTCATCTCTACCTCGTTCATTAAGTCTAGCAAGCACATACCTGGGGTGTATGGGATCGTCTTGGCTATTTTGAGTATCCTATCAGGTAATTTACACAAGGCAGCTACAGTACATAACCAGTGATGTCTACGACAAGCTCTGGTTGCATCTTTCCATCTTGTGTTATCTAGTTTGAGTTTTCTAAAGTAGCTAATAATGTTCTTTTAATGGTAGAGACATCTGGTGTTGTTTCACTAAGCACATGATTTGTAGTGTGCTCTCTTACAAGATCCACAATCTTATGTAATTCTGGGATTATACCTGGCAAAACGTTTATACCTCCAGAAAATTTCTGCAAGAATTCTGTTTTGAACTCATCATATGTCTTAGCCTTAAGAAGCTTATCTGACTTAAGCAAATCACCTGCCGGGCATCTTTACTGATTAATCCATGAGGAAAATATTGCAGTTTTTTCTTGTTCGTCCGTTATGTGTCTTTTTACGAAAATCTGTTCACATGATTGATCAATGAAATCACATCAATGCGATCTTTTTTTGTTCCTGAGAATTTTGGGGTGGTTTTATCCTCATGATAACGTAAACCTGAGGTGGGGATGTTTGATTTGTGGCATTGCCTGCGATGTACAATTTGGATGATTGCTTTGGTAGGTTAGCTTGGACTTGTTTATCGTTGTGTGAGGGAGTAGTGGAATAGATTTTACCTGAGTAATGAAAAATGTTAAGTAAATTTTCATAGACATGCAAGTCAGAGACAAGTTCTCACTTGCTACATCAGAGAGAGTTTCCCACGAATCATCATTATCATCTAGAAAGGATGTATTTGTCTCTTTGTCTTTAGTTTGTGTGGGTGTGTTGTCCTGTTGTTCTCTTAATTGTGGATCTGCAGTGGCCGCTAACTGTGTATCATCTGTCACTACGGGTGGAGGCGAAAATATCATGGTCATATCACTCAGCTACAATGAACTCATGTTGCTAGGGTATAATGTTATGAAATACGTCTTTTATATATATCCTAACGGAAAAGATGAGTGAATGAGTTGTAATAAATGAAAGATAATAAGTGCATCAATTATATAAAAATAAGTATAGGAGGTGATTATACCTAATTTAAAGCACAGAGAAGAAAAGAGTAAACTGTAATTTAACCCACTTGATACGGATGATGTCACTCGGAGAGGCATATTGATAGAGATGTCACTCTCGGAAGGTAAATGCAGAGTTAATAGAAGATCTCCCACTCGATAATCCTAGGGCTGTGTTGATGGATGATATTACTCCAGACATTCCATGGCTTGGTGATCTCAGTGTTGATTACAGTGAGAATTTATCTCAGTGATAGAAAACCACACCATACAACGTCCAACACCCACTCAATAGCTGTTGGAAATAAATGAGTATGAGTAGGAATGTGTGAATAAGAATGAGTAACGAGCAATGGGTGAGAGGTGCGTGGTGTCAAACACACGATTATTGACTTGGCGTTGGTTCAGCAAACACACATGGTGACGTCGACTTCCCACACTCTGGTAGCTGTAGTGAGTAAATGAGTAGCGATGAGTAACCTGAGTGAGGAAAGGTGAGTAAGATGAGTTGTGTATGTGGGCTTGGTATTTGCTTCGTCGGCTTGATCTTCTTGCACTACTGCGTTAGCGATGGAGGTTGGGGGGCGGTTGGAGAGAGCGGTGAGGGTCAGGTTATGTTGCTGTGTACTTGCTTTTCGTTTACTTGTTTTGTTTTTCTATCTCGATGTATTATCGGTCCTTTCTTCTTATGATTTACTCATTGCCCTACTTGTAGGTGCGTGTAGAAGATTATAGAGGTGTTTCGTAGACTTGTTACTTGTAGTTAATTGTACAGATGTCTCATAGCTTATAACTTGTAGCTTGTATTTTGTAGGAATTCACTGAGATTTGAAGACGAGGTTCGTACTTCAGCTTCCACCAAATATATATATATATATATATATATGTGAATCTTAAGCTTGTAATATGTTAATCTAGTTATCGTGTAGTCGAGGGTAGGAGAAGTTAAAGATGGATACAGGGAGTTGATCTTGATTTATTATCTTCAAAGAAAAGTTTAAGTTGGGCATTGTATGAATTACACAGGAACGTAATTTACTAGCTAAGTCTCGTTGGACCCAAATTCCTGTTTCATCTCTCCACAACCTTTCGCTTCTATGGCTACCCCCTTTCTGGCTTTCTAATCCCTGCATTCTTGTTTAGGAGGGCTTGTGTCACGTGGGCTACACTGTCATCGAACTGTTCTAGAAACCTGTGTGTGTGTGTGTGTGTGTGTGTGTGTGTGTGTGTGTGTGTGTGTATGGTCACGAGGCGCTGTTTGTGGGCTAGTGCCCTGGAGAGGTGCCAACGTCATTTCCTTTCACTAACTCTTGCTGACACATTTCCCATTCCCATACGTTGGCTGGTGCTCTTATCTATTATCTATCTATCTATCTATCTGTCCATCATGCAGTGAGTTGTATTATTATAATATGGAGTCCTGACATGTGTGTGTGTGTGTGTGTGTGTGTGTGTGTGTGTGTGTGTGTGTGTGTGTGTGTGTGTGTGTGTGTGTGTGTGTGTGTGTGTGTGTGTGTGTGTGTGTTTTGGAAATATTAAAGGCATAGGAAGAGTCTTCAGCATTCTTTTATTTCTCTTGCTGAAGAGAAGCTCATTATATTATCACTTTTGTAACTGGTGCTTCTTTTTGCAGGAAACACAAGAGACTAGGAAAAATTCAGAACTCTTTTGTTCCATACTACAGTGACAGATCATACATACAGCTGAGAGTTAATCATAAAATTCTGGTCAATACTTCCTTATATGTTGTCCAGCCTTATCTCTTCACTTGTTACTGGTCCTTATAATATCTGTCATTCTGCCACTCTGCTAATCTGTTGCCTGACGCCACATCCTGCCAGTGCATCTCTGTGATTAATCAATAGCAACCCTTTCTTCCCAGGACACACACATACCCTCCAACTCACTTCCTCCTACCTCCTCCTACTTAACCCCTCCACCTTATTCACAGTCTTTACTTTTACCCCACTTCAATATTTGCTGCCCTGGGAGTCCTTTCATTATGTGGTGAGGAGGAACATCACAGACCTGGAGTGGAAGAGTTGATAATTGTATGCTGTTGATTTCTTTTGCTTAGGATTGGGATTCAAGAAATACCTTACCATAATGAACTTTCCTACCGAAATTAAGAGGTTTTCTATGCTAATCTGTAACTGCGAATGAGTGAGCGATGTTTACTCTCAACTAAGTTTGGAAATGAGCAGCCCGACCTGACTTGGCCCAGCCCGACCCAACCGTCACACCATGCAGGAGCTGATAACTTTACTTCTACGTAAAGCAGAGTTGAAATTATTTCTGCATGTGATACATTTATTCATTAAAATACTGTTGACAGCTAAAAACTCACCCATAAACGCATAGGAGCCCCCCAGAATCTGGAGTTTTCCAAGGAAGAGTTCAGCTCTAATTGGTGAACACCTCAAATATAAATCAAATTAAAAGAGATTTCCCATCAAAACTGTGTTTTTTGGCATCAGCTCTAGCAATTATGTAGCGAAGATTCTGCATATTATCTTTTTAACAGAGGGAGATTCTGATAACATGGCACTGACCGGTCGTCACCTGCTTACAAAGCACACAGACTGCTAGATATTGCTGTTTTCATGTGTGCGGTGTGTTGGGGAGAGCAGGTGGAGATTGTTAGGCGTGAAAGGACTGAACTTGCTGGTGAGTTTCTTGAATGTGTGAAAGATTTGTTATTTGGGAGACATGTTATGTGCTGGAGGTGGGGCTGGAGCTAGCTCTGTGACTAGAGTGAGGAGTGGTTGGAAGAAGTTCAGGGAGCTGTTGCCTCTCTTGAATTGAGAGGGCTCTCCCTCCATGCTAAGGGATCTTTGTAAGCAGCATGTGTTGGGAGTGTAATGCTGCATGGTAGCGAGGCTTGGGCACTAAAGGAAGAGGATATTCACAGGTTCAAACGTACAGAAATGACAATGATAATATAGATGTGCAGTGTGACTCTGAGTGCGAGGCCCTGGGGGGCTAGGTTTACGACGGAAGAGTTGAGGGGTAGGTAGGGACTGGAGTGTATTGGTGTTGTGATGAGGAGAGGTAGATTGAGATTGTTTGGGCATGTGGAGAGGAGGACGGTTGATAATTGTGTGCAGAAAGTGAGAAGTGTTAATGTTAAGGGTAGCATTGTGAGAGGTAGACCGAAGAAGACCTGTGACAGCGTCAGTGAGTGTGACTTCAGGGATAAAGAACTGAATAGGGAAGTTGCCAGAGGTCGAGCAGCATGGGAAGCCTCCATTAGGCGACCAAGGCCGACGCTTGCAAGCATGTTGCAGCCTTCAAAAACGAACCAACAATCGAATAGCAGCTGTGCCTCCGTCGGTGTGCTTATGTGTGTGTGTGTGTGTGTGTGTGTGTGTGTGTGTGTGTGTGTGTGTGTGTGTGTGTGTGTGTGTGTGTGTGTGTGTGTAAACTTGCAAGTTATCCATTTGATGGAGCTAGGTGTCCAGACTGTTGGCCGGATGAGTAGAGTGGGTTGGTGGGCGGACAGGTGGGATGGAAGGGTGAGGATGAACTGGGTGGGCAGGTGAATTGGGTAGGCAGAAGGGTGGCAGGGTGGGCAGAGTGGGTGATATGGGGTATGTAGATGGGGTGGCCAGGATGGGTGAGTATGGAGATGGGTAGTGTAATGTATGTCTTAATGTACAGCTAGCTTTATGAATAAATTGTAGGAATGCACAGTGTGCATGCAATTAATTTTGTTGTAGATAGATCACATTATTTGCATGCACAACACTTCCTGACTACTAAGGATTTCAGGGGCAGTGTCCAAGTGTTGTTTTTAAATAACGTCTCAACAAAGCGTCGGACAAGGATTTAACTTTGGCAGTGCATGTTTGAGACCCCGACCTAATTTGTAAAATTATGCTTTTGAACCAAATGTGTATGATTAAGGCATTTATAAGAGTAAATGTAGGGTAAACTTAGCTAAAATCGTCAGAGGCATGTAGCGAGGCTAGCTTCGGTCACGATACAAGCCCCGCCCACAATGTAGCAAGGGCCGTATTTTCCATGTAAATGATAAGTAATTTCCTTCGAGTACACCTTTTTTTTCTCAAACGTTCTTCTCATATAAGGACCATACTGAATCTGTAGTAGGGGTGAAATATTACTTCGGTGTGTGTGTGTGTGTGTGTGTGTGTGTGTGTGTGTGTGAGAGAGAGAGAGAGAGAGAGAGAGAGAGAGAGAGAGAGAGAGAGAGAGTACAGTATGTGGGGGGGGGGTTAGAAAGACAGAACTGCCACTTGCGTCGGTGATTACTACTACGTCACACCGACATCACGTTCCGAATTGTGGGCGGGGCTTGTATCGTGACCGAAGCTAGCCTCGCTACATGCCTCTGACGATTTTAGCGAAGTTTACCCTACATTTACTCTTATAAATGCCTTACTCATACACATTTGGTTCAAAAGCATAATTTTACAAATTAGGTCGGGGTCTAAAACATGCACTGCCAAAGTTAAAACCTTGTCCGACGCTTTGTTGAGACGTTATTTAAAAAAAACAGTTGGACACTGCCCCTGAAATCCTTAGTAGTTCTGAGCTATTACCCATCTCTTGGCAGTAGCAGACAAGAATATAGACGCCAGATCTGTGAGATTCGGCACAGTAAATCAAGAAGCCTCACACTGAGTTTGCTTCACTAAATGCACTAGTAACATATATCAACTTCTGGTACAGAGGGGGAGTGGGATGTGTGGGGTGGGGTGGAAGAGCTAATGGATGGGTGAGTCGGTAGGCTGGTAGGCAGGGTGGTCTGAGTTGTGGGATAATGGGTCCACGGGGATTAAATTCATGGAACGAATAGGTCCATGGTAGAAATACTGTAGGTTTATGAGGAATATGTGTCTGAAAATTGGGCTCAAGTAGGAAGATAGGTCTATTGTGTATAAATAGATATGGGGGGAATAGGTTTATTTTAAAAGTCGGTCCAAGTCAAGTTTTGGTGTTTTCCATAGAGAGAAAATAGATCCAGTAGTGGAACTAGATCTGTGAAGAAATTAGGTCCAAGGAAAAAAATATACACATGAAAAATTGGTCCAAAGGGTAAAATATGTTCATGGTGAGAAAACAGGAAAATCAACTGGTCTATGGGGAAAGAATTGGTGCATGGAGGATATAGGTCCATGAGGGAAAATACAGCAGGTCCAAGGGGAAAATAAGACAAAGGGGAAAATAGGTCCAAGTGGGATAATATGTCGAGGAGGAAAATACGTCCAAGAGGAAGAAAACGTCCAGGAGGAGGATAGTTTAAAAGCTGGAAAAGATCCAAGGGGGAAAATAGTTGGGTGGGAGGTTAACATCTAGAAGGTGTAACCAGAGACAGGTTTATTTGCTGCTCAGTAACAAAATGAATCGTGTTCTAATACCCTTATTAGTTCGGAGCCTCAATTATGTAGTATGACGAACGATACACAAATCATACCAAACTGATAAAAAACAACTAGGCTGATTGGAATTTCCATCTTTACGGTAGATTATTATCTCAGACGAGAAGAGATGTAACCTACACCCATAACCTTTCTGGTCCTAGCCAAGTATCATTAAAATTTCCCTTCATTAGTCGGAACTCATGCGTGAAGATAAATTGCCGTGACTGTAGTTTACTTACGTAAAAAAAATATCCAAAGACGGGAACTGCACAAAAGTTACCTCTTAAAAACAGAATGAAAGAAACCAATATTCAAAATTCTTTCATATCTAGTTGTCTAGTCATAATGCGCCTAACTCATGCCCTACAAGGAAGACATTTTATATATTCTTATTGCTATCCACAGACGACTTTAAGCGACTTAGGAGAGACTAAAAACTGCAACACCAGGCCTCTACCAGCTTAGCATCACTATCACACCAATGCAATTACAATGAAGTCGACACATCAACATAATAACATACCACATACTGCCACATCTCACTACGCCACTCCAACACTGTTACCGCAATAAGTGTCTTACCAACATAATGACAAAACACATGCTGTCACGCTACTCAGTGTCATGCCAGTGCTGTTGCAACAACACTGCTTCATCAGTATAATACTTTACCACACAGCCACACCACAGAGCGCCACACGAATACTTCTACATTAACCCCCAGAATACCAACACTGCACCAAAGAAGCATCTGGCCACACACTAGTATGTTTTGTACACAATTCACGGTCTTCCAACTAAGACACACACAGAAATCCACGAAAACAACACGAGAACACCAACTCAGTGCTACACTTCACATTTCCATACCATATGTACATCTCACACTGCCAAACCTTTCACACACCCCGCACAATTAAAGAACACTGCTAACACTGGCACACCTTACAACTTACTCACAAGCAACTCACATAACCCCGTTGAAACCACTACACATGCGCTATCACACTACATGCTACCACACCAGTATCCACACACACACACACACACTCACACACACACACACACACACACACACACACACACACACACACACACACACACACTGCCATAGGTGCAAACATACTGACAACAATGAAAGCTTAATCAAGTAGTGGTGGGTTGTCGGCGGTATATTTTCACAGTATATTTTCACATATACTCACCATCCACTCACTTGATGCAGTGATGCTCTCAGGTGTCTGCCCTTTCCTCCCCTCCATCCTTTTTTCCTTCCATCCTCTTCTGTCTTTCTTTCCGTCATTCTTTCCTCGTCCTTCTGCCTACGGGTGACTTTACACTCCCTCTTCAATCTTTCTTTCCTTCATTCATTCTTCTTCTTTCTGCCTGTGAGTGACTCTACACTGAGTGACAAGCCAAATGGTTTCCTGTACACCAGGAAACCATTTACTATGATGGGTGGTAACCATATAACCAAATTTTGGCACCTGGTGGTCTAGTGGGTAATTATGGCACTCCAGTCGGATTGGGCCGGTGAAAGTTTATAACGTACCAAGTCAACAATTCACTAAAAGATCGAACTCTCCAAAATGGTTTGATAGCAACTGTGCCAGAGCAACAGCCCAAAAGTCATCAGCATATAACTATTACTTGAAATCAAAAACATCTGAATCACTCTCTCAATTTAAAATTGCTAGAAATCATGCAAAAGCTGTAATAAATCTTGCTAAATCAAACTTTCTTCAAAACCAGGCATCAAAACTACTTAATAACCCTAATGACAATAGAATATTCTGGTCAACTCTCAATTCTTTCAATAATAGCTTTAACAAGTCATCATCCATTCCCCCACTAAAATCTCCAGATGGCAACAATAAAAACGACCCGCGTGGGAAAGCAGATATCTTTGCCAGTACATTTGCCAGAAATTCTACCTTAGAGGAAGCCAGCCAGAATGTCCCAGCACTAGAACTTGACTCTCCCGATTTTGTTCCACTTAAGATACAGACAAGGTACAGTACATGAAATCCATCCTAGACAATTTACCTACCAACAAAGCTCCAGGCCCAGATGGAATCCCGCCAATTGTTTTGAAAAAGTGTTCCCCAGAACTTGCCTCTGTTCTTGCAAAATTATTCAGACTATGCATACGTACTTCTTCATTCCCTAATTCATGGAAAGAAGCCAATATCCACCCAATTCCAAAGAAAGGAAGTTCCTCTGACCCCTCTGATTACAGACCAATAGCTGTCACATCTTCTCTTGGTAAGGTTTTGAAACTGTAATTAATAAACACATAGTTAAACATCTTGAATCCAGCAACTTAATTAGTGATAGACAATATGGTTTTCGCCAAGAAAGATCCACCATTGACATACTCAATCTCCTAACTCATACCATCGATCAATCAGTTGACCTACATGGTGAAACTCATGCAGTAGCCCTGGATATTTCTAAAGCTTTTGACAGAGTGTGGCACCGTTCACTGTTGTTCAAACTCCTTTGCTATGGACTAAACTCTTTTGTTCCTTTGATTTCCTCATATCTCAGTAATAGAAAAATAAGTGTAAAAGTAGATGATGTATATTCCACTTTCCACTCAGATAACGCCGGCGTGCCACGGGGATCAGTTCTGGCACCATCCCTGTTCCTCGTTCATATTAATGATCTCTTATCTGTCACCCACAATCCCATCCATTCATATGCAGATGACTCAACACTTCATAGTTCATTCACACTCAGACATCCATTTGCAAAGTCCGATATCTCTAACTCTCACCTCAGTACAGCCATCTCTTTAAATCAAGACTTATCCACGATCAGTGAATGGGGACAAAACAACCTTGTCTCATTTAATGCTAGTAAAACTAAATATGTACAATTTACTAATAGGCAGGTATTGCCAGAATCGTATATTACCTTCAGTGCTACAAATATTCCCATTTCCAAAAGTATTGAAATTCTCGGCATCTCGCTTAACAGTGCCCTCAGCTGGACCTCTCATGTCAGATCTCTTGCTAAAACCGCCTCAAAGAAACTTGGATTATTGTACAGAGTCCGTAACTTCTTCACTGACGAGCAGCTAGTTGTAATTTATAAGAGTCATGTGTGCTCTCAGCTTGAATACTGCTCGCCCTTGTGGAGCGGATGTGGAGAGGTTGCATTAAAACAAGTAGACAAAATTCAGAACAAAACTATTAGGATTATTAATAACCCTGCTGTTACTAATAAACTACCTCCCCTACAAATAAGAGGGAATGTTGCCTCCATTGCATTATTTTACAGATATTTCTACAGCAAATGCTCAGACGAAGTTGCGTCCATGGTGCCACCTCTCCATGCCTTCCCTCGTGCTACACGGGCAGCTGGCAGCGCTCATGACTGGAATGTCACTCAGCCATACTGCAGAACTTCTGCCTATCAGAATTCTTTCATTCTCCGAACTGCATCTCTCTAGAACTCGCTTCCTCAGAGTTGTTTTCCCTCCAGACTTCAACCTACTTCAAGTCTAACTGTTACAGATATTTTATGAACAGCGGACACCAGTAATCTGGTGCGTGGATTTGTTTTTTTTTATTCATTTGTTTTTCCTTCCTCTGTTCTGTTATTTAAAAAAAAAAAATCCAAGGGATGGTTGGGGTTTATTGCTCACGTAATGCCACTCAGGGATGAGTGAGGCTGGTCACTCTTATCTTAAATGTCGGGACCAACTTGCCTAGCCCCGGACTCCTACGCTCCTCATAGGGCAATGTAGGATTGGATAATGGATGGATGGATGGATGGACAATTAAATTTTAGCAATTCCTCTTCGATCAATGCATGAGGACATACATTGATCTAATAGGAATGGCAAAATCAGTAATGTTTTATGACCGTTATACCACGGCTGCGTTTTCCTACCAACTGCCACGCACTGGCATATCATTATCCTGTCATGCTGCGGCCATAGACTATATGGACTTTTCTTTCCAACTTGTAGCCTTGGCATTTCTAGTTCCATTAGCCTATGTATTTGTAACATACTATACAGTAAGTGTGTCCTCTATGGAATGCTTAACCATATTTTCGGAAAACATGCTTTCGTTGTAAGGCTAGTTTTCGATTTTGTCTTTTTTGTGCCGTCACATATCCAGAATATCCGCGTATGCCTGCCCAAACAAAGCTCACCGAAGATGAGTTTTGTTTTGTCTGTATGTGTGTATGCGTATGTATTTGCGTGAAAGGGCGAGCAGGCTAAGTAAAACATATGGGAGATAAGATCTGCATCAAACCATGTATGGCTGTTTAGAGGGTGACTAGCTCATGAAGGGATGAGTTGAGTTGCAAACCCTGTGAACACTGGTTGACGATTTTTTATTTATATTTTGAAGACTCTACTGTATACATATTATTATATATACAGTACATGAGGAAACAAAATTCTAGACCTGTCGTAGACCACCTCAGTTATGAACAGAAAGGGAACGGAACTCTTCCATATGTTTCCACATGCAGCATGAGATTAGTGTGTTCATAATTTTCGTGTTAACAAATTTAGTACTCTACTCTGAATTAATAATTCAGTTACATGGATATGTTACTTTAGTGGAATGAAAATGTGAACAAGGGTTCGGCATATATAGACATTATTTTTGAAAATGGCATTTCCCTCAGGTAACTTCTGCAGTGCGCCGTAACTATATAGTGTGTGGGAGAATGTGAGGTAACTCTTGTTTTTCCCGTTCCGAGATACAGAGTTTGAAATACGAGTACAGTATATTTATTCAACCCATCACTTCGCGATTTATTCAACCCATCACCTCACGGTATAAGTTTTGATACATTTGTTGTTGTTGTTGTTTCTCAACCCTGGTCCGTCTGATCGAGCAGACCCGTCGACCGCATGTATGGAACCGCCGCAATGGTGTTGTCCCAAAGGCTTCCCACACCGTCCATGCGTCTGCGTGATGGTGTGGGATGTGATGAGCAGGGCATGTGTGTTATGCTGTGTGGCCTATTCTACAAGATGGTCATGTCATCTGTGTTTCCAACCCAATCCAAATCTAAGCTGTTAGCTGAGGAGGACTGGGAGATATCCGGTTATAAGCTCAGCGAGCTGAAGTTTGATCATCCATAGTTACTGTAAAGACACCTCCGATGGATGGACGTCAGGAGGGGGGCTTGTAGTATGAATCGAGGTGTTTTAGTGCCCTGCACATGATGTTTCTTCATTGCTAGTGTTGGAATGCTTGGAGGTAGAATATGGCTGATGAGAGTTTGATAATTCTTGTGTGGCGAGTGTTCTATGTGCATATATGTATTGTTTGTCTCTCTCATGTAGTGACAGGGAGGTTGTGTACTGGCAAAAGTTGCCCCTTTTATCAAGGTAGTCTCTGACAGGGAGAACATTAGTTCCAGAGAGCTGTGTGTAAGGGAGTTGTGGGATTGGTTTTGGTGCAGCCTGTGGTGATGTGTTGTGCATCGTTCTGTATGATAATGCTAGGTGCTGTAGTAGGTGTTAAATATGATAGAAGCCTATGCCGGGGAGGTAAAAAACAACACTGATCTAGTGTACTATTTGTAGAGTATGGGAATGTTTCTTTCATTGCCCAAAGTCAGACCCTTCAGTTGCCATGAATGCACTGAGTCTGGATGTGCATCTCCTCTGGATATCTTGCACTTGGCTCTTGTAGGTGAGTCCAGTGTCATAAGTAGCTCCAAGGATCTTAGAGGAGCTGGCACAAGTGCATACTTAAATGTGTGGGGAGTAATATTATTCATGTTTACTGCTGGTGATATTTGTAATTACTAGAAGCTTCATAATGGTGTCACCATATAGACCTTTATAGCAGCCAACACATATCATCGATCTCAATTAGTAATGTCCACTGATGTATCTAGGCATTCAGCGATGCCATAAGCCATGTCAGTCGAGAGTGTATGGTTTAAACCTGGCATTAACAACTTTCTGAAAGTATGTCTTATGATTATATGCTTTAATACCTTTACGACGATAATTTCATGTGTACTGTGGTCGAAATTGCTGTAGTTATGGGCACCCACCATTCCCTTAAAAAAAGGGGGGGGGGGCAGAGGAAGGAAAAACAAATGAATAAAATATAATCCATATACCAGATTGCAGGTGTCCTGCATTGAAAAAAAAAATCTGTAACAATTGGACTTGAACAGTTGTGGGTTGAACTTTGAAGGGAAACCACTCTGGGGGGGGGGGGTGAGTTCCAAGGAGATGCATTCCGGGGAATAGAAGAATTCTGACAGGCAGAAGTTCTGCAATATGGCAGTGTCACAGTCCAGTCATGGGCACTACGAGAGGCGTGGAGAGGGGCACAATGGATGCAACTTCGTCTAAGAATTGCCATAAAAGTATCTGTAAAATAATAAAAGGGAGGGAACATTCCATCTTACTTGTAGGGAGTTCATTTGCAGTTGAAGGGTTATTAATAATTCTAACAGTTTTGCTCTGAATTTTGTCCAGTTGTTTTAGTGCAACCTCTCCACATCCATTCGACAAGGGTGAGCAGTATTCCAGATGAGAGCACATATGACTCTTGCAGCTAATTGCTTATCAGTGAAGAAATTACGGACTCTGTTCAATTATCCAAGTTTCTTTGAGGCGGTTTTAGCAAATTATCTAACAAGAAAGGTCCAGCTGAGGACACTTAAGTGAAACACCGAGAATTTCAATACTTTTAGAGAACAGAATACTAACGGCATTGGAGATAATCCAGGAATCAGGCAATATCTGGGGGAAGATGGTGGCTCAGTAGGTAGAGAGGTTGTCTGCAGTCCTACAGGACCCATTTTCAAATCCTCGTTGGAGCAGGGAACAGCTTAAGGATTTGAATTTCATATAATCAGACTTTACTGATCTAGCAGAAGACCATCCGACATGTAACAATACCCCCGCTAATACCAATATACCAGTCCTGTATGAGACAGCCCTAGCATGTATTCAATATGGACGGTGGGTGTTAGCGCCGAAGTGGTGACAAGTAGAGGTGTATGGTATGCAGGAGGACTACTGGGCCTTGGTAGCAGGCTGTGAAGCCTATGCCCAGAGTCTGACACATAAAAAAAAAAAATAATAATATTAGTAAAGTGTATATATTTGGTTTTCCTAGTGTGAAATGAGATAATGTTATTTTGTCACAATTCAGTGATCTTAGATAAGTCTTGATTTATGGAGGCTGCTGTACTGAGTTGTGAGTTAGAGAAATAAAACTTTGTGAATGGGTGTTTAAATGTGAATGAAGTGTGAAGCGTTGAATCATCGCACATAAATGGATGGGATGATGGGTGACAGATTAAAGATCATTAATATGAATTTAGAATAGAGTTGGAACCAGAACTGATCCTTGTGGCATGCTGGGATTAACTGAGTGGAGATTTGAATATAAATCATCTCATTTTACTTCAATCTTTCTGTTGCTGAGGTACGAGGAAACCAGGGGAACAAAAGATGACAGGCAATGGCCAGGGAGTTTGGACAGCAAGGAAAGTTGCCACGCTGTGCCAGAAGCTTCAGAAATATCAATGGCTATTGCACGAGTTTTTTGGTGTTGTTCAATTGACTGATGGATGGTATGTGTCAAGAGATTTGGTATATCAAAAGTGGATATTTCGTGGCGAAAACCAAACTGTATATCATAAATTTAGTAGATGGATTCAAGATGTATAACTATGTGCTTATTAATTACAGTTTCATATACTTTACCAAGAGAAGGTGTAATAGCTATTGGTCTGTAATCAGAGGGGTCAAAGACTCTTCCTTTCTCCGGAATTGGGTGGATTTTGCCTTCTTTCAAAGAATTTGGAAATGAAGAAGTATGTATGCATTGACAGAATAATTTAGCAAAGAGCAAGTTCTGGGGAACATTTTTTTCAAATAATTTGGAGGAAATCCATTTGGACTTGAAACTTTGTTGGTTGGTGAATTGTCTAGGATGGATTTTACACACCTAGTTTGTATCCAAAATGAAGGAATTTTGGGAGGGCCAAGTTATAGTACAGGGAATTTCTGGCTGACATCGTCTAACGCAGAATTTCTGCCAAATGTGCTGGCAAGGATGTTCACTTAACCACGTGGGACATTTATCATGTTACCATCTGAAGGTTTTTGTGGAGGAATGGGTGATAGTATGTTAAAGTTATTATTGAAAGAACTGAGAGTTGACCAGAATATTCTATTGTCATTAGGACCATTTAATAGTCTGGGTGTTTGGTTGTGAAGAAAGTTTAAATTATCGAGATTTATTACTGCTTTTGCATGGTTTCTGGCAATTTTAAATTGACTGAGTGATTCAATTGTTTTCTTTTTTTATTTTAAGTGAAAGTTATATGCTAAAGGCTTTTGTGTCGTTGCTCTGGCCCAGTTGCTGTCAAACCATTTTGGGAAGTCCAATCTTTTAGTGAACTGTTGACTGGGTATGAGCAATTCCATACCTGCTTGTATTGTCATTAATGTGGGACTGCGTAGAACTGATGTCTCTGGAGAAGAAAGACTGCCATGGAATCTCAGCATGAAAATTTCAAAATCCACTCTAGTCTGCCCTATCCAAGTGCCACCTGGTCACTCTGACAGGTTCAGAACAGGAAGGTTTGGAGGAACTGACTAATGATGCTTTGATAAGATTGTGGTTGGAAGATTCAAATGGTGGCAGTACTTCTATCCTGTATTGATCTGGAGTGTTTGTCAGGAATAGGTTCAAGAGACAAGCATTATGGTCAGGATTATCTGGTATTCTGGTTGGTTGTTTTACTAGTTGCATAAGATTAAATGATTCTGCAAACAGCTTTCATTCTAGACCAGTATCGTCAGTCCTGTCAGAATGCAATAACCAGTCTACATTATGGACGTTAAAATTGCCTAAATGGGTAATTTCAGTGGTAAGGGTGAGGTTAAGGTTAGTCAACTGTGTGGATTTGGAGTCAAATAGACAGGTTTCTGAAGAAGCACTGGGGGAGTGATAAACTTTACAGATTACTTGTTAAGATTTAGATGATTTATTTTATACAGTGAATAATCAAAATTAGATGAAGTTCAAAACAGTGTCAACTGCAAATTCAGATATGATATAACAACAGGTGCTGTAAGTAGACATAGCCGAGGGGTGTGATTATACAGGAGAAGATTATCTGGCAACCAATCTCGATAGCATAGTTTTAGGTACTTGCAGAGAGATAGGGTACTTGATTATGGATTGTTAAGTTCAGCCAGAATAAAGTAGGGAGACGTAGTGTCAACGAGGTGAGTTACAGCACTCTTGAGTTACAGGTTATTGAACACAGTTATAAAAAGTGAGTTACAGTTTAGCAGAGCGTGCCCCTAAAGTTGGACCTTCTCTCTAGCCCTTCTCTCCCCTTTCTCTCATCTGAAGGGAATCTCTCCAACATTATGAACAGCGTGGGGAGGATGTGTATGTCTGGTAAATTTCCTATCACATGGACTCGGGCTGGCTACTCCACGTGTTTGAATATGTCATGAAATTCTTGGTCGTCTGGGCTACGAGGAAGTTTGAGATACATCGTATGGTTGGGGATTCTTGATGGTCTGGGACAACAAAGGTTATGGATATACATTATGTGAATTGACATTCCTGGTTCATCTAGGCAAGGGGCTGTGTTCTCTAACTCTTCCTGGAGGACTCAGACATAACTACCTGTTCTACATATTGTTACCTATAGCTATATAGTTACATACAGTATTCTGTTATATTATGCCTACATATCCACTGTTGTTACGAAAGTTGTGATGATATGGTAACCAGGAAAACACAATGGGTATATATCAGTAATGGGAGAAATTTGCGTTTCTGTGAGGTACAGGACTAGAAGGGATATTGACTGGAGGAAAAACTGAACGGGACTCAGACTGGTACTAAGACACATATATTAATGACATATAAGGCCGAACCTGCGCTTTTCCGCTGACGAGCATAATCAGTTTTTGCAACACCCGCTGCCGGGCAGTCACTTGTTTGTGACCAGGAGCCTGTGCTGCCAGCCTTACTTTGCCGGTGGTGGTATCCGAGATACCATCGAATTTGCTGATAATAATGTAGTTGCCATTGCTAAGGGGAGAAGGAAATAGAAGCTGCGAAATCTAATGTGCATGTGGTGTGGTTTAGACAGTTGGAGGTAGAGGTATTTTGAGAGCATGATGGCCTACTCTTTGTGTTAATGAAAACACAAAGAATGTTCAGCAAAAGGAGATGGGCAGGAATAGGTCCTGGGGGCTGATGAAACGGGAGCTCCAGCTTTCCCTGTCACCAGCTTGCCATCCACCTCGGGTGCATTTTGAAATGTTTTGTCCACATTAAACTAGAAGTTAATTTCATCACACTGATATCTTCAGTCAAAAGCGTGTGAAGACGTAATACGGCATTTCCTATCAAATGGTAACCCATCCACTATACTCTGAATCGAGAAGTTTGAGATAATAATCCCACTATGAATCCAGCAACCCCCCCAAAAAAAAACAGAGCGTTACCTGAACAGGGTTAATGTTTGACGTGATCTACTTCAAACTCGACCTTCATCACACTTGCACCACTACCTCATCTAATCTAATCTAAACTAAACTAATGTGCCTTAAAAAAAATAATTCTGCTAACCTTACCTTGCCTACTCTAATCAACCAAATGAGACCAACCATAAACCTCTGTTCGGCTAGTTCAAGTAGCAACATAAATGACTGTCTGTACAAATGCTGTGATAGGATGTATCCACATCCTATGTCACTGTCTCACTGTTAGTCACTGTCATTCCTCAGGATCCATCAGCAACATAGATGACAGTCAGTACAAATGCCGCGATGGGTCCTCCTCTGAAGTCAGCAAGGTCATCTCTGCAATGGTCAGGGCTGCTTCATCCATCACTCTCACTCAGGTGGCCAGTCTACTGAGACTCTTCAAGCTTGTACAGGTGAGAACAAATATGGACTGTTTGTAACTATATATATATATATATATATATATATATATATATATATATATATACCTAGGCTGCTTCCCCCAAGGAAAGGGAGGTAGCCGAGACAGGACGACACACTCCCCATTTACTCATCCATTCAAACACATTCATTCGCATCTTAGCCCCAAAGGAGAGAACGGACAGATCCTCACCGCACCACACCGCACAAGGGACAACTGCGCAATGCAATCAGTGACATCCACAGCAGGGCCCGACAACAGAACTGGTTTACCCCTGCCACATCATAACAGACCCATCCCCTTACCCGCACCTGATCTGACTAGCTGATCAGACCAAATGCGGGAGAATATCCCCTTAGCGCTGTGTCATCACTTATTCATTCACAATTTCTCTCCATTTATTTCTGTCACGCACAGCCACTCTCCCTTGTTCAACAGACATCCCTCTCGCATCCAGCGCTCTCTTCACACTGTTCGTCCATCCTATTCGTGGTCTTCCTCTCAGCCTTACACCTCTCACATAAGATCTAGTTATCTTTTTCACCAATCGCTCATTATCCATTCTCTCCATATGCCCAAACCATCGCAACACCCTCTGCTCAACTCTACCAGCCATCTCCCGCACAACTCCAGTTCTCCTTCGCACTTCATCATTTCGAACTCGATCCATACTCGTCACTCCACACATGCTCCTCAGACACCTCATCTCCATTACATTCAAACTTTTCCACTCTGCTACACCCATATTCCATGTTTTAGCCCCATATAACGCAGTCGGTACCACAACACCCTCATACAGCCTTCTCTTTACATCCATTCTAAGCGAACGACATTTAAACACTTTTTTCATTCCTCCCAGCACCTTTCCTATTTCATTTATTCTAAACTTCACTTCTGCATCTATTCTTCCATCCACAGCAACATGGGACCCTAGATATTTAAAACACTCTACCTCCTCAAGCAACTCACCATTCAAAACTATATTCATCCCCCTACCATCTCTCAACTTCGTACACTTCATCATTTTACTCTTATTCTCATTTACTTTCAATTTCCTCCTTTCACACACCCTTCCAAACTCCTCTACCAACTGTCTCAATCTCTCCTCTGAATCAGTCACCTGTGCAGTATCATCTGCAAACAGCAGCTGCTTCAGATTCCACTCTCCACCATCAACATTCACCAGACTCAGACCTCCACCTAAAACTCTTGCATTCATCTCCCTTACAACACCATCCATGTAAATATTAAACAACCAAGGTGACATCACACATCCAAGTCGCAGCCCCACTCTCACGGGAAACCAATCACTGTTACACACGCTCTACTAATTACATAAAAACTTTTCACCCCTTTTAGTAACTTACCATCAAGTCCATACAATATTAAAACAGTCCACAAAGCCTCCCTATCAATTCTATCATACGCTTTCTCTAAATCCATAAATGCCCAAAACACATCCTTGCCTTTCGCTAAATACTTTTCACGCACTTGTCTCACAGCAAACACCTGATTAATGCATCCCCTTCCTCTCCTAAAGCCACACTGCTCATCACCAATCACTCCCTCTGTACCCTCTCTAACTCTCATAATTAACACTCTACCATACACCTTACCTACAACACTCAACAGACTTATATCCCTAAAGCTAGTACATTCATACTTATCACCCTTGCCTTTATACAACGGGACCACACAAGCACTTGCCCAGTCAATTGGCACCATACCTTTCTCAAAGCACACATTCAACAATCTTACTAACCAGTCAACAGTAGTCACTCCACCACCCTTCAGGCATTCCACAGCACACCCATCCATACCTGCAGCTTTCCCTGTTTTCATCTCCTTTACTGCCTTCTGCACTTCCTCCTTCGTGATCAAAGTATCATTCAACTCTCCCAATACATTTATGTCTTGCACCCTTCCATCCACCACAATCTCAGCCACCCTTTCCTCCTCTACATTTAACAATCTTTCAAAATACTCTGCCCATCTCTTCCTTACTGCATCCATCTCAATTAACATCCTTCCATCCTCTGCTTTTATTCGTGCTTCCTTCCCAGACTCTCCCTTTCGCACCCTTTTCACCTCCTTCCAAAACATTTTCTTATTCTGTTGAAAATTCTCTGTCAGCCGCCTACCCCACCTCTCATCTGCTGCCACTTTAGCATCACGCACAGCCCTTCTCGCTCTATTCCTCTTTTCCTTATACCTTTCATATGACATCTCATCCTTCCTCTGCTGCCACACTTCATATGCATGTCTCTTCTCAGCCACAGCCATACTTACTTCCTCGCACCACCATTCACTTCCTTTTCTTACACCACCACCCACACGTCTCACACCACACACCTCTTCTGCATGCCCCACCACAGCACTCTTAAACAACTGCCATTCCTCCTCCACGCTGCCATTTTCCCGATCTTTCACCGCGTTCCACTCATCTTTCAATTTCTCCTGATACTCTATCTTTTTCTCTCTTTTATCCAACTCACTCACTTTCAAAACGTCCCTGCCACACCTAACCCTTATAGCTCTCACCCATCTCTTACCTACTCTTAACTTTCCCTCCACCAGGTAATGGTCAGACATACCTCCACCCTCCCCTCTCAGAACTCTCACATCCAACATTCTTCCTATTACATTCCTAGACACAACCACATAGTCCATCAAAGCTCTATCAACAACCCTTCCACCCTCCTGTCTCACCCATGTATACTTATAAATATCTTTCTTCTCAAACAGCGTATTCCCAATCACCATCTCTCGCTCAACACACATCGCTATCATTCGTTCCCCATTTTCATTTCTTCCAGGCACACCATGCATACCAATTACACCTTCAACTGCTACATTTCCCACTCTAGCATTCAGATCTCCCATCATTACCACATTCACATTCGCTCCAAAACTCTGCAGACACTCATCAACATCATTCCAGAAAGACTCCCTCTCTTCTTCATTCCTTTCACTACCAGGCCCATATGCACTCACAAACACCCACAACTCACGTTCAAATTTCGCTTTCACCCACATCAGTCTCGATGACACCTCCTTCCATTCAATCACACATTGCTGTACTTCTGGACTCACTAACAAGGCCACACCTTCTCTTGCCCTTCCTCTATCAACACCTGACAATCTTCCATTCACACTTCCAAACATGGACTCCCCCTTCCCTTTCATCTTCGTTTCACTCAAAGCTAACACATCCAACTTTCTTTTCACAAACATTCTCCCAATCTCCTCCCTTTTAGCCTCAATCGTGCTACATCCACGCACATTCATAGACCCAATCTTCAGGGTATGAGGATAACTCCATCCCCCATCCCTTTCTCTGGCCTGTCTCTTTTGAAGAACTAAAAAACAGAGGAGGGGGTCCCTAGTCCCCTCACCCCGCCCCTTTTAGTCGCCTTTTACGACACGCAGGGAATACGGTGGCAGTATTTTTCCTAACATATATATATATATATATATATATATATATATATATATATATATTTTTTTGAGAGACAAGGTGACTCCGAGTGCGATGTTACAGTGAATGGAGAGAGAATGGAACTGATGAGAGAGTTAAAATACCTGGGTAAAGTGACAGAAGAGAGAGGAAAATGTGCAAAAGAAGTGGAAAGTAGAGTGACACAAGGATGAAAAGTAGCTGGTGCAATGAAGGCCTTGATAAGAAACAAAGGATTGAGTGTTGCAGTTGGATGAGGCTTACATGAAGGAGCGTTGGTGCCAACATTAATATACGGGTGTAAGACTATGGTGTGGCACGAAAATGAAAAATCAAGAGTAAGAGCAGTGGAGATGAGACCGATGAGGAATACATGTGGAGTACAGAGGGTGGATAGGATACAAAATAATGTGATTCATAAAAGATGCAGAGTGAGAAAGTGTGTGGACACCAGATTCGTAGAGAGTGTACTGAGATGGTATGGTCAAGTGGAGAGAATGGATAACAATAGAATGGTGAAAAAGGTATATCTGAGCGAATGTAAAGGACGGAGGAGGCGAGGTAGGCCAAGGAGAAGGTGGAGAGATAATGGATGAGTGTGTGAGGAAGAGAGGTTTGGAAGTCGGTAGATTATCCCAGCCAAACCTACAGCAACAGATGCCTAAATGTACCTAACCTTAATTAACCCATCCTAATGTAAGCTCATTTCACAGTATATATACAGTATATATCTATCTACCTATCTATCTCTATATATATATATTTATACAGTATATATATATATATATATATATAGACAATATATATATATATATATAATATATATATTTATATATATATAGATAGATAGATATATATATAGATAGATGGATATTTTATGTGTCCAACTCTGGGCAAAGGCTTTAGGGTCTATATCTCGGGGGCAGTAACCTATCCCAAGGCCCAGTATATATATATATATATATATATATATATATATATATATATATATATATATATATTGTTACATAGCCTATGATTTCATCATCCTTTGTGTAATTCTAACGTACAGTGTGCTGCCTGTTTGATCACGAGCGTGTTCTACCTCACTCCCCCCTTCTACCGTTATAGTAAAGTCGTTCTTTCTGTTGTTCAGAGCGGGATTGTCAACTCTTTGTCCCCATGGCTTCATTTGCGCGTCCTTCTTACAAGTTGTATCAAGCTCTGCTGGCCCCTATATAATGAGCTCAGTCTCTACATTAATTGCCACTTAGATCTACTCCTCATTTTGTTCACATCTCTGTCCTCCCATGTACAGTTTTTATTGTGAGTGCTCAGGAAGTCTCCAACCATCTAGCAGCTGTGTAATTTGAGTATAAGCGTTATTGCATTTTGTTCTTGTACTGTATAGCGTAAGTTGTTAATTTGTAGGCCTAGTGAGGTTTTTGTAATTCGTGTAGGGTTCTTATTGTTAGCCATTGTTCATAATAGTTTGTATCTGTAATAATTTATCTTGCATTAACTGAGCATTACCCAGTGAATTTTCATTTTATCAGGGCTGACTTAGGTAAATTTACTCTTGCTAATTTCGTGTTAATAGAGGCTATTCCAGTTAACCATATATTTAACCTGTTTTTTGCCATTACATTATTCTTATGAGTCCTGAATGTTTTGTTGTTAGTTTGAGCATTAAACTTTAACTTGTAATTTTACCTAACTCTTTTGTTTTGAACCTAGAACTTTACGGGACAGTAGTGATTTTTTAGTATTCTCACTTGGAGTGTACATTATCTTTCTCCTTTCTGTAACATAAATTTGGCGACCTCTTATCAGGATATTCAGGATATTATCATAAGGATATTGCTTGATATTTTGTGACTGTCATTTATTCATGATGTCTACTATTACTACGCTTGATGAAGCCAAAGATTTTTTGTCAAATGTGCAAACAGTGTGTGATGTAGAAAACAGAACAAAGAATGAACTTAAGCTTGTTTCTCAACAATTGGGAATTGCAGTTCACTCTCATCATTCTAAAGATCAAATTATTGGCATGATTAATAAAAGCTTGTTTAATGTAACTCCTCCAAATGAGCAAATGCAGATTGAATTAGCTAAGTTACAGCTACGAAGTAGCCCTGCAGGAGGCTCGTCTGAAGGAAGCTGAATTTCAAGCACGTGCTAAGGAGGCTGAGTCTCAGGCTAAGGAGGCGAAGTCTCATGCTAAGGAGGCTGAGTTTCAGGCTCATGCTAAGGAGGCTGAGTTTCAGGCTCGTGCTAAGGAGGCTGAGGCACAAGTTGAAATTGCTAGGATTCCGGTAGACCATGAGTATCGCATGAAACAAGGTGGAACTGGATTATCTAGCTCTAATGATTTTGATGTGGCTAAAAATGTTAAACTTGTCCCTCCTTTTAATGAATCTGATTTAACAAAGTATTTTCAGTTGTTTGAGAGGGTAGCTACAGGTTTTAATTGGCCCAAACAGTATTGGCCAGTACTCCTTCAAACTGTTCTCACTGGTAAAGCTCAAGTAACTTATGCATCTTTGCCTCAGGATCAATCTGATAATCATGATGTAGTTAAGAGCTTGATTCTTAAGGCCTATGAGCTTGTTCCTGAAGCCTATAGAGTAAAATTTAGGACAACTTATAAGCAAGATAAGCAATCCCATGTTGAGTATGCAAAAATCAAAGAAGATCTGTTAGAGCAGTGGTTAAATTCTAAGAATGTGGATTCTGATTTTGGTAAATTTAAGCAGATGATTTTTGCTGGAGGATTTCAAGAGGTGTATTAATAACGATGTAAGCCTATATCTTGATGAGAAAAGAATAGATAATTTGTCTGATGCTGCAGTTTTAGCTGATGAATATGTTCTCACTCACAAGAGATATTCTAAAGAAAAAGGGAAAGCTGAGAGTAAGTACGTTGCCTCTACTCAGAGTACAGGTAACAGGAAAGAGAATAAAGATGATGTTTCTCAGGAAGTAAATACCAGCTTCACCTCTAGATTTCAGAAAAGTAAATGTACTTATTGTAGTAAGCTTGGTCATACTACGGAGAAATGTTTCAGGAGACAGCGTGATGTGAACAAAAAGGAGTCTTTAAATATTCAGTCAATTGGTCTAGTGTCCACTCTTGAGAGTTCGCAGAATTCTTTAACTGAGTTAATTGAACCTGCTTTGAGGGGTAACTTAAATTCTCATGATGGAGCTCCTCTTTTGAGCAGTAACGTGGGTGACACTCTCAAGAGTTCATGTGCTAATTTCCTGTCTGATGGTTTTGTCAGTCCTCTGGACAGTAATGACAGTAAATCAGTTAAAATATATCGTGATACAGGTGCTTGCCAATCCCTTATGCTGACCAGTGTTCTAGGCTCTAATGTTAATTCCTCTGATGAAACTGTAATCTTACAAGGTGTAGGGAATAATTACTTATCTGTCCCTCCGTGCAGAGTGAATTTAGAGTCTGGTTTTGTTAATGGTTCCATTATGGTTGGGTTGGTTGAGACACTCCCAATGTCAGGTGTAACTTTCTTACTTGGAAATGATATTGGTGGAAGTCAAGTGTGTCCAGCTCCTCAGTTGTCTAGCCCCTACACCGCGGGCTTGTTTACCAATTACTTGCGTGTGCCGCGGGGTTATTTGGGCTCCGACAGACTCTCAAAAAATATTTGCCAAAAATCAATTATTAGTCCTAGAATAATAAAATTACATATGCTTATGGCACATACCTTCAGCTTTCTCCTGGAATGATTGTTGAGCCTTCGTCGGTTACCGTAGGACTTGTGGAGACCTCTGAAGTAGGGTAACGAAGTCTCCACTTTACACTTCCCAACAACCCGTAATATGATTACCACAGCCAGATACAAACACTATAAACACTATTCTACAATTTTCAAGTAGTTTGGGATCCATACTAAAAAAAAAAACACTGTGAAAGCAATGGAAATTACGAGCGCGTCTGATCGTCGCACTGGCACTAGTTCGCTCATGGTAGTCTGTCATTTATTATTCATAAAACCCCTCACACTTTATATTTCTATTACTATATAACACTTATATATATCTACAGTCTTTATCCATAAGTTTCCTTCAGTAGTATTAGTTTATTGTCACTGTAGGGATTCAATTTCTTTCAGTAAAATACGTAGCATTCACTTTCTCGTCCTGTATACTGGCATTGAGAGTGAATGTCACTTTCCTCTTCACTCTCATAACTCATAGCATTCAGACATGCTAGAGTGAAACTTTCACTTTCATTACTCCTAGGGTATATACTCGTATTCTTATAATACTACTCATTTACATTTCTATTTACGTTCTCTATTTTATTTACGTTATTTACATTTCTATTTTATTTACAGTGTTATGCACTGCCACTTGAAATAACTTATAAAACTATTTTCCATTGTTCACGTATATTTACATTCATTACTTTCACTTGCTGTTTACACATTATTTACACATTATTTACAATTCCACTTGCACTGTTTTACTCAATAGAAAGATCGTAGTCACTCTTTTATCAATTGTCAGCCCTTTACCTCTTTCCACACGAGGTTTAGTAGGGGGTAAAGGTCACAGAGCCATTTGCATGGGGGTGAAAAAAGGCCTTGAAGTCAGCAAGATGAAACATACGTCCTCTCACTTCGGAAGATGACACTACACTGATAACGCAGTTGCCAGGCCAGCTAGCCTAGAGGCCTGCTTTAGGGGTTATTCAGAGTTACCAATATTACTTCTTGAAACAGCTAAGTCTAGCACTGATATGATTGGCAGGAAATCTAGACAATACATTATAAATTTGGTAGTTCCAGGTGAATGTAAATATCATTTAGGGTTCTCCCTTCCCTCCTTACAGGTATATTTATTACGAAAATAGATTAGAGGCCTACTTAGGAGATATATAATCAGAGCTACCAATGTTAAATCTTGAAACAGCTTTGTGTAGCACTGATATGATTGGCAGGAAATCTAGACAATACATTATAAATTAGGTAGTTCCAGGTGAATGTAAATATCACTTAGGCGTCTCCCTTCTCTTCTTACATGTATATTTATTACGAAAATAGATTATACGGCATATTTCAAGGGGAAAAAAACAGCGAAAATTAGCGAACGAGTGCACGTGAGGTGTTGTCAGGTGATAATTTGCCAATTCCAGGTGTATGGCACTCTCACTTACCTGATTTCTTTCTTGTATATATTATTTGGTATAAGAATACGACATAAGGCTTATTTCAATGGATGAAATCAGTGAAAAATTCCAGGGAAGATTTACTAAGCGTAGCATGGCCGGGCAGGCGAGAGGATAGGGTAATGGAGGGGGGGTAGGGAGGGGAGTCAAGAACGGGGAGAAATGGCTAAATTGTCAACAATGGATGGGAGTACAGATGAGATTAGGAGTGCTGACTAGTGTTGGACATTGTCAGTACTGATAGATGATACAAGCCCCCACTTGAAAGCCCGGGTGAATTCAAAATAACACAGAATCACAAAAGCAACGCCCCGCGGTATGATCCCTTGCTCCCAAGCGTCACGAAAGTGACGCCCCGCGGTTAAGGGGCTAGTGAGCCAGTGGCTGCGACCTGGGATTGTGATGTCCCTGATGTGTTCCCTGCATGTGCTGTCACTAGGGCTAAGTCTAAAGTTACTGGTGATTTAGAGGATAATGATGATGATGATGTTATCATAGCTGACACTTTTCTTGCTAATTTGGACCACTCACCAGATGAGGCAGTACCCCGTAGTGTTGATAATTTGTCTCGTCAAGAGTTGGTTGAGTTGCAGGTTGCTGACCCTGAGTTGAAAGGTCTAGCTAACTCTGCTTGCAGTGAGGAAGAGTCAGCTGGTGCTTCTACTTGTTATTATATAAAGTCAGGAGTACTTATGAGGAAGTGGAGACCCCCAACAGCATCAGCCGACTGTGAATGGGAGGTTGTACATCAAGTTGTCATCCCTCGTGTTTGTAGGCAGGATATCATTAGAGTGGCTCATGATTCCAGTTTGGCAGGACACCTTGGAGTGAGGAAGACTGTGGCACGCATTTTGAAACACTTCTACTGGCCAGGGATCTTCAGGGATGTTTCCTGGTATTGTAAGTCTTGTCACACTTGTCAAGTTGTAGGGAAGTGTAATCAGACCGAAAAGGTTGCACCTCTAGTTCCCATTCCTCCTTTTGAGGCGCCTTTCACCCGTGTGTTGGTGGATATTGTGGGCCCTCTTCCTAAGACTTCTTCAGGATTTTCTTATGTGTTGACCCTGATTGATATGGCTCCTCGTTATCCTGAAGCCATTCCACTTAGAAATATCTCAGCAAAGAACGTGGTTAAGGAAATGCTGGGGTTCTTCACAAAGTTTGGTCTGCCCAAGGAGGTACAGTCAGACCGGGGAAGTAATTTCATGTCAAACGTTTTCAAGCAGTCTCTGAAAGAGTTGGGCATCACCCAGATCACGTCTTCAGCTTACCATCCCCAGACCCAAGGAGCGTTGGAGAGATATCATCAAACACTCAAATCGATGCTCAAGAAATACTGTTTGGAACATCAAAAAGACTGGGATAAAGGTCTTCCATTCGTTGTGTTTGCCGCAAGAGAATCTCCAAATGAATCACTGGGCTTCTCACCTTTTGAACTACTGTTTGGCCATGAAGTAAGAGGACCCCTTAAGCTACTCAAGGAATGCTGGCTGTCGGAGGAAGATGACGTCAACCTGCTGGAGTATGTGATGAAGTTCAAAGAACGGCTGTCCACTGCTTTACAGCTGGCGAGAGAGAATTTAGGAGCTGCTCAGGAGAAGATGAAAACTTGGTATGATAAGAAGTCCAGGTTACGCCACTTTCAGCCAGGAGATCAGGTTTTGATTCTGCTACCAGTGCATGGGCAACCTCTTCAAGCCAAGTTTAGTGGTCCTTATTTCGTGGAGAAGAAACTCAGTGATGTCAAGTATGTCATCGCCACACCAGATCGTAGAAAGAACAAGCAACTATGTCACATCAACCTGCAAAAGTTATATCACAGGTGGGACGAAAATAATGCAGTCTGCACTGTAGCTGTTCCACCCGAGTCTGCAAGTGAAGCTCTCCCATGCAGTATGAGCCTGAGTGATAGTTTGGGGAAGAATCCTGATATCATGAATGATCTCCAGACTAAGCTTTCTCATCTACCTCCCGAGGAAAGGCAGGAGTTTTCGGCATTACTGCAGGAGTACCCGCAAGTGTTCCGTGCCACTCCAGGAAGAACTACTGTGTTGATGCATGATGTCGATGTTGGAGACGCAAAGCCAATTAAACTGCCTCCTTACCGTGTGAATCCAGTGAAAGTTCCTCTCATCCAGAAGGAGCTTGGCTACCTGTTGGACCACAAGATGATTGAGCCCTGTCAGAGCGAGTGGAGTTCTCCTGTCACTCTAGTCCCTAAGCCAGGTGGGTCACAGCGGCTTTGCATCGACTACAGACGTGTTAATCAGATAACCAAAACAGACACTTACCCTCTCCCTCGTGTGGAAGATTGCATAGACAAGATCGGAAAGGCTAGGTACATAAGTAAGTTTGATTTGTTAAAGGGATACTGGCAAGTACTTATGACTGAACGTGCTAGGGAGATCTCATGTTTTGTAACACCAGGAAAGACTTCTGCATGTTCTTTAATGCCATATGGTATGAAGAATGCACCAGCCACATTTCAGAAGCTCATGAATGTTGTAACAGAGGGTTTGGCAGGGTGTGTTGTTTATATTGATGATGTATTAATCTTCAGTGACAACTGGAAAGATCACCTATGCCATGTCAGTAAATTTCTTGAGCGTTTGGTTCATGCTAATCTTGTAGCTAATTTATCAAAGTGTGAGTTTGGTCAAGCTAAAGTTCAGTACCTTGGGTATGTAATTGGTGATGGACATGTTGCACCACCAGCAGCTAAGGTTCAGGTTATAAGTGATCTTCCCAGACCTAAAAGTAGAAAAGAGCTACAAAGATTTTTGGGAATGGTAGGTTATTACCGGAGATTTGTTCTTAACTTTTCAATTCTTGTATCACCACTTACAGACCTACTGAAAAAGGGAGTTAAATTTGTCTGGACCGATAACTGTGAATCCTCTTTCAACAAACTTAAAGCTATCCTATTAAGTTAGCCAGTGCTCGCTACTCCAAATTTTGCTAAGCCTTTTAAGATGGCTGTTGATGCAAGTGATACAGGAGCTGGGGCTGTTTTGCTGCAAGAGGATGATCAGGGTATTGAACACCCTGTATCTTATTACAGTAAGAAGTTCACTCCACCTCAAAAGAACTCAACTATTGAGAAAGAACTTTTGGCCTTGATTTTGGGTTTACAGCATTTTTCATTTTATTTGTGTTCTGGTTTTGACCCCATAGTCATTTATACCGATCATAACCCACTGAAATTCCTTAGTAAGTTTAAAGATAAAAATCAGAGATTGACAAGATGGAGTCTACTTCTTCAGGAGTATTCATTAGACATACATGTCAAGGGGAAAGAAAATGTTATTGCAGATTGCTTATCTAGACTTTAGTCAGATTGTTTTAGAGTAATAAGAAATTTCCTTTGTAAATTTCTTTTTTCTTTGTGGGGAGGTGTTACATAGCCTATGATTTCATCATCCTTTGTGTAATTCTAACGTAAGTGTGCTGCCTGTTTGATCACGAGCGTGTTCTACCTCACTCCCCCCTTCTACCATTATAGTAGAGTAAGTCGTTCTTTCTGTTGTTCAGAGCGGGATTGTCAACTCTTTGTCCCCATGGCTTCATTCTTACAAGTTGTATCAAGCTCTGCTGGCCCCTATATAATGAGCTCAGTCTCTACATTAATTGCCACTTAGATCTACTCCTCATTTTGTTCACATCTCTGTCCTCCCCTTTACAGTTATTATTGTGAGTGCTCAGGAAGTCTCCAACCATCTAGCAGCTGTGTAATTTGAGTATAAGTGTTATTGCATTTTGTTCTTGTACTGTATAGCATAAGTTGTTAATTTGTAGGCCTAGTGAGGTTTTTGTAATTCGTGTAGGGTTCTTATTGTTAGCCATTGTTCATAATAGTTTGTATCTGTAATAATTTATCTTGCATTAACTGAGCATTACCCAGTGTATTTTCATTCTATCAGGGCTGACTTAGGTAAATTTACTCTTGCTAATTTCGTGTTAATAGAGGTTATTGCAGTTAACCATATATTTTACCTGTTTTTTGCCATTACATTATTCTTATGAGTCCTGAATGTTTTGTTGTCAGTTTGAGCATTACACTTTAACTTGTAATTTTACCTAACTCTTTTGTTTTGAACCTGGAACTTTACGGGACAGTAGTGATTTTTTAGTATTCTCACTTGGAGTGTACATTATCTTTCTCTGTTCCGTAACAATATATATATATATATATATATATATATATATATATATAAATATATATATATATATATATATATATAGAGAGAGAGAGAGAGAGAGAGAGAGAGAGAGAGAGAGAGAGAGAGAGAGAGAGAGAGAGAGAGAGAGAGAGAGAGAGAGAGAGAGAGAGAGAGAGATATCATGATCATCATCATCAGCCGTTTGAGTATCCACTGCAGGACCGGCCTATCCCAACCGAAGCGGTGACTATACAGCCAATGTATCTCTACCAAGTGGCTTAGGCTGTCTGGTAGAGATATTATGTAGGGTGAGAAGTGCTTGTAAGTGTAACTGTAGTGTTGGAGTGGCTTTGGATGTGTGTGTAATCTCTGAACCAAGTGTAATCGGCCCGCGCAAGCCGACTGGGTGCAAGCATACTTTATAATAAGCGACTCGTTCAACCACAGCACCCCTTGTGTTCGCCAATGCAGTATGTGGCTGAGTGAAAACTTCCAAAGTTTATTTAAATACATACATATAAATATGTATATATATATATATATATATATATATATATATATATATGTATATATATATATAGATATATATATATATATATATATATATATATATATATATATGTCTGCCCTTTCCTCTCCTCCATCCTTCTTTCCTTCCATCCTCTTCTGTCTTTCTTTCCTTCATTCTTTCCTTATCTTTCTGCCTACGGATGACTTTACACTCCCTCTTCTGTCTTTCTTTCCTTCATTCTTTCCTCTTCCTACTGCCTGTGGGTGACTCTACACTGAGTGACAAGCCAAATGGTTTCCTGAACACCAGGAAACCATTTACTATGCTGGGTGGTAACCATATAACCAAATTTTGGCGCCTGGTGGTTTAGTGGGTAATTACAGCACTCCAATCGGATTGAGCCGGTGAAGGTTTATATCCAATGGGTGGTTGAGGTTGATTGCTCATGTAATGCCACTCAGGGATGAGTGAGGCTGGTCACTCTCATCTTAAATGTCGGGATCAACTGCCTAGCCCCGGGCTCCTACGCTCCTCATGGGGCAATGTAGGATTGGATGGTGGATGGATGGATGGATTGATAGATAGATAGATAGATGGATAGATACACATCCCTCTGTCTGTCTGTCTCTCTATACACGAAGAGGGCCCAAAAATTCCCAGAATTGTTAACTAAAGATCATATTACAAAATTAGAGTATATAACATTTTAGTTCGCTTCAAAGTACTCCCCTTGAGATGCAAGACATTTTCCGGTGTTCTCCCATTCCTGGAAACACTTCCTATATTCGTCTTTTGTCATCATGTTTAGAGACTCCTGCTTTTCTTCTAAGTTGAAAGATTGTCTGCCTTTCACCTCTAACTTAATTTGGAGGAACAAAAACATTCAAAGGGAGCGAGATCTGGCGAGTTTCGGATGCGTGGAACAACAACAACGTTGCTTTTGGCCAATATTTGCTGAACTGACAAAGTGGTGTGTGATGGGGCATTGTCGTGATGCATGACCCATCTCTGGGTGCGCAAAAGGTGGACACTTCTCTGGACGCTTGCACCTGATGCTTTCTCATAAAGGCCTAAGACTGTAATGCAAAACTGCTTGTTCACAGTCTGTCCACGGCGAAAAAATTCTTTATGGACAACTCTGTCAATGCCAAAAAACATATTCAGCATTGTGGTGATATTGGACTCGACCTGACGTGTCATTTTTTCGTTCCTTTTTTTAAAGAGACAATGAATGGAGGAAGGAAAAACAAAGGAAATAAAAAAAAAGTCCATGTGCCTAAAGGCATCCTCCATTCATAAAATATAACAACTGAATTTAAATAAAAGTGGATTAAATGTTCGTGGGAAGCACGTCCCAGGAAGTGAATTCCAGAGAGTAGTAGTTCTGAGGTTAAATGAATTTTGATTAGCAAAGGTTCTGTACTGCTGGGGAGAGACTGTAAGTTGATGGGCGCTCCTAGCTGCCCGAGTATTTTGAGAGAAAATGTGTAGGGCAGGGCACAATTGAAGCCAGTTCATCAGAGTACTTACAGTAAAAATATCGGTAAAATAATGCTAAAGAAGCAACATCTCAACGTACTGATAATGGGGGAAGGTTTTGTGTAATGGCAGGATTATTGATTAATCTAATGGCTTTATTCTGAATTTTGTCCAACTACCTCAGTGCAACCGCTCCACATCCACTCCACAGCGGTGAACAGAATTCGATCTGAGAACACACATGACTTTTTTATATTGTGGCCAACGGCTCGTCAGTGAGGAATTCACGAACTCTGTACAGAAATCCCAATTTTTTATGAGCATTTTTAGCAAGGGATTTAACATAAGCTGTCCAATTTAGGTTGGTGTTTAGTGTGACACCTAAGATATCAATTGTAGTGGATATGGGAATATTGGCATCATTTTAAATTATGTGGGAGTCTGAGGGATTCTTTCTGTTGGAGAAATTAATATATTAATTTTTCTGAGCATTAAATGAGACCAGATTTGTTTGTCCCCAATGATTAATTTTAGAAAGGTCCTGGTTCAGAGAAATTGCTGTGTTTACTGGGAATTTATAATATCAGATTGTGTAAACAAGGTACTGAATGTGAAAGAATTATGAAGGGTCGAGTCATCAGCATAAGAGTGTATTGGGTTGTGAGTGACAGATAGGAGGCCATTTATATGAATGAGAAAGAGGGTTGGGGCCAAAACTGATCCCTGTGCTATGCCAGCATTTATGGAATGAGATTGGGAATAAATTCCATGTACCATGATCCATATATTTCTATTATGAAGGTAAGAAGAAATTAGAGGAACCAGTGATGCAAGGCCATAGTGTTTTATCTTAGACAGTATGGCCCGGTGCTACACTCTGTCAAATGCTTTTGAAATATCAAGTGCTACTGTGTCTGTTTCACCATGTAGGTCTATTGTTTTATTAATCTCTTCGGTAAGAAGGCAAAGAATGTCTACAATTGAACGTTCTTGTCTAAATCCATACTGCCAATCATTGATTAATTTATTGATTTCTAGGTGCTTGACTATGTGTTTGTTTATTAGTCTAAAAAATTTTACCAAGAACGGAAGTTATAGCAATTGGTCTACAGTTTGATGAATCAGAAGTGGCCCCATTTTTAGGAACAGGATGGATATTTGCTTCTTTCCAAGAGGCTGGATAATTTGTGGTACAGATGCATAAGCGGAAAAATTTTGCCAATACAGGAGCCAACACTAGGGACCAATTTTTGAGTACTATTGAAGGAATTTCATCTGGACCAGTAGCTTTGTCTGCTGAGAGATTCTGTAATACAACTTGTAAGTATCTTGTGTGAATTTTGAAATGGGTATTTGAGGGGATTCAAATCAAGTACAGGAATATTGTGAGTTTCTGTATTTAGGGTTGAGTTTGTTGAAAAAATATCATCGCGAAGGTTGGCTTTTCCACGTGGGTCGCATACTAGATTTCCATTGGGGACTGTACCAGTGGAATGGAAGAGGTGGTACTGAAGTTAGATTAGAATAAATTAAGGGTAGACCAGAATATTTTGTTATCATTTGGGTTGTTTAGTACTTTGTTAGCTTGTCTATGAAGAAACTTTGATTTACAAAGATTGGTAATAGTTGTGACATGGTTTCTGATATTTCTATAATAGTTAAAGGCTTCTTTTGTTTTGGTCCTTGTATAAGTGTTATAGGCTATTGTTTTATGTTCTGTTACTCTAGCACAATTGTGGTCAAACCAGTTAGGTGAATTACATCTTTTTCTGTAACTATAATGGGGAATGAGTGTTTCCATGCCGACTTTAATGAAATCCTATGTGCATCTGGAGAGAAAGAGGAGGTCCAAGGAACATCCATGAAAAAAATTTGGAGACCCTCCCAGTCTGTCCCGTCGTAGTGCCATTTAGTCACCGCGACAGGTTGAGAGCAGGGGAGTGTGGTAGGTGTTGAACTGGTGGCTTGTATCAGACAGTGATCAGAGGATCTAGGGGTAGGGGCGTTTTCAAGAATACTCCCCCAGTATCCCTTCTTGTCGTATGAGGCGACTAAAATGGTTGGTGGAGGGTTAGTACCCCTCCCTGGAAAACAGCTAACTAAAAAGGTGAACAAGAAGCCTCGGACAAGGACTGACCAAAAGATGACGACCAACGACCAGACAAAGGACATGGTATGGATCGCGACGTGGAATGTAAGGGGTGCGAATGATGAGGTGAAAGAGAGAGAGATTGTCCAGGTGCTTGTGTAGTGCCACACATTTGATATTCATGTATGTATTTAGTAGTACTGTAATTTTAAGTTAGATAGGGTGTAACCTGAATATTAGTCTATAAGTTCCTACCCTAAGTAGTAATTCATATATTAATAATTACTGTAGGGCTAACTCAATTTTTATATGTATGTATCTCTGTATCTATGCAGTGGGTGATGTAATTGTGGGTGTTGAGCTATGGGAATTCCCCGTCTCGTAGAGTAACGAATAACAGACAGATGCGCCAACTTTTCTTGTCGTTGTTGGGCGCCGAGTTTAAACCTTAAACAGAGTAATGATGAATATACAATTCTTTCCATAACCTAGTTGTGAAATGTTTGCTAATGAAGCTGCTAGAACACAAGTATGTAAGATTAGCAGTCCAAAAGGCCTAAATAATGTCATTTGTGAGGATTTAAAGTCCCGTTTATCTTGGCCGTCACTAGATGGCATGAGCTGCTCTCAGATTCAAATTGAGATAGTGATAGAATCAGTATCTAATTTAAATAAGGATAGATCCCAAATTTTCCCCAATTCAATCAAAAGTCCTGGCGTCATGGGTACACTGCTAAATAAATTGTAAAGAGAATTGAAACCCCCTATATTTCAAAACCACCACCTCATTTGACTTGAGCAGTGGCGTCCTTAGTGCCCGACATACCCCACTTGCTGCCCAGACATCGTGTGTAACAGACGTTCGTTTAGGTGAGTCGTCCACATTTCTTCTTCCTCCCCCTCTTTTTGTTTAATCCTTACTTATTATGAACTATGAGAAGTAATATTGTTGAGAGTTTAACGTAGAGTGACTTGCTGCCCAGACATCGTGTGTAACAGACGTTCGTTTAGTCCCCAGACACCGGCGGCGACGTCCGTGGGAGCACGCCATTATTCCCAAGTATTGCCTATAGACTTTTACACTTGCACCACTCACGAGTTATTATTGCAAACCGAAGGTATTTGATGTGCTATTAATGATTCTATCAAGTGAATTCTTTTTTTTGTAGATAAGGAATAGAAGTATAAAAGTGATATGTTCTGTAACGGAAAGGAAAATTCAAATTCATCAACTGTTCTCTTTCTTTAAAATTAGCTTATTAGAAAAAAGTATAATCAGGAGCGTGGAAGGGAACTTACTGATTGTGAGCAATAATGTGTTATTTGAGTTGTACCTTGAGGCTAAACAAGCCCGAGTGATTGAAGTGTTCCTAGTGATTGTATTTCTTTTTTTTTAATTATTCCTCGAGGCTAGACAGGCCCGAGAGATTATGTATTTCTAGTGATTATATAACATTGTTGATGGTGAACTGTAAAAAAATAATGTTTTGATGTGAGAACCGAGAAAATTATATGAGGAGAATACCTTATATGGGTGAAAGATGAATACAAATAATCATTCTTATTGATTCGAGGCTATGCCAGCCCGAACAGACAATTCATAACCGTTAAAGTGTCCCTGTCTTGAGGCCATTGTTGAGCCCAAGAGTAACGGCCAAAAAGAAAGTAAAGTACAACAACTCCATACCTCGCGTGAATCAAATTGTTTCGTCTGGTAATAATGTTAGAGGAATGATCACCCAAAAGCCTTAGTAACCTTTACAATCTTCTCTCATACTAAAAGGGGTCATGTAATGAAATGTTTTTGTGGAAATTAACAGAATTATTAAAGTAGAGTAAAGTATATAGCATTTTCTTTTCTTTATTAGTATACCTAATCAAGGAAATTATGTCCTCAAGCCAAATTCACTCCCCTTCCAATTCAAGATTCCTTCGCTGAGGGAACGACAACCACCTGAGGTACCGACTAAATCTAAACTCGGCCAAACACTACAAACGCTACCACAATTCATTCTTTTCATAAATATTTACCATCCACTATATTAAGTCGAGTACCACGTGTATATCCATGGGTGAGTTGATCAATACCCACAACAGGTAAGAAAATACATACCCCCTATCATCATTACACTGGTGTTAGCCAGTGGCATAAAAATTCATAGCTTTACACTGGTGTCAACTGGTGGGATAAAGTTTCAGGTTTTACACTGGTGGCAATAGCGGTGGGATACTCATCGTTCCCAGATTAGTGGCGTTGGTGAGAAAGTGAAGGGTAGCGAAGCGCAAAAAAAATAAAGTAGCGAGAATGCAAAGGGTAGCATTGGTTGATCATTTCCAAATATCTCCGCCACGCTATTTTCAGAACATCCTGGTAGTAATGAGGTTCATATAGTGTACTAGATACGGTTACCCCTGGGGAAGGGGGGAAAGAATACTTCCCCAGTATCCCTGCTTGTCGTAAGAGGCGACTAAAGGGGGCCTTTTTATCTCCAGTCTGTTTCTTTACTGTCCTCTTCTGCTTTTCTGTCCTACCTCTTATCTTGATATTTCCATGTTTTCCAAGCTTAGTGCTAATTTTTCACTTTTCCTTCTTTCCAACTTAGAATGTTAAGGGTTAGGTTATTACATGTTTGCTAGACAAATGTTACCCAAAGACAAACATACACAAAACATCATACACTGTCTTGGGCAATACTTCATCGATTTTGGGGACGTCACGAGGTATCGTCCTGGACAGCGGAGGAGAGCGCAGAAGGTTGAAGTCAATAGTTTGGTGTGGGCAAAAAAAAGAGACCATACAGCCGGGTACCTGTAGAAAACTGAATGCCAAATGGGACGGCCCGTATAAAGTGATTGAAGTGCTGCTAGATGGAAGTGTTTACATAATTGAAAATGTATTTAGTGGAAAAAAAATAAAGGGCTGCTGAAAAGGTAAAACCATATTACGGTACCGAGGAATGGCTCTTAGAACCGTTGCAACAGGAGCTCGCCCCGGAGCCCGAAGATGAGCGATTACCACCGCGAGTGAGGATTGCCCCTCGGAGACTCATAGAGGAGTGTTAGAAAAGTGGATAAGTGCATGTGACGAATGTTGTGAAACATAACTGCTTAAAGTTATGTTCCGGGTGGACTCATCCCCGAGGAGCGGGTGTAAAAAGAAAAAGAGAGAAGAGTTCCTGTTGGAACTGGGAAGTGCCTTACTTCGAGGGGAGTAGCTAATCCCCTCACCTTACAGTTAGCACGGTTTGTGAGGTAGTGGAGTCTTCAGGACAGAATGAGCGCTCACCTCTTGCGGGTGGAAAGCTGGAAACGAAAGGACAGAGTGAATGTGATTGCGAATGGAAGAGTGTAAGGAAGCGCCTCCCGTGGTGATCTCAATCTCGAGAGACCCTGTCGAGCTCAGGTGAGTGACAAGCTATCCTCCAAAACCTGAGGCTGGCTGGGGCATAAATTCCCTCATAACATCTCGAGTAAGGAGTGATCATACCTCCTAATGTAGTGAGTAAGCGACCTTCCGAGGTATGCATCAGGTGTTTAATGTGGACCGACAGGTGCCACCGATTGTGGGGGAAAAGTATTCCAAATTCAAAGTGTTCATAGCAGTTATAAGAGTAACAACATTCCATCCATGCACATGTCATAGAAAAGTTGACTTGGGTAAAATTTGTTTTTCCGAACGTGGGAGCCGTGTAGTGCCACACATTTGATATTCATGTATGTATTTAGTAGTACTGTAATTTTAAGTTAGATAGGGTGTAACCTGAATATTAGTCTATAAGTTCCTACCCTAAGTAGTAATTCATATATTAATAATTACTGTAGGGCTAACTCAATTTTTATATGTATGTATCTCTGTATCTATGCAGTGGGTGATGTAATTGTGGGTGTTGAGCTATGGGAATTCCCCGTCTCGTAGAGTAACGAATAACAGACAGATGCGCCAACTTTTCTTGTCGTTGTTGGGCGCCGAGTTTAAACCTTAAACAGAGTAATGATGAATATACAATTCTTTCCATAACCTAGTTGTGAAATGTTTGCTAATGAAGCTGCTAGAACACAAGTATGTAAGATTAGCAGTCCAAAAGGCCTAAATAATGTCATTTGTGAGGATTTAAAGTCCCGTTTATCTTGGCCGTCACTAGATGGCATGAGCTGCTCTCAGATTCAAATTGAGATAGTGATAGAATCAGTATCTAATTTAAATAAGGATAGATCCCAAATTTTCCCCAATTCAATCAAAAGTCCTGGCGTCATGGGTACACTGCTAAATAAATTGTAAAGAGAATTGAAACCCCCTATATTTCAAAACCACCACCTCATTTGACTTGAGCAGTGGCGTCCTTAGTGCCCGACATACCCCACTTGCTGCCCAGACATCGTGTGTAACAGACGTTCGTTTAGGTGAGTCGTCCACATTTCTTCTTCCTCCCCCTCTTTTTGTTTAATCCTTACTTATTATGAACTATGAGAAGTAATATTGTTGAGAGTTTAACGTAGAGTGACTTGCTGCCCAGACATCGTGTGTAACAGACGTTCGTTTAGTCCCCAGACACCGGCGGCGACGTCCGTGGGAGCACGCCATTATTCCCAAGTATTGCCTATAGACTTTTACACTTACACTTGCACCACTCACGAGTTATTATTGCAAACCGAAGGTATTTGATGTGCTATTAATGATTCTATCAAGTGAATTCTTTTTTTTGTAGATAAGGAATAGAAGTATAAAAGTGATATGTTCTGTAACGGAAAGGAAAATTCAAATTCATCAACTGTTCTCTTTCTTTAAAATTAGCTTATTAGAAAAAAGTATAATCAGGAGCGTGGAAGGGAACTTACTGATTGTGAGCAATAATGTGTTATTTGAGTTGTACCTTGAGGCTAAACAAGCCCGAGTGATTGAAGTGTTCCTAGTGATTGTATTTCTTTTTTTTTAATTATTCCTCGAGGCTAGACAGGCCCGAGAGATTATGTATTTCTAGTGATTATATAACATTGTTGATGGTGAACTGTAAAAAAATAATGTTTTGATGTGAGAACCGAGAAAATTATATGAGGAGAATACCTTATATGGGTGAAAGATGAATACAAATAATCATTCTTATTGATTCGAGGCTATGCCAGCCCGAACAGACAATTCATAACCGTTAAAGTGTCCCTGTCTTGAGGCCATTGTTGAGCCCAAGAGTAACGGCCAAAAAGAAAGTAAAGTACAACAACTCCATACCTCGCGTGAATCAAATTGTTTCGTCTGGTAATAATGTTAGAGGAATGATCACCCAAAAGCCTTAGTAACCTTTACAATCTTCTCTCATACTAAAAAGGGGTCATGTAATGAAATGTTTTTGTGGAAATTAACAGAATTATTAAAGTAGAGTAAAGTATATAGCATTTTCTTTTCTTTATTAGTATACCTAATCAAGGAAATTATGTCCTCAAGCCAAATTCACTCCCCTTCCAATTCAAGATTCCTTCGCTGAGGGAACGACAACCACCTGAGGTACCGACTAAATCTAAACTCGGCCAAACACTACAAACGCTACCACAATTCATTCTTTTCATAAATATTTACCATCCACTATATTAAGTCGAGTACCACGTGTATATCCATGGGTGAGTTGATCAATACCCACAACAGGTAAGAAAATACATACCCCCTATCATCATTACACTGGTGTTAGCCAGTGGCATAAAAATTCATAGCTTTACACTGGTGTCAACTGGTGGGATAAAGTTTCAGGTTTTACACTTGAAGGTGTGAAAGTGGATGTATATGGAGTAACTGAAATTAAATGGCGAGGAGAGAGTGTGAGAGAATGGGAGTATGGATGGGGTATATGTACAGGAGTAGGTGAGAATGAGAGGGCAAAAGAAGGAGTGTGTATTGTTGTGAGTAAAAGATGGAAGAAGAACATAAGAGAGTATGGATCAGTTGGCTACAGGATTGTGTGGGTAAGATTGAAAGTTGGAATACAAATGTGGGCGATTGTGTGTGTGTATGCGCCAACGCAAGATTGTGCAAGCAGAGTGAGAGAAGAGTTCTGGAGAAATGTGGAAGTGTGCATGGAAAAGTTTGGAAGGAATGAGAGAGTGTTTTTGATCGGTGATTTGAATGGTAAAGTAGGGAATGTGAAGGTGGATGGAATAGTTGGTGAGTGGGGTATGCCTGCTGAGGTAGTTGAGAATGGCAGTGCGTTAGTGGACATTTATGCTGGGAGGGGGTTGGTGATAGCCAATACCCTCTTCAGGCACAAAATGATCCACAGGTATACATGGCGAGTGATGAGAAGGTTTGGGTGGTGAACTGAATACAAGGAAGGCAATGATTGATTATGTGTGTGCGGATGAAATGATGCGAAGATGTGTAATGGATGCAAGAGCTTATAGAGGTTGGGGGAGTGGACTTCCGCACCACTACTTGGTGGTGGCCAGAATCAAGATCCAAGAAGATGGAGAAATAGATGAAGGGAAGGACGGGAGGAAGGAGTAGTTGCAAGGAGAATGGAAAGGTTACAAGAGGATGAGAAAAAGGCAGAATATAAGAGAGAAGTGGAGGAACGATTGGGTAAATATGAATTGGAGCAGATGGGGGACATGGAAGGTGTGCGCAAGATATTCACAGAAGAAATATGTGCAGCATGTGATGTTGTGTGTGGGGTGAAGAGAAGACGGAAGGGGGTGCAAGGAGGAGCATGGTAGAATGAAGAGGTGAGACAGGCTATGACACAAAGGAAGAAAGCATACAATGAATGGATGAGAAATAGGGGCGTGAAAGAAGTTGTGAGGCGGAGGAGAGAGTTATATGTAGAAAAGAAGAGTGGGTGAAAAGATTAGTAAGAGAGAGTAAGAAGAGGGTGGATGAGGAATTTGGAAGGAATTTGATTGTAAAGTGGAGGGACTGTAAGAAAATGTTCTGGAAAGAGATGAAGAGAGCAAGACAGGGTGGCAGTGAAGTTTGTAGGGGAGTGAAAGATAAAAATGGTAGATTACTAGCGGAGAAGGGAGAAAAAGTGAGCAGATGGAGAGAACACTTTAAGGAATTGTTGAACATAGAGGATGGATGTAATGCAAGTAAAAGTGGCTAGGGGATGGCTGGGAGAAGGAGAGAGGCGAGAAGACAGGAAGAAATCAGTAGGATAGAAGTCGTGGAAGCAATGAAGAAAGTCAAATTGGGGAAAGCTCCAGGAATCGATGATGTGTGTGGTGAAGTGCTGAAGCATGGGGGATAGTAGTAGAATATGTGAAGATTGGCTTGGGAGGAAGATAGAATCCTGGAGGATTGGAAGTCAGGTATAATTGTTCCCTTGTACAAGGGAAAAGGGGAAAAAGAAGTGTGTGGTAATCATAGGGGCATTTGTCTTCTTAGTGTAATAGGAAAAGTGTATGGTAGGATGCTTATTGACAGAGTTAGGGAAATAACAGAGAATTTGGTTGGAGAGGAACAGGGAGGCTTTGGGAAGGGAAGAGGTTGTGTAGATCAGATATTCATTCTTAGGTCATTAGTGGAAAAGTTTCTATATTGTTGAAACTTCGTAGCCACCATATATATATATATATATATATATATATATATATATATATATAACTCTTTAGTCTTGTAATATTTAACTCTTGAGTTTTGGTTAAAGTTATTTTGGTAATCGAAGAGCAGGAGGAGTTAAAGATGAATACAGGGAGTTGATCTTGATTTATTATCTTCTCAGAAAGTCTAAGTTGAGCAGCATATGTATTACAAGGGACTAACAAACTAAGTCTAGTTGAACCCCTCTCCTTATTTGATCTCTCCACTACCTGCCGGTTCTATGGCCAGCCTCTTTCTGATCTCTGATTCCTACATTCTTGTTCAGCAGGGGTCGTGTCACGTGGGTTATACTGTTGTTGAAATGTTCTAGAAGCCTGTGAGTGTGTATGTGTGTGTATGGTCACGAGGCGCTGTTTGTGGGCCATAGTGCTGGTGAGAGACATTCTGGAGAGGTACTAGCGTCACTTCCTTTGGCCCCTAGGTTTGACATTGACCTAACCTCTAGACTATATTATGTATGTTGCTGGTTATTATGTACTAAGATATTTTACAGTCCTGATATCGCTCGGTCACGCTAACTGGCTGTCCTGTGACAGCAATCATCATTGACATATGCTAAACTATTAATATGTAACATTGATTATAATATTGTATAGATATAATATTCATGATAATATTGGACTGGTCTAATAATATTCTAGAAACATAATACATTTTAAACAAACTGTATACATAATTGAACAAATGCACTATAGATAAATTTATTATACAATATTGTATAACATACTGTAAAATGTGTATGTATGACAGACATACGCACTATAGATAAATTTATTATACAATATTGTATAACATACTGTAAAATGTGTATGTATGACTGACATACGCATATAATTGTGCAATGGTAATACTGCTAGGTCATTACATTACATATGGAGTTATCCCTTTAGTAATGTCTAATATTTCACCTAACTTGTATGATGATTCTGGTAATACAGAATTGTAGTAACATTGTTTGAATTGCTACATAATAATTGTATTGTACATAATTGTATTGTAATTGTTACATATCGTTTGTAGTTACATAACTGCAGCAAGTGTAACATAATTCTAGCAACACTGCAGTAATATTGTAGCAACATTGTAGTAATACATAACTGTAACATTGTATGAATTGTTACATACTTGTATTGTTACATAATATTTGTATTGTACATAATTGTATTGTAATTGTTACATATCGTTTGTAATTACATTATTGTAACAACTGTAACATAATGCAATCGTTTGTCGTTACATAATTGTAGTAATTGCAGTAATACTGCAGTAACTGCAGCAATATTGTAGTAATATTGTAGTAATACATAATTGTAACATTGTATGAATTGTTACATAATTGTATTGTACATAATTGTTACATATCGTTTGTGTTTACATAATTGAAGCAAGTGTAACATAATGAAATTGTTTGTCGTTACATAATTGTAGTAACTGCAGTAATATTATAGTAATTGCAGTCCTGACATCGATCCGATCATGCTGCGGTCGATGCTAATGATGATGTGTCGTGCCACTGACTCGTGGAGAACAATAATTTGCTATTTTGTTTCACTTATAGAAGTAGTTTATGTTGTATTTTGGCAGATGTAGTAACACTTGCACCTATTTTCATTTGTTTGTTATGCGATCTTAAGGTATTTCTTTATTTTGTTTGTTTGTAATGATTTTCTACTGTTTGTTTTTCTTCGTTTGTCTACGCTTTTCGGTGTTGTCCAAGGTTGCATAATTGCTGTTTAATTCCCTTGGAACCTTTTTTTAAGGTTTAGTTTATATTGCACATATAATACTGAAAATGATATTATATAGCCCCATATTTTATTATTTTATATTAATATATATACACTATATACAGTATTAACTATATACACTCACTAGTTGTTCAATTGTACTTATCATGGGCAATATATGTGTCAGCACAGTGTGAAAATCTTTGTCTTCACGATTGTGTGGAAGATGTTGTTCATTCATGCTAACGTCATTTTTTTTCTTGTAATATAATTTGTCTGTTTCCACTAGGTAGCTTTAAATAAATCTTTAATACAGTTCTTTTAATCGCTCACTGAGTAACTGTGATAGTATATTTTCTTTATTACTTTGTAGATGTAATAATGTATAGTTGTATGTATGAAGCACGTATTTTATGTAGGTATCAATGGGAACACTCGTTGGTAGTAAATAAATGCTGTAGTAAATGAATGAATATATACAGTGTAGAATGTTTATTGTTGGTGCAAGTATTTAGCGTGAGAATTATGCAGATAACTGATGTAGGTATATGTACGTAAGTTGTAACTATACAGCACGTTTTATATGTTTGTGCAGAAGTTTTTTGTCTACCACTGTATATTGTATAAATGAAGTAACTATGTAACTCACTAGTTTTTACCGTGGTGGGAATAGTATGAGTGGTGGTGTCACACACGAGTTGATTGGCTTGGCGTCGTCTCAGTAGACAGGCACAGTGACGTCAACTTCTCACCCTCTAGTAGCTGTGGTGAGTAAATGAATGAAGAAAGGTGAGTAAGATGAGTTGTGAATATGGGCTTGGTATTTGCTTCGTCGTCTTGACCTCTTCACTCCTTGCATCTGCTTCGTGATGTTGGTGGAGGGCGGATGGAGAGAAGGGCGGTCGTCTGGTGGTTGTTGCTGTGTTCTTGCTTTTCGTCTGCTTGTTTTGTTTTTCTATCTCGATGTATTCTCGGTTTTTATGTCTTGTGTTTTACTCATTGTGGGATAAAGAATGTCGCTACTTGTAGGTCTGTGTAGAAGATTATAGAGATGTCTTGTTGACTTGTTACTTGTAGTTGATCGTAGATGGTTGTAGTTCATTGGTTCGTCGTAGAAATTGGAAGATTGTTTGTATCAATATTTTGTTAAACTACTGGTAAGGCGTCGTGTGACCTCTTCACCTCTACATCAGTGTGATGATCAGAAAGACGGAAGGAGGTTTGGAGAGAATATTGTCAGGAGCTGGTTGTGAGTTGTTGATTGTAAGAGGTATTGTTTGTTTTTTTTCTTGATAATGTAGACTCAACTGTACACTCGTAGACTCGTAGGCTTGTAGCTTCTATTTTGTAGGAATTCACTGTAGATTTGAAGACAAGGTTAGTACTTCTGCTGCCAACATATCTTGTTGGAACCTCGTAGGCACCATTTATATTATGTAACTCTTTAATCTTGTAATATGTAAGTCTTGAGTTTTGGTTAAAGTTATTTTGGTAATTGAAGAGCAGGAGGAGTTAAAGATGAATACAGGGAGTTGATCTTGATTTATTATCTTCAAAGAAAGTCTAAGTTGAGCAGGGTATGTATTACACAGGGACTTAATTTACTAACTAAATCTAGTCTGACCCATGTTCTTATTTGATCTCTCCACTACCTGCCGGTTCTATGGCTTGCCCCTTTCTGAGCTCTGATTGCTACATTCTCGTTTAGCAGGGGCTGTGTCACATAGGCTATAATGTTGTTGAAATGTTCTAGAAGCCTATGTGTGTGTATGTGCGTGTATGGTCACGAGGCGCTGTTTGTGGGCTATTGTGCTGGTGAGAGACATTCTGGAGAGGTGCTAACGTCACTTCCTTTGGTCCCTAGGTTTGACATTGACCTAACCTCTGGAACTTATTATGTATGTTGCTGGTAATTATGTATTAAGATATTTTACAGTCCTGACAAATGCAGCAAAGTGGCACAAGATATGTCGTTTGAAGCATGTCTGGTCAAAATTGGACATAGCAAAAAAAAGACAGGCAGAATGTGAAACACAAGTTTTTGACAAGATTCGATAATCGAGAAGAAAAGTTGATGTGTCAAGTGATGTCTGTATATGCTGTGAACGTAATGACGGTGCTCTTCATGAATGCTCAACATTTCAATTTCACCAGACCTTGAAAGATATGGCAACAGTAATAATGATACAGTTATTCTCGGCAAATTTTGCAGTAGTGATGTGACAGCCCAGGAAATTAAATATCACTTAGATTGCCTCACTGCATTCAGAAACCGCCACCGTTCCAGTATGCGAAGGAATTCTAGCAGAGAAAGAATTAAGATTGGGAAGTACTTGAAGCACGGTGTCTTGCAGAGCTTGTGTCACATATAACTGATAGACTGGATGAGGGGCAGTACATCTGCCCACTGCAAGATCTCCACACAATGGATACACATCGAAGACAAGACCTGGCCATAGACCAGGAAGTTAACTGAACATGAATATCACAACTACAAGTAAGTTAGTAAATGCTACTCTGAACTCATTGATGAATGCTCCCAGCTTTGTGAAGAGTTTCTGGTACTTATCTTTCACTACATTCTTTCCCATATGCAGTCCAACTTTACAATCCTAGAATGTATTATTTCCCCTAGACCTTCCTCTCGTTAACTAGCAATTTGACAAACTCCTCAGCTATGTCGCTTATGGTGGAGGGGCATTTAGTTACCTGCATATTCTTATATTCAGTCCTTTCATTCATGATACGTAAAGGAAGTGAACATATTTTATGATCATTACATATATCTTGACACTAAATCCTGATTACATAATTACTGATCAGGTTTCAAGGTTACATCTCTTGGTGGAAGATCTTCTGAAGTTGATGCTTCAGGTCATGAGGAAGCTGGTACAAAGACTGTCGCTCACATTCAGGATGCTCTCAAGACTGGATGCAGGAGAATCGTCGTCAACACAGTCGACACAAATGTGATGATTATGCTTCTAGGGATGCAGCACCACATCACTTCACTGTATCCAGATGCTGATGTGTGGGAAGGATTTGGTCCCAAGAAAACATTTCGGTATTACCATATTAACACAGTATATGAGTACTGGGGTTCACAAAAGTGCACTGCTCTTCCCTTTTCCCATGCACTTCTGGTTCAAATACAACTTCACAGTTTCTGTGACACGGGAAGAAGGCTGTGTGGAAGACATGGGGAACCTACAATGATGCAACTGAGGCCTTTGTTATCCCTGCTGAGAACTCTTTTGTGTTGGTGGATGAATCATCACAGTTGTTCCAGTATTTGGAGAGATATGTGTGTGTCTACTCTATGAAACTTCAACTGACCTAACCAGTGTCAATGATCAAAGGAAAGCTTTTTAGCAAGAGTGGGAAGCGAACTGATGCCTTACCATCATCACAGGTTTGTATTAAGTATATATTAGAGTATGATTTGACAAAATGTCCAGATGTATAAGCCTACAAATGAATTCATGTCAATTTTTCCTACAGTGCAGACTTATAAGTTGTGATTACACTAATCCTCACAAAAAATATGATATAAGTTTTTCAGTCACAACATGTGAGGAGAGGTGTCTACCAGTCTAGTATATGGTCCAAAAGCATCACAGCACTCATCAACAAACCATCTCCAGAGAACTATGAATGGAGGAAAAGTGCAGGTCGCTGGATGCCACACTGAACAGATCTCCCTGAAGCAGCAAAAGCCTGACACAAACTCCTTTTTTGTGGATGCAAAGCACTACCACTATGCACAAGGAAATGTAAATGCCAAGAAGCTGGAATTGACTGCACAACACTGTGTGCATGTAAAGGGGAATGTGACTTTGATTGATGAGCTTTTGTGACTGACGAAATGTTACCATTGGAACAGACCAAATTTCCATACCTAAGAGACAATTGTGTAATTGTGATATTGGAACAGTTAATTAAAATAGGTATATAATTTTTTAAAATTAAATTTATATAATGTGATTCCCATTTCCTTGGGCTAATATAGAATTACCCAAGTTTCTATATGAATTAAGTTGGTGTTGTCATGGTATATAATGTATAAATTTATTTAGAAGGAAAATAATTGAAATTTAGACTTAATTAAAATTCACCAGAATACTAGCCAAAGACTACGTGAGCATAAAGACATTTTTATAGAAACAAAAAGCATCAAGATAATACCATTAGAACCCGAAATGAAGCATTCATTAGAATCTACCATTTCTGAGGTGGTCATTTTGGAAATATAATATGACGACTATGGTAACTAAAAACATGTGGCACTCATTCCAAAATGTATCTAAATTAAACTTGTTCTTATTTAAGCCATTTCATGTGCTACCTAGTGATCAAATGTGGTATTGGAATAATAACAATGTTCAAAAATTCATTCTTATAATTTTTGAATTACATCTGTAAAACACCATTGAAAACCCCGCTAATTGCAATTTAAATGCCATATTCGGATTCCTTGACCTTAAAAACACTGGCTTAAACACCAAGATAATCAAAATATCCCTAAAGAACCAGAGATATTAAAGAAAGTATATGTACTAATTTTCAGTGATGGCCATTTTGATAAATCCAATATGGTAGCCACCGGAAGTTGATTGCCACGTGCACCCCTTCTGAAATTGTTCACACAAAAAAAATTGTGTGCTTTTGTCCGCCGTGTAAATATTTTGCCCTCTTTTTGCCTTAAGGCCCCTAGCTATCAGTCAGACCACCGGCCCTAACTGTGATTAAGGAGGACTCGAGTGACAAGCTTTTCCCACGTACTGTCTCACTCAAGTACAAAACATCTGTACCCTCACGTACATCTGGCAACCGGACTAGGACCCTTGTAAGGGTCTGGCTATGGAGTCATTAGCTACCTGCAGCAGAGCCGAAACCAAGGTCTTATCCAAGCCTCTTGCATTAGAGATGTCACTGAATTTACCAGAGTAGTGTCACATGCGATGAGGGACTCCTGATATAACTTTGATCACTCCGTTGACAGATCTCAAAACTCAGAGAAGGAATACCCATCCAAATGACACCTGAATGAAGTAAACGTCTGGCAGGAGTCACAGTATTATGACTCACTTGTATATGAGTTATTGAATCCTTACGAGGGTGAAAATCAATGCTGTATTGGCCCATAGTTTCTAGACCTAACAGGCTATCTGCTGGTAAGGGAAACATCGTAATGTGAAAATCTGCAATAATGTGCTCAGCAGACCATGACATTCAACGTGTAAGAGTAACCATACCAATGATATCTATGAGATTCCCAGTAACACCAGACAACTGGGCTTCAGGTAGGCGAATGGACAAATCTGTGTGAGGCATGTGATTCATTAATCCATTTAACGAGCCAGTAGGTGACAATGACCAGCTTTAAGCGGACCAAGCTTTTCTCCGACTGGAAGTAAGTTTCGACACTAAAAGTCATTTCTACTGTATATGGAGGTACTCCAGTGCAAAGTTCCACCCAAGAATCATGGCCCAAATTCGATAATCGTTGGAGCCTTAGGATTTTACGAGGGCATGATTGTAATTTCAGCACTTGTCATATTTTCTGCACTAGATGACCTTTTACTCATGACCTGGCGGATATAGGCCATGCACTTACGAAACACACTTGTATTACTCATTAACGTCTATAAGCAAGCAAAGTTTCATTCAATTCCATCCACCCACTGTGGAGCTTGGGAACTTAAAATTCGCGCAATGGCCCACCAGAGGTACAACTTGTAAGTGGCGCTGCCAGCAACTGGAAGTGAGTTTTGACATTAAATGTCATTTTTGTATGGAGGTACACTTGAGCAACATTCCACCCAAGAATCATATCCCTGGCTTAATCTTTGAAGCTTCAGCATTTCGCGTGAGCATATCAGTGATTTTAACTTCTCATCGTTTTCTCATTTGATGACCTTTGACCCCTGTCCTGGTCAATGTAGCACATACGTGTACAATAGAAGGATGTAGTACTAGTCTGTGTCTACAAGCATGCAAAGTGTCATTCAATTCCTTGGAGTCACTGGGGAACTAGGGGTCATTTTTGGAAACCAATAGTGATCACTATGGATGCTGAGGCCAATGGTCAGTGGGTTGTCACACGAAAAGTAGAGGGGAGAGGGGGAAAAATGGAAGGCACACTGCCAATAGCGAATGACTTAAAGATTACACCTAAAGAAGTCAGAGCTTTCTACACCCATTAGTAATGCTTCTACAGCTCAGAACATGAAAAGTATGAAAAAGGTGGGTTTTTGGCCGTTGCTAGTAGTTGCCTAGCTACCAAAACCATGCAGACACAACTAGGCCATAGGCTGGTCATTGTGTCAAGATTTGAACACAATCAGTTAATTATGCAGAGAAGAAGTGCCTGCCGCAGTTAAGAAAAGAAAGAATACAAGAAAGTACATGCGGCTAACAATAAGGACAGTATGGAGCTGACCAATGAAGACTGGGAAACAAGGCTAGCACACGCACCTGTTTCTATAGCAAGTGCTAACTTACATCTGGCATCCTGCCAAGATGCAGACAAAATATCCACCTTTTGTACTGCAGCTATGAGTGAAGGGTCGGTGAACATGTATTATGATCAGACAATGATGAATAACACACCATTTAGTACGGCCATGATGTATTGGAGTACGATTCGAGTTGCCTTGAACTTAACGGCTTTAGTTGCGCTGAAAGGCCGACTGGAAGAATGACCCGTTGAGGACCGGCATTGCTCTTAGAGACAGAGGTTGAATTATCTTGGTATTTCCAACAGAAGAATTTATCTGTTGGATAACCTCACTTCTTGCATTCAGCACAAAATGTCAGTTTCTTAGGCACAGTAGCTGTAGTAGTAGGGGCTGGGATCGCAGAGGCAGCTAGAACTAGAGTATTTCCACTATAAGTAATTACTGGTGTAGTGGCTTGTGGATATGACTGAGAGACTTCCAACGTACTTTTCTATGCTAGTTCAGCCAAATGATCAGTGGGTTTCTATTCAAACTTAGCACCTTTATATCTATTCTGATCACGAAAACACAAAATAAATTACAGGTACTGAACTAGGCATATCAAATTAGATTTGGGCATGGCAGTTGTCATCATTATGTCACCCATATTTCTCTAGGGAGTCCAAAGCATCAGCACCTGTTTCCCAAGCTCGTGCCTGAGCTCTGAGCCAGTCACGAGGTCCAGTGTTGTTTTTGGTCCTGTCATATATACAAGAAAAATCCAACCCAAGACACCAGCAGTACCAGCACCAAAGGTAGTGGTCAAAGCACGCTTGAACTGACTTGAGATGCATATTTGAAGGCAGGTGCTTAGTAACATCGGCTGCGAGGCTACTAGACTTGACATGTGAACGGATGAAAGAAATCTTATCCTGTATCTACGTAATGTTTCAATTGAGCATAACATCTTCGCAGTCCGAGAGGTAAGTTTGAATGCTATAATTATCATCCTTTGCACAGAACTCATTTACGGCATGGCTTTGTGACATGACCTTAATTGTTATACTTTGAGTTGAAGAGATGCGTGGAGAAGGGTTAGTAACTCTGACTGAAACAGGTGTTGGAAAAAATGATGCTGACGGAAATGCAAACTCATAAGATCAGAACAAACAGTATAATGTCCAAAAGGTTTCTAGAGCCTAGAAAGGATGAGGGCTAGTTTGTGAAATAACTTCAGTTTTAATTACAGGTGAAGGTGAAATGCAGGGAGGCTTCACATGGGGATAATCACACTGATAATTTATTTCAGATATTAGCTTCCCAGGTAATAATTGAGTATTCATTGTTGTCGAAGACTGAACACAAATTTAAACAGAATTTAGAGAAACATGACTCTCGGAACGACTGTGGGGCTACTAATTAGCACTATTTCTTGGTATTGCATTAAAATGCACGGAAAAAATGCGCCATACATGGAAATCCATACCAATGGTACAGTGACGTACAATTAGGGGAAAATAGCAAAAAAAATATATATATATTCACGTTAGATAGTAACACACAATATATAAAACAGATAAGAGGAATACAGATATGGATATGGCAATATGAATATCACGTATACGCCACTACTATTCACACGTATATACACAAATGAGAGGAAGCAACGCTCTGGTATACGTTATATATTTATGAATAATTTAAATATGTGAATATTTTACAGTGGGATAAAATGAAAAAAAAAATGGAGTGGGCTTTTTTACAGAAAAAACCTGTTATATATGGGTTGATTATATTAATGAGATAATCATATGTTGGAGTATTTTGGAAATAAATTTCCATTCAGAACCATGCATTTCAGCTAACACTAAACGTGTGTGAACTGCTAAGTATAAGTGTAGTATAGAACTAGTTAATGATGCAATAACTAACCAGAATATGTCAGCTTGAACCTTGAAATCTATGAAGCAACCACGACTGTACCTCGGCAGCAAGTGAGCTTGAGAAGGGTGTGGCTAGCAGGCACGGAACCACGACGCGGCAGAGGAAGTGAGTTTACTGGAGGTTGTCCGTGACTCACCCGTGATGTCGTGTGATATTGTACGTGCTGTCCTTGGTTGGAGCACAGTCCCACCAATCGATGACGCCGGTCAAAACGTGACGCCAGGGTGGGTGGGAACCTCAGCCTGGTACCAACGCTGCAGGAAAACTGTCAGGAAAAATCTTCAGGAAAATCCATTTTTGTAGTCACACATCAGGACACGGACGACGAAGTTACCACAGCGAATGACAGTGAAAACAGGAACAGTGGTGACGTAGGGAAGATTCGGAAACCACAGTAGATCAACAATACAGCAGTAGTTACCACACTAACACCCGCTTGTTGTTGGAGAACAGGAACAGGCAATGGTTCAGATGCAAAATGTGTGATTTCTAGGAGAACGCAGCGCGTTCTTGTTGCAAAACTTACCAGGTCACCATCAATATGTAGTGGTTGATGTAAGGTTAAATATTAAGAATTGCAGGTTCTGTCTATCTCGAGGTGTGACGCAAATTGTAGTGAGGTTTTATAGATTATAATCTTGAATTATATACATTTCTTGAATAACACAGGTTTTACTCAGGAAGGGGTAATAGCACAGCCTGCCTTGGTGAGAGTTTACGCTAGATTACCCTGCCTCGGGGCGTGAGAGAGGGCTGAGCAAAAGCGCTGAGCTCGGTAAAATCTGTAAGTAGAAAGCGCAAAAAGACTGCATATCTCCGCCAATGCTATTGCCATTAAAAAGGATCGTGATCTAAATCTGGATGTGGATCCACCCCAAAATTTAATCGTTGTGTATAAACATAGATGGGATCGGTGTATATATATATATATATATATATATATATATATACTTGGAGCGTGGAAATCGCAGACGTAATAGCAGTGGCGTATCCAGGATTCTTGCCGGGGGGGGGGGGATGCAAACACTTGGAATAATTCCCCAAAATATGTCACCACAAATTTTCCTACTGTTGATGCTTTATGTCAGCAGGAATAAATTTGCATGATTACTGTCGTATTTGTTCCAATGTCTTAAAGAAAAACTAAAAGAAATATAAGAGAAAATACTGACAACAAGGATACCTTTGAAATTTTTATGTTAGGAAGAAAAAAAAAAAATGAATCCTTCAGCAGCTGTATTATTCACCAACTGTAATAAAAAAGTTTCCCCTCGAACAGTGCCAGTAAACCCTAGTGGTAAAGAAAAAACGGATGAACTACAACTTTGTGTAGCTTGTGTTTTTTGTCCAAAGGTCCTCCATCAAATCTTTCAATGCTCTTTATTCGAAACTTAGTAGGTTTTTATTCATTTAGAAGGTCGTAGCAAAGCTATTTATTGACTGATCTGAATGACTCCTGTTTTAATTTGAGGAAGAATGTTGGGTCTATCTTAAGCACTGATGAAATAAAATAATTTGTTCATATCTTTCTTATTATCTCTTTCCCCACATATTCACAGCTTTCTTCGATTAACTTTAAGTAAACAACTAATAATCCTTTCAGAGGAGAAGTATTTAAAAATCCCCAGTACATAATGTTACCAGAGGTCTATTCCTTCATTAGAGAGCAAAAGGAAACACCAGCAATAAATTAGCAGGCACTGTATTTTCCATAGCAGAAGACATCTCCTTGTCACTAGTATTATTGATCATCATGTTCACTCTCTTAGATGGTATAATTATTGATGTATGCATGCTAACTTCAGTCCGTTCCACCCCAAAACAAGATGTTTTTTCCTCGGTGCCGCAAATTTCTTGTGCAATTCTAATACTGAAAAAAGCAGTGTCAACACTCGCATCATTTGCCTGCTGTCTTTATCTCTCTGTACATATAAGGAAGTACAGCTATTCGGCATAATAATGTACGATATTATGAAGAAATATATCACACATCGGCACAGCACCTACCATACGAGGGGCAATGCCGTCCATACTAAGTACCTGTTTATATTCGGAAATAAACCCTGTATTTTGAGTGGCTGCTGGAAGAAAAATGGCGGAATGCATGGGCCCATGAAAACTCGAGATCTGGCGTGAGTGTCCCAAACACACACACTTGCCCACATTCGTGATACAATCGCCTTTGTCTATTTTTCTTTGCGGTTCTCTCTCTCTCTCTCTCTCTCTCTCTCTCTACTTAGCACATTTATGTACTGTAAATTAAAATTCGCTGCCGTACCCACCCCCAGTCTGGTATCCTGTTTTGTACTACTACTGCTGTGGTGGTAGCCAATAGGAATTATGTTTTCCACTACTTGTTCTTTTGGTCTGATTCTCATTGGCTCAGGCATCAGGGGTGGTGCATACGTCAAGACTGACAGAAGTAACTACATCTGGTGTGCCTAACCTCTCTTAATCCTTGACTCAGGTGACCACCTGACATGCCCCGGTCAGCAGGGAATGATTTTCTTATCACCTGAACTGTACTGTACTGTATAGAAAAGATTTTTCCATTAAGGAAAAAAAAAATGGCGTAAAGCTATTCATTCTGAAAATTTTCGCCAAGAAAAGTGGCGGGGGGGGGGGAAGATACTGTCACCCAGGGTTCAAAAATTGGGGGGACACGTCCCCCATCCCCAACCAAACGAGGCCTCTGGCACATATATCTGCTTACCTTCTAATATGTGGTCTGAGATTATCAAAATGGCTTCATGCAGTCTTCAGAAATTCTGCTTGTTTCAGTTGTTTGTAACAATAATTGTGCAGTGTTTGTTTGCAACTGGCTACAGGGTGTGAGGATATGGCTGCAGGGTGAGAGGATGTGGTTGAGGGGACAGGAAGGCCATTTTTACACCTCATCAGGATTCAAGTGCAAAACATCATTAGAGCTCTAATATTAACCACATAATCTAAGGTGATGGGGGAAACTGTTAAGTTATAACTGGTCATTTTTCTCAAGGGTTTTATAATATTTAGTATAGCTTTCAGTTTCAAAGGAAATTATTGCTCCCAAACAAATATTTTTGGGAATAGATAATATTGTTTAATATACAAGTGGTAGAATTAGGAAAACTGTGTTGTCATACAAGAATTAGTGATGTAAAGCATAAAAAAAAAAAAATAATGCAATCTTTTTTTAATAAAAAACTTTTTTTTAAACAAGTAGAAAAATTTTTATTTTTTTATTTTTTTTTAACAGGCAAAAATATTTCTTTTTAAGGTTACTATAGGAAATCATTCATGATATTGCTTAGAATATGCCAAATACTGATGTTTCTGTAGTTATCGGTGAACTGGCAGATTAGCGATCCAACTAGATGATTTTTGACAAATCTTTCATGTGGACTGCAGTAAATCACACATCTGTGACATCTTGGTGGTGTGGCCTTTGAAGTTCAACTCAAGTATCAAAATTAGCAACAGGTATTTTAAATTTACCTCCAACAAGTGCTGTTGTAGAGAGGATCTTTAGCAAGCATGCAAATGTACATTCACTGAAGAAAAACATACAACTGACAGAGCTGCCGATCTTGTTTATAATGCTCATAACTTGAAACTAACTGAAGATGACGTTCTTTCCACTATGAATACAGGCCAACCCAATACTAGAATTCTAAGAGAACCTAGCATTCAGGCAGCAAGTGAGAATGCAGACAATCTTTCAACCTCTGCTCTAGGTGACAGCAGCGATGAGGATAGCCATGTAAGTGCTTCTCATGACGTGGAAATAAGTGACAAGGGCAAATGACAAAGCAGTTGAAGAATCTGATGATAATCAGGATGAAATCTGCTACAGATGGGTGCACAAGCTCAGAATATTTGGAATTAAAGAGGCAAGGCTCAATATGTTCAATACAGTAGCATCGGAGCTCTAGAATTGAAAATGCTTTTTGTTTTGTTTTTGTTCTGCTTGGCAAAAGTTAATCTGCCAAAACAAGTATTTTAATTTATATACCTTTTCTAGTCTTTATTAATCTGGTGTTCATTATACTGTATACAGAATAAAGGCAAAATACAAAGGTTGTTGTAGCTCCCTACCCTATCTTTGTTACATTATGAATGATAAAGATCTTGTATACTTTTGTTGTTCTTACTGTAGACGTCCTTTGTACAAAAACTGATACAGTTTGAGCCTTGGACTGAAGCAATATTATCAAATAATTACGGTCATGAGAACAAGAATTAAGAAAGGAGTAAACAATTTTCACTGTGGTTATAAGGTTCAAGGCAGTCAGTTATCAAGCCTGAAGGTCAGACTTGTCAGAGGTTCTAGTCCTGACTCCTGACCCTGCTACCTCCTCTAACGTGGAGTAGGAAACTTGGTTCATTTCTTGCAAATTTTGGAATACATAAACACCTTGTCAACACAGTTCAAACAGGTTGCAGGGGAAATATTTATTGTATTTTTACTCTTTCCAGGACTGTCAGAATGTTTGACTAATGTCTCACCCCAAAAATATGAACTTTTGGCATAGAAAATGGTATAAGAATAATCAAATTTTCGTACCGGGAAATTAGGAAAAAAACAAAAAAAAATTACAAAAGTTTTTTTTTTTTTTGTAAAAAAACATAAACCAAATTAAGAAACTTTTTTGCATAACTAAAAAAAACTATGCCAAAAATCTCTTTCAGTATTTCCCCCAAATCTTCCCAGGGGGGGCAAACTGCCCCCCCTGCCCCCCCAGTGGCTACGTGTATGCGTAATAGGAAAAGGATCACCAGGCAGAACACAAACATCGTGGCGAAGTTAGGGTCTTTATTTGCTGACGTTTCGGGAAATACTTATTCCATCTTCAGAGCAAAATCTACAATCGAGAAATATACACAGATAAGATTTTTATATGTTACAACGATCAAAACAAGACTAAAAACATGAAAGTACAAAAACGAAATCCGTTAAAATACCATGTTCGTAAACCAGTAAGTAATAAAATCTAAAATGAATGAGGTAGGAGTAAGGAAGCAAAACGTATCTGTAAAATAGTAAGTGTAATACTGTAAACTGTGTTCCTGTGAACTATTGTTTTCCACACTAGGTAAGTTTTTTACAGTATTGCACTTACTATTTTACAGATACGTTTTGCATCCTCATTAACAAGGCCACACCTTCTCTTGCCCTTCCTCTATCAACACCTGACAATCTTCCATTCACACTTCCAAACATAGACTCACCCTTCCCTTTCATCTTCGTTTCACTCAAAGCTAACACATCCAACTTTCTTCTCACAAACATTCTCCCAATCTCCTCCCTTCTAGCCTCAATCGTACTACATCCACGCACATTCATAGACCCAATCTTCAGGGTACGGGGATAACTCCATCCCCCATCCCTTTCTCTGGCCTGTCTCATTTTAGGAACTAAAAAACAGAGGAGGGGGTCCCTAGTCCTCTCACCCCGCCCCTTATATATATATATATATATATATATATATATATATATATATATATATATATATATATATATATATATATATATACACACACACACACACACACACACACACACACACACACACATAAACTATGTAACACGATATTAGTTCCTGGGTAGAGGGTGTTATTTTCTGAGAGCTTCGGTCCCACAACCATGCAAAATGGCTATTACTCTCGTCAGACTTCGATTTTCTAACTAGGAGAGTGATTTTTTTGCCTTCAAATGCGTGAAAGATGGCTACCTAGACAGAGTGAGGTGAGTTCCTGGGTGAACGAAAAGTTTCACATCATATATGATTGTACATGCGTCTGCATGTGCCGATGTCAGCATTGCACATCATTTTGCTGAGCTCGGTGACTGGCTGAAGCACATTAGGCCCGATTCACATGACCCGTTTTGGTTCCGACAGGCAGGACGCCAGCTTGACACCATCAGGATGTTGTGTATTCTCGACGCGTTCCCGGTCCGTCCAGCATCGTCATTCGGTGTCTGCTCATTGTTGCGTGAGGATCATAACCAGTCGGTTTCTGAGGAATTTGGCGGCAGTTGCTCTACTATTAGAAGAAGAGGAGGAAGAAAAAGTTCGTGGAAAGAGGAAAAAGTTATGGGTATACTAGTCACTGAAAAAGAGAAAGTTCAAGAGAGAATTCTGGACCCTGTATAAAGAACTGGCAGATGATGAGGTAAAATTTTTCAGTAGTCTTGCTGGAGCAGTACCTTGGGAGTGATACAGCATGTCCTGTATTAAGGCTGATATAGAATATGCTGTATTAAGACTAGAAAACATAGTGGATTTTATCTGCAAAGATTATGAGTTATAATGTCATGTATAATAGACTAATGACACTCACCTGGTTTGTTTACTTCCTTGTCAGTCACTTTCCATATCTTATCTTTATGCAGATTATCTCTGTACTTCTTGTTAGTCATATCATATAACTCTTCATAAGAATGCACAAGTTCAATCAGCCTTTCGACCATGATGCCAAACAATGAACTGTATGTGTGCGTCCAAACTGGCGACATGTTGCCTGCAGACAAGTTGAAAACACTGTGCGGGACACAATAGTCGACATCTGGATAAAAATCTACTACTTCGTATGGAACATTGTCTGTTACAATGTTGGCGACATGTTGGCAATAAGAGTCGACTTGGTGAAGCCGTCCACACTGGATGTCTGCAGACGTGACGGTCATGTCGGCGTGTGAGGACGCCGTGCTGGCAGCTGCTTCCTTGATTATTTTGTGTGGCCATCGAAGGACACGCCGACGTAGAATCTGGGCAAGACCATCCTTGTTATGCGACAGGAACAGCGAAGAACACCAAGCTATCGTGAACAGGGTCATAGAGGATGATGCCTGTCTTCCGACACGCACATTACAAGAGAAAGGAGTGTTCCAAAACTCTTTTAGGGTATCTAGATCTGATTTTGAATATTTGCTGCAAATAACTGGTAGCCATATAAGTAAGGATGACCCAAACTTTAGGCAGCCAATACCGGCAACAGACCGCCTTGCTGTGACACTGCGGTTTCTGGCCTCAGGAGACTCCTACAGCGCCATGGAAGCACGTTCAAGATTTCCAAGCAAGCAATCAGTCTGATTGTACCAGAAGTCTGTGATGCGTTGATTTCAGCTCTCAGCGAGTACTTTAAGGTAAGAGAACCATATGTAATAATGTACGATATTAACATTTAATTGTAATCAAAATGATAATAAAACACCATGTACGTTGAATGTCCTTTAATTCTTATACCAATGCCATTAAACAGTTTTCAATACCTTTCACCAATTATTCATAAGAATACCCTTTACCAATTATGCATAAACAATATGCTTATTACATAACAATACCCTGCACCACTTATAAATGAGCATAATTACATAGTACCATTCAACAATGATATATAAAACAATAGTAAATAATCTATCAAGTCCATCATAATCTTGTAGTCAATGATATCAAAGTAACAATATTGTTTATTGTTCAGTAATGTGTGCTTCATCCGAAATATCGTCAAGGGCATGCACAATCACGTTACATCCATCATTATCTAAGGAGAGGGAGGGCATAGGTGGATATTCATGGTGGTTACGGGATTGAGGAGGATTGTCATACATTTCCTGTTCTGCCTCATACAATATGTTTTGAATTCTATGCTGCACAGTTGCCTGAGCATACTGTGTTTTTAAAGTTCTTAATTTACTTGCCACTAAGTCGGCAAATAATTGGTGTTCATCTCTTTCAGTGTAGCGTCGATGTAATCCTGTCATAATACTAAATGCTTTTTCTACCATGTCATTATTTCCTATTGTTTTCTGCGGCACAGATAGCTTTATAATCTTTGTAGGTGCAGCAGTACTCTGCTATTCATCTTGCACTGAAGCTTCAGTCGCTTCTAGGTCTCCCACACATTCATCAGCGTCGGCCAATGTCGACGTGTTATCTCCAGTATTATTCTGATAGACAGCAAAATAGTATTAGTGTACACAACATAATAATAATAATATTAATATTAGTGTGTGTGTGTGTGTGTGTGTGTGTGTGTGTGTGTGTGTGTGTGGGCGTGCGCATACAGGGTGTTTCATTAAAAGAAATGCAAACTAAATGTTTTCAGACACCGGCAAATGAGGATGAATGGAGAACAGTGGCCCAGGGTTTCGAACAAAGGTGGAATTTCCCTCATTGTGTAGGTGCGCTGGATGGAAAACACATCACCGTGCAGGCACCAGCGTCTAGTGGTAGCGATTACTACAATTACAAGGGATACTTCAGTATCGTATTGTTAGCTATTGTTGACAGTATGTACAACTTCCTTTATGTAAATGTAGGTAGTCAAGGTAGGTTGTCAGCCGCAGGTGTTTTTTCAAACTCTAGTTTTAGTCGGGCCTTGAGGGATGGAACTTTGAACCTACCATCTACACACTCACTTCCAGGGCGCGATATTGCCACCCCTTACATATTTGTGGCTGATGAGGCTTTTCCCTTGGCAGAGGACATTATGAAACCCTACCCAGGTGAGCACTGTCCTGGTTCAAACAAGAGAATATTTAACTATCGTTTAAGCAGGGCTAGAAGAGTCATTGAGAACGTGTTTGGGATTGTTTTGGGGGTATTCAGAGTTTTGCGTAAACCAATGTTGGTGCAACCTGATTATGCCAAGAAAATAACTTTAGCTTGTGTATATTTACACAATTTCCTACGAAGGAATTCGACATCCCAACAATTATACACCCCTCCACGTACTTTTGATGCTAATGATAGGGACTATGACACAGTTATCCCAGGTTCTTGGAGGCAAGTAGATCTACCAGCTGTTGAAGCGACACTGATGCAACTAGAACCACTACCGGAGAACAATACGGATGGTAGGAACATCCGTAGGGAATTTACGGAGTACTTCATCAGTCATATAGGTCGTGTAAGCTGGCAAGATAGACACGCACACATGTAAAGTGTATACCAGTGATACCAATTATGCTTGGTTTCCTAACCACACTAATGTACTGCATTATGCACATGGGACATGATAAAGTAAAGATAGTACAACGAATACTGTACAGGTATACTAGTAATTCCAATTATACTTTGTTTTCTGATCACAATATTGTAAGCTTTCATATGGAACAAAATGACAATAAATGTAGTACGATAAAAGAATGTGCACATTATCTTACCTGAAATCCAGCGTCGTATGTCTTGTGAGGTGTGTGTTTGTCCGCCAGGAACAACATACTGTTGAATGCAAACCAATGGCTGTGGTATGTATCACCAGCTCCACTGCCTGATTTTTTCTTTCTTGTTTTTTTCAGTTCTCTTCTGAACTGTGTAATAAGATTCTTCATTTTCTTTTCTGCCTCATTTTTCTCCACCTTCAGAATGCCTGCAACCCCACGCCACGAATCGGACCTCTTGATTCAGTGCTTATACAGCGCATGGGTGAGATCCCACAGGAAAGGGTGACTGCGGTAACAATCTATTAACTGTATCGTTACCTCTCTTGTCCACTCCATGCTTACGTTCACTGTCCTTGACGCCGTCGCTGTTGGTCTGTGTCTGAGGGATCTGCCCAGATATCTCCCCCCAACATTAACTCGTCCACACCAGGGTTGCCAACATTTCGCCAACAAATCCGTACCAACATGTCTACTACACTGTTCCTTAACGACTTAGCAACTTGTTGCCCAACTTGTTATGTTTTGTGTTGCCACCGTGTTTTGTCGCCAGTGTGTACGCACCGTATGTGTTATCTACATGGACAAGGCGGCAACATCGAGTCGTGGAGTGGATGGGTACGCTATGCATCCTCGTTCACATGAGCCATCACCAACTCGTCAGGTCGGCATCAAGTTGCCAGCTAGCCGGCCAGGATTTCTCGAGAAGATATCCATGACATGTCGGTCGGCTAACGGACGGCTGCCGCCGTCAGCTTCATGGCTCATGTGAACAGTTACATTATAACGCATGTAAGAAATCTCGATGGCGTCTAGCCACTGGATTGCCTGCCGGAACCAAAACGGGTCGTGTGAATCAGCCCTTATTCAAATATGAACCGTGTCCAGACGCGCTGTACCTTTCCGGGGACAAGAGAAAAGATACGGAGTATTAACTCTTATGGGCTAATACAAGACAAGTGTAATGAGCTGGCTTGGTCAACAGATGGCATTTTGGTCACCGGTGTGTTGTCTGTTTGTTTACATAAGTTGACAGGCGGGATGCCAGGAAGAATGGCGGTACAAATAAACATGGCTTCAAACGCTGGACCCAGCTGCGTTGTTTGTGGGAAAAACCGACGAACTGGATCTAACTTACGGTTTCATTTCTTCCCAAAGTACAGAAAGAGGTGCATAAAACAGATGTGACAAACTATTATCCATAAGTAAGTATGCCACGGTCAGAAATGTAGGTGGAAATAAGTCACATCAGCTGAAACTTTGTCCTGGCACGTACGCCTAAGCTAGCACTCTGGAGTGATAACTATGCTCAATTACACATATGATAAAGGATACGGTGGGCATTCATATGGGACACGTGAATTTGCTAAGGTAATACCGCCACATTCGCAACATAGGATATTATTTACTGACCCTTACATGATCGGTATTTATTGACAATATTCATATAATTTGCCGTATTACTGATCTCGAGAAAATGGCAGTGAAGATATGCACCATCTATTATATAAGGCTATTACTCGTATACCAATAGCAGGAAATTACTATTAAATGCATGTAGGAACTATGTAATGAAATACAAATTTTCCTAAACCACATGAGGTATTTACAGTTTACAGGGGGGGGGGTGAGGGCGAGAGCAAGTATCCCCAGGGAAAAAGCAAAACAAAATAGCCCAAGTACATGGGATATTTCGTGTTTCCTTTTTCCCTGTGGGTATTAGCATATTTACGAAGTGCGTATTAATAAGTGATTTACTCGCAGATAGATAGACATATAGATTCATATATGCAGATATAGACCGACAGTTAGATGATGGATAGACAGGTAGGCGTATAGATAGGTAGGTAACTCTGTACAGTAGTTGTATGTGCACGTATGTATTTACTAATAAACATATGTATTCCATTACGTGCACTAGTGCACAAATTGATCATACTCAAGCTCTTTGGTTTCCTGTACGGTACATTAACATTGACAAACCAACATATTTTAACATATTATATATGACGGTTAGTTGGTACACAGTTTATATTCATCATCCAATATAAATGTCAGTACCCTTTGCATGCATAATAGTATGCTAAAAACTGCCATTTATGTCACACACTTGGTAATTACCCTGCATGTTTGTATCGTAACAGTTTAGGCACATGCAAATTGTGTTATTGTTTGTAGGCTATATAATGGTTACGAACCACATAAAAACTTTCCCATATGTTGCTTGTTTTCATGACATATTTTCGAAAGTATTATGTAATATGACATTCACAAATCTCCAGTATCAGAAACATGTCAGCTACATTTAATTATTTGTTTGCATATGGTATGCTATACACAGGAGGGTGTATTTATTGTATTGCCAATATATCCACAGGTATGTGGTAGAAGTGCGTCTGAAATCGATGGACTTACTTTTTTAAGTTAAGTCAACATGTGCTTATGATTAACAGAGCTAAAACAACAAACAGCCATGGGTTTCATTTACCCCTTCTGAATGTTTTCGGGGTGATAATGTAACCTAACATGTACATCTATATACTCAATGAATACACTATAATATTCTTGTCCATCCATCCACCCATCATCCAATCCTACATTGCCCCATGAGGAGCGTAAGAGCTCGGGGCTAAGCAGTTGGTCCCGGCATTAAGATGAGAGTGACCAGCCTCACTCATCCCTGAGTGGCATTACATGAACAATCAACCCCAACCATCCCTTGGATATAAACCTTCACCGATTCAATCCGATTGGAGTGCAATAAGTACTAAACCACCCGGAGCCAAAATTTGGTTATATGGTTACCACCCAGCGTAGTAAATGGTTTCCTGGTGTACAGGAAGCCAATTGGCTTGTCACTCAGTGTAGAGTCACCCACAGGCAGAAGGAAGAGGAAAGAATGAAGGAAAGACAGAAGAGGAAGTGTATAGTTACCCGTAGGCAGAAGGACAAGGAAAGAATGAAGTAAAGGAAGACAGAAGAGGATGGAAGGAAAGAAGGATGGAGGAGAGGAAAGGGCAGACACCCGACAGCAGCACTACATCGAGTGAGTGGATGGTGAGTGCCCCCACCTACCACAGTGTCTGTATCATATTCCGAGTCGCAGACTTTTTATCATTGGTATGAATCTTTGTCGTCAAAATACAATATATGGGACACTATTCACCACCCACATGGCATCAAAGGCATAGGATGCTCATGCACCACATAATTATCTACTGATAAAATTAACTTAGTTTCACGTGGTAGGCCTATATCTTCCTGATTCATAATCTAACCATAGTCTACCCTATAACCGTTTTGTTCTTCCCGTTCTCCTTTATCTAGCTTGTGCAATAGATGGCGTGAAGGTAAGGACCTCGCAGTTTTAATGTCGAGTCGTTACTCTGTATCTTTTCTCCTCCGTGTTTCCGCGTGTGGGCGCTGTCAGTTGAAATGAAGCCAGTCTTAGCGAAGCTTAGTTGAAAGGCTTGTGAATTTATATAATATATCAAATTTTTACATATCGAATTACTGATGAATTGTGGGTTTTTACAGTAACATTGCTAATTTTGTTGTACATATAAATTCCATGCCACTGATTTTATTTTTTCGACCATTGCAAACATGAATGTATCGATTATTTCAGAGATGGGATCTAGAGGTTGTAAGCATTCCGCTGATGCATTCTATTATATTTGTGGTCAGTTAAATAAAAAGAGAAAGAAGAAATATTCTGTCGAAACATCTTTCAAGATGTGCGAAGCTCATAAGGGATATTTTGGCATGCCTGTCAGTGATCAAGACAAGCTGTAGGCACCTCACTTCACTTGCTAGCACTTCAAAAAAAAATTCTGGAAGGTGAGTTGGATCCATAAAAAGTCCGTTTTACACTGAGACGATCTAACCGTAGAAATATAAAATGGATAGTTTTGTAATTCTTAAAAGTGAAACCAGTGTGTTTTAATGCTATTTTCTATTTTACAGGGTAGTACAGAGAAGAAAAAGGGCCATGAAGTTCGCCATTTTGGGCGTGAACCCACAAACCACACAAGTGATTGCTATTTCTTCTTGGTGGATCTTTCTAAACATTGGGCTGGCAAGAATTCCCCTCCAGTCACTTATCCGGAATTTCCCTCAACTACAGCCCCAGTGCCTCACTGCCCCGAGCTTCCTGTACCAACTCCTGCAGCCAGAGAACAGCCATATTCAGAGAGCAGCGAACCAGAGAGTGTGGAAGACACCGCAGATTCAGATGGCAGATTCACAGAAGCAGCTGAGGAAAAACGTCCTTACTTCCCTAGCCAAAAAGATCTCAACGACTTGATTAGAGATCTTAGTCTCACAAAATCCAGCGCTGAGCTCCTAACATCTAGGCTCAAACAGTGGAACGTTTTGGGTGAGGATGTGCAGGTTTCTGGTCAGAGGAAGCGTCACCAATCTTTTTACAGCTTCTTCACCCGTCAGGATGGACTACGTTTCTTGTTTTATGTAATTGGTCTGTTCAAAGCAATCGGAATTGCATGTAGCCCTAGCGAGTGGCGCCTCTTCATCGACAGTTCATCGAGGAGCCTAAAAGCTGTGCTCCTCCACAACGGGAACAAGTATCCATCTCTTCCCCTGGCTCACTCTGTGCATCTCAAGAATTACGACAGCTTGAAGGCGTTGCTGGTGGTCTTGAAGTACAACGAGTAGAATTGGGAGATCACTGGTGACTTCAAAATGGTGGCATTCCTAATAGTTCTCCAAGGCGGCTGGACCAAGTTTCCCTTCTATATCTGTCTTTGGAACAGCAGAGATTCCGATGCACATTACCATCGAGCTCAGTGGCCAAAGAGGATGGACATCTCCCTAGGGAGCAACAACGTGAAATGAGAGCCTCTTGTGGACCCTAGAAAAGTGCTGATGCCACCCTTGCACATCAAATTGGGCCTCATGAAACAATTTGTCACGGCTCTGAACAAGCAGTCGGCGGTATTTCAGTACCTACGAGACTTCTTCCCCCCGCTGTTGGAGGTGAAAATCAAAGCCAGTATTTTCATCGGTCTCCACAGGTTAAGAAGATCCTGGAGTGCAAGGATTTTCCCAACAAGCTTTTGAAAGTGGAAAAACTGGCTTGGGACAGACTGAAAGCAGTGGTTTGCGTTTTTCTTGGAAATCACAAGGATGAGAACCACGTGAAGCTGATTGACAACCTCATAAAGAACTATGGCACCATGGGCATCATTCCCATCTTGAGGAATTCAAGGACAACATGGGTGCAGATTCGGAAGAGCAAGGAGAACGCTTCCATGAACATATAATGGATTTTGAGTGGAGATACGAAGGACAGTATAACGAAAGCATGATGGGGGACTACATCTGGGGGCTGGTCCGTGAAAATGATCTACTATACAATCGCAAATTGCGAAAAAAAAGTTCGATTGTAGACTTTTATTTCATTCATTATATATTCAGTGTTAATAAATGTCACTTTTCATATCTATATCTTTTCTTCTGGCTCCTCACGAAGGCAAAGACAAACCCACTCATTCTTTCAACAGAAAATTAGTAAATAAAAAAATATATATTCTCCTGTTTACAGAAGCGAAGTTTTAGGATGATGATACATGTTCTTTATAGTTTTGGAGCAAAACAAATCAGGAAATAGTACTTATTACACAGGAACAGATTTTTTTTTGTTCCATAGTCTCTCTCTCTCTCTCTCTCTACATATGTAGTGCTATGAAAGAAATAAAAACACAAGGAATGAATAGGTGGTGTTGGTAATGAATTGTGTAGGATGCAAAATCTCAATTTTGATGTATGCAGAAACTGCAGTGCATCTTGCAAATAACAGACAAGAGCTTGGTAGACTTGCATAGTTTTGTAAATGTCAGTGCCGCATCTTGTGAGTAAATGTACATAAATGTAAAATGGTGATTGCTGAGAGAGAAGGAGTGGTGTTATGGGGAATGGAGAGAGACTTGAATTGGGAAAGATTTTAAGTATTTTGGCGCAGCGATACAAAAGAGAGGTAAATATGCAAAAAGATGTGGAAAATTTAATAGTACAGGGAAGGACAGTGACTGATGCTATGAAGGTCTGGAAAGAGGCAGAAGTATTAGTGTGACGAATGCAAAAGGCTTTCGTGACAGAGTTTTAATACCTACTCTAACTTAAGGTTTTGAAACTACAGTGTGGTTTACGAGTAAAAAGGGAAAGTCATGAGTATTAGCAGCAGATATTGGTGGGACTGTTGAGGAATGTGTGTGAAATGCGAGAGTGGAGAGGATAAGGAATAATATGATTAGTGAAAGATGCGGATTAAGGAAGTCTGTGGACACCAGAGTTTAACAGTATGCTTAGATGGCATGGACACGTGGAGAAATTGGCAGTTAATGGAGTGTCGTAAAGATCATATATGATCAGAACTGAAGGAAGGAGGATGCTTGATAGGCCTAGAAAAAGGTAGATAAATAGAGTAAATGACTGTGTGGATAAGAAAGGTATAGGAGCTAATAAGTTAAAAGAAAATGACAAATGATCGAACTGGGCGGGTGAGTTTTGTGCGGAGTGTATGAGCAGTGTTTGGCACTTATTTATAGACTGACAGTCGTTGGACAGACTTTGTCAGAAAGGTGCATGTGAAGCAATGTGTGGAATATAATTTGACCTATAAGTTGGAGCCAGGACTCGGGGGACTTGACGAATTTGTGAATGGGAGTGTGGTTCATTCAGTTGGGAAAACTTTGAAAAGTGTCTCATTTTACTGTTTTTGTTTTTTTCCTCGCCCTTTCACCGAGTCTCATCAGTTCCATATCCCACCAATAGAGTCATACAACCCTTGTATTTTGTATGTAGACATTAATCCCGAATCATTATACTAAGTTATGTCATCATCATCCCTTTCCAACAGAAGGATGGGGTCAATACGATAAACATGAATTCGGAAGAACTAAGCAACAGTATACCTATTGAAATAAACCATAGATACATCCAAGCCCTCAGAATCATAACTTCCTCACAGGCCTAAGCATCTGAACTTGTTTTTGGTATCTATCGTGATTTAATACGTATTAGACAGTCAGTCCGATGACTAAGTTAAGAATGAGTGCCGAAATCTTTGCCATGTGTTCCCTCATACACATTTCATCAAACCACCTCTATACACTACTCACACATTAACATTTCTGTCATCCTCTACCCAACACACTACGTCACAAACACATACACAAACACTTAAGCCACACAGCCATCCAAGACTTTCAACCAAATAATATTTATTATGAACCACCACCAGACATACTTTCATCAAACACTACTCTACATACTTAGACAATAAAACACCAAACCAAACACTGATGCGGCCATCACACTTCCCTGCTAAAATATCAACAACAGTTCATAAACAGTTTACAATTCCATACTACTCTGCAGCCCCCCACACCACAACACACCTTATGCACCACACTGTTTCATGACAGACAATCCTGCAACACAGACTCAACAAAAGGCATCTGAAAGTAACCACTTGAAGAAGCCGGCATCCTGCTTATCATTGGATTCATGTCTAGATGATCTTGTGGTTGCAAAAATAACCACTAACACGATTCCCTGGTAGTTCCTTGGGCTCATAAAGTACTAAACTTCGCGGGGATGTTTTTATTACAAGTTGATGAATCACATAAAGAAGTCAGTGTATAAAAAATTATACCCAGAAATCAATATGATATTCCATAATCACAGAATAATACCTACAAATTGCTTCCCCCAAATCAATGATCCATAATACATTTCTGCCATTATTTTTTTTCGTGATTGCATTAGGCATCATGGCTAAAGCGACACATCGTGTTTGTTTTTGTAACCTCGTGAGCTGTGCGGGCAGCGGCGACAAAATGTATGAGGCGGCGTTTATTGGAAAACTGTGTAGGAAGGAACAGAATTTGGACTGACAGCTGTTTGTTTGGAGGGAACGGGAAATATAGATGTGGCACGTGTTTCTACATCTGTGGGAGAGTGTGGGTGTTCGTAGGTTTGCGGAGTGTGGAGGTAGAATGGGAAGGGCATGTGGGTTGGTAGGTGTAGGGGTCAGGAAGAGGTAGTAGTTATGTATATGCTGTGGAATGTGATAAGGAAGGATGTGAGGGTGGTGAAGTGTGTGTGTGTGTGTGTGTGTGTGTGTGTGTGTGTGTGTGTGTGTGTGTGTGTGTGTGTGTGTGTGTGTGTGACAGACAGATAGACAGGTTTGAAAATGCTAGGAAATACAGGAAGAGAAATAGAAAAAAACATTACTGAACGGAATATGATATCAAATATTATGGAGAAGCGGAGGGGACTGTCATGGAAGGATTACGTTTTGAGGGAATAAATGGGTCAAGTTGCGCCAAAGCAAGGCCAAGTTTCACAAAAATTTGGCTGTTGCTCCAAGACATGGTCACTTTCAACCAAAATACAGCCAACGTGGACAAAATTACTGTACGGCCAAGTTGTTCCAAAATGCGGCCAAGTTGTACGAAAATATGGCCAAGTTTAGCCCAAATCCATTGACTCTGCGCCAAAATACAGGGCAGGGAACTTGAAGGATTGGTGGAGCCGAAACGCGACCCTTACACTGAAAAAACATAACGTAGTGTCAATATAGAAGAAAAACATCGCTGTCCTATTTATAAGTAATCCCTGTCATTTTTACACAAAACAACTCCTCTTAACAGTTAACTATCATTACAGATTGTTTTTTTTTTTTTTTTGTCAAATTCACGAGACCAGGATTCATACTTACAAAACTCCTAACCATTTTCTACCATGAACAAGTCTTCCTGAGTTAGGTATCAGATTACTGTGTGTGTGTGTGTGTGTGTGTGTGTGTGTGTGTGTGTGTGTGTGTGTGTGTGTGTGTGTGTGTGTGTGTTTATGCAAGGAAGAAGGAGCCAAATACCAGTAGCCTGCCAATTGTTCCCTCCATGAAAAAAATCGAAAACAAAATAACAGAGCCTTTCATTTCCACATGTCTGGAAACATTGTGTTTAAAAGACTGGAGATCATAGGCAGGAGGAAACACAGACAGAGGGACACAGTTCCAGAGTTGATATGCTGCAAACATGAAGGACTGGGGGTAACGGCTAATTCTTGCATTAGAGAGTAGGAAAGAAAAGGGATGAGACTTTGTTGCTAAACGGGTGCTTACAACAGCCATAGTGGTGGAGGGATGCAAACAGAGTGTTCAAAGGTGTAACGAAAGAATGGAGATAAAGATGCAACAATGTCGCTAAGAGACAGAAGTTGAGGGGAGCCAGTGAGAGGAGGAGAGTTAATGAAACGAAAAGCCTTTGACTCCACCTTGTTGAGAATAGCTGTATGTGGGGAGCATCCCCACACATGAGAGTTGTACTTTACACAGGGGTGAATAAAACCCTTGTATAAAGTCAACAACTGTGCAGGAGTATAGAAGGCATGGAGTCGGCTTAGCATCCCAAATCTCTTTGAAGCAGATTTCTCAAGAGAGGTGATATGTTCTTTCCAAGATAAATCCCGAGAGAATGAAACCCCAAGTATGTTTAAAGACGATGCAGAGAGAGCTGGATATTGCTAAAAATTAGGGGATACTCCTGCAGAAGATTGTGTCGGGTCGGTAAATGTAAGAAATGAGATTATTGTTACCCCAGTCAGAGATATGAGCCAAGTCGGACATTAGGTGTGCCATAGTCTGATCTCTTGTTTGTTGAAGTAACTACTGAGATGGACACTGCATGAAGCGAATGAAGAGGTGAAGGGTGGAGTCATCGGCACATCAATGGCCAGAGTTAGATGTACAGCTTAGAAGGTCATTGATGAACAACTGGAAAAGAGTTGGTGATAAGACAGAGCCCTGAGGAACTCCACTATTTGTAGCTCTAGGAGAAGAACGGTCGTTTACAGCAGCAACTATAGAACGTCCAGAAAGGAAGCTATAGATGAAGGCACAGATGGAAGGATAGAAACTGTAAGAGTACAGTTTGGAAATTAAAGATTTATGTCATACTCGATCGAAAGCCTTTCAGATGTCAAGTGTCCTAGTAAAACTTTTGCCGAACGCCAGCAGATCCGTGGCGGAACCCATACTGACGATCAGAAAGAAATATGTAATAGGAAAGGTCCTTATTATTTTTTTTTTTTTTAGGAGTAGACTCGAAAACTTTTGAAACACAGCATGTTAAAGCAACTGAGCGATAGAATGATAATGGTTACCCTTTTTTGGGGACAAGCTGAATGAGACCAAACTTCCAGCAAGAAGGAAAGGTGTAAGTTGATAGACAAAGGCGAAAGAGTTTACCTAGGCAGGGTGTAAGCACAGAAGCACAGTCCTTGAGGACAACAGGAGGGACTCCATGAGGCCAATATGCCTTATTAGTACTGAGGCCAGTGATGGCAGAAAATACATCTATTGATGAAATTTTAATGTCAGCCATGAGGAAGTCAGAGGGGGGAAGTGGTGGAAGAGCAGCACCGGAATCGTTTAAGGTGGGGTTGGAGGAGAAAGTCTGAGCGAAGAGATCTGCTTCATTAGTAGCAGAATTAGCTACAGAGCCATCAGAGTGGAAAAGAAGAGGGAAGGATGATGAGGTAAGGTTGTTAGAAAGGTTTTTGGCAAGGTGCCAGAAAGAGCAGGAAGAATTCGATGTGGAGAGTTTAGAGCATTTAGTACGAATGAAATCATTTTTAGCAGAGCAAAAATCGGATTTAGCACAATTTCGGCAGAAACATATAGTTGAGATTCAGGAGTGGGTTGGCTCCAGTAACTCTTGTAAGCCTTCCCTGCGTTGTGGACAGCTTTAGAATAATCGTGAGTAAACCATGAGTATTTTGCATTAGTTAAAGGATATGAGAACGGAATGTATGCCTTCAAACATGAGAGAATAGCCTCCGTAATGGGCAAGGCACTCTGAGATGGTTCTCGGCTATGGCTGCAATAATCATTCCAGGGAAAACAAAAAATTACTGGCTGACGGCCTCCCAATCAGCTACTCCAAAGTGCTACAACTGACATTTCTTTGGAGAGTCCATAGCCCTTACTGGAGTGATAGGACAGGTTAAGGTGATGAGGTTATGATCAGAGCAGCCCCAGGAGAGGAATGATTAACAGCAGGAGCAGTAGGATTAATTGTGCTGTATGGAAGAAGTGAATATGACGGAACTCTATCCAAAGCAGTCAGGGACAAGGGTAGTGTGCTGTACAAGCTGCTGTAGGTCATTAAGGATAGAAAAGATGAAGGCTTGTTCACCATGTGGATCAGTGAAAGGAGTGGCTAGACAGACGTGGTAGTGAATATTGAAATCTCCTCAAATAGTGATTTCAGAGAAAGAAGAAATGGATAGGCTGTGGTTCATTTTAGATGTAAGTCAAAGAATTTTTCATAGACAGTTGAATAAGGGGATAAGCAAACAGCAGGGATGTATTTTGTCAGAGAATGTCAGGAAAGCCGAGGCCAGAGAGTAGAGAATTCAGAAGATTCAAGTTCAGTGATACTAGAGTAAGATATGTCATTGCGTACATATACACCACAGCCACATTTGGCTTTGAAATGAGTATAGGGAAAGTAGGAGGATATAGATAAAGGTTTGCTATCAGTCGCCTCAGACAGCTGAGGATTAGTTAGAAAGAGAAGGTGAGGTTTAGAGGAGGGAAGATGGTGCTCAGCAGAGAAAAAGTTTGAGGAAAGTTCGTCAATATTTCAGAAATGAAGAGGTGGGTCAGACAGTGGTTCCAGGCATCTCGCTGGGTCGTCTTCGGGAGAGGGGCTGATGATGGGGGCTTTGATGGTCCCCCACCCCCTGAGGACTCCCACGGGGATGGGAGTGTTGTCACATTAAGAATCACTCTGATTTAATTGTGAAGTGTTCTGTACCTGTATGGGTGAGGGCAATACAATCAATCAATCTTACACAAACGGCAGATATTCTTACAGTAGGCTTAGGAAATATAGTGAATACGTCCCCAGGACAAGAACGGCTCTGAGAGCAAAAAGGAAAAAAAAAAAGTTTTCGATCGGCTGAGGTGGCCGGGACCTACTTTAGTGCAGTTAATTGGTGGCTGTCTGGTCTTTTAGTTTATTGCATTTCCGCACCAGCCAAACTGGGCAGAACTCGCGGTGAAGACACAGACTCTTTTTATACTTATTTTTAAAGGTCATATTCTAGGTGGCTCTGGAGATTTTCGAGCACCTCTTCCCCAGCAACTTAATTTTCTTATTAAACATAGTTTCCATCAACAACATACAAGATGATATTGAGGTATAGCCTAATGTGCTCATTTATATTACTAAGGAAGTAGTGTTACGGTATCTTTAAAGAGCCCTACAATACAATGTAGATAATATTCCACAATGCTCCTCTGTGCATTTTCCTCTTACTTTTTTATTTCAAAACTACCACAATACATAGCCCAACATTATTATTTTTTTTTTAAAGAGGGCATCAACTAACACAACTTTGGAGTCCCAGTTCCTATATCTATCTGCAGCATGCAAAACAAATGGCAAAGGACTAGGCGGTTTGAAAACTTCCTTTGCTACCTGAAAGATGGCCTCAAAATGCTTCTTCCCTAATCATAGAATTACCATAGTACACCTTAACATTATCCTGTATGTGATATATCCATTGGCGAAGACTCTGGGGGATAGGAGAGATAAATACCTCTTAGAACAGTCATGGGGAATGTTGTATGCAATCATCCCCCCATCCCCCCAACAGTTCTAGGTTTATATATAAAATGAAATGTGAAATATACAATCATCTTTTTAAAAAATTTTAGACTTTAAATTGAAAATGCAGTTAACTCTATTCCAGAAGAGCTGAGGCTATAGATGATCCCATAGTTTTTTAAAAATATAGTCTGATCAGACATAGCATGTTAAACATTTAAAATGATCGCCAGTATGATAATGCAGTTGTGTCTGATTTGGCTACAAGTAATGAATTGATTTTTTTCGTGCTGTATACAGTGACATGTTGCTAATTTTAATGTATTGTTTTTAGTAAACATGCAGTAGTATCAACATATTTCCTCCAATGGTAGACCTTTCTCTTCATCTGAGTTCTCTTAGTCATCCCTTCAGCAATCAATTAATGCCAATGCATATAATTTTTTATTGCTGACATAAGGCGCACTAGTTATATGTGAAAATATGATTAGGTACAATGTGCCACAGACATCATTAAAGGTGTAAGAGCTGCCGTGAGAATCTCTAGTCACTTAGAATACGACCTTGGCTGCAAACATCTGATGTATACATCCCCTGGCACTCTGGAAAGCCCCATTAATTAACTCTTCCTTCCTTTATTCCTTGCCCACAACGCTTCGTAGACACATTCCAAGATAATTGTTTAATTGTTTCCTCATCTCACCAAACAATTTCCAAAATTAGTGACAATGTGTGGAAAAGTAAATATCTTTCTCATATTATCCAACATACTTTATCTACATTTTTTTCTTTAAGTCGTATTTTAACTTCTTCATACACGATGACACGTTTGGCATGATTAGGGACTTTCCTCGTAAATGCACAGTGATGCTTTTTGTGTCATAAAACCATTTTTAAAAATCGCCAAAAAATAAAGTTTTTGGTCGATTTGCGTAATTTTTGGAGGCGTCATAGCTTGCCCGGCTCTCGTCAAAAGTAATGACAACAGAGGTCCCGAAACCTGTGACAGTAGCATAAAGGTTTTTCAGTACCACACGAGCTGTCAGTGGGGAAGGTAGCACACGATCGCTTGCCCCTTTAACTCCTATATTACCCTGTCCTGGCTGCGAGACATATTTCACTATACCAGTAGTGCTTATGTATAGTTTTGGGGCACTGTTGTGATTATATTTGGCGTTTGCAATAGGAAACTGGGTGTTTGTGAAGCGTTCCTGGCTGTTATCAGCTGTTGCGTCAACGAAGATTGTGCTACTGTTTCTAAAACGGGCCCAAGAACTACACTGCGTCTACCCTGCACTAAATGTGTGTATTCAACAATAAAAATAGTGACAACGAATCATGTGAATATCGTGTGCAATACCTAGTGTGCAAGGAAATGGTGAGACACGTGTAGCAGCTTAGGGGGAGGCGGGAAACTACCATACAGTCATGACACAGCATGGTCATGAACGGAGTAATCGCCGAGGTGTTGATGAAATAATTGGTTTATAATGATATATCTGGGATAGTGTTATAGTGCAACAAATAGGATTACAGTGCAACAAGTGCACGTAATAAACTATCAGCTAGGGCATGTGTCACATACACCCTAAGCCACGGCACGCCATTGTCATAAAGGGAATAAAATAGAGGAGTTTCAGGGATATTCATTATTATTGTTATACTTATTCCGTATGCTTGTTGCGTGAAATAAATAAGTTTGAGTATTATAGTGATATATATATGTACTGTATGCTTGTGTGAAATAACGTAAACAGTGCACCGAGTGCTTGTAACATCATCTGCAACATGTGGTGTTGTGCACATGTGACCTACAGAGCACGTTCATATACCGTAATGTAGAAAATATAATGTGTATCTCATAAATAGATAGATTGGGTTATGTCTCTTGTGAACTAAACAACGTAAAAAGTGCACTGCTTGCTAGTCAGAAAATATCGTCTGCGATACCTGAGGTATTGCACACATGACCTACAGAGCACGTTCGTGTACTGTAGTGGTGAAATATAATGTGTTTCTCATAAATTGTGTTACATAGCCTATGATTTCATCATCCTTTGTATAATTCTGACATACAGTATGCTGCATGTTTGATCACGATTCGCCTCGTGGCTTCCATAGTACGTTCTACCTCACTCTCCCCCTCCTCCCTTATAGTAGAGTAAGTCGTTCTTTCTGTTGTTCAGAGCAGTCCCCTATGGCTTCATTTGCGCGTCCTTCTTACAAGTTGTATCAAGCTCTGCCGGCCCCTATATAATGAGCTCAGTCTCTGCATTAATTGCCACTTAGATCTACTCCTCATTTTGCTCACATCTCTGTCCTCCCCTGTACAGTTGTTATTATTGTGAGTGCTCAGGAAGTCTCCAGCCATCTAGTAGCTGTGTAATTTGAGTATAAGTGTTATTACATTTTTTCTTGCACTGTATAGCATAAGGTGTTGATTCGTAGGCCTAGTGAGGTTTTTGTGATTCATGTGTTTTTATGTCAGTCATTTTTGATAATATTTTGTATCTGTAATAATATATCTTGCATTTACTGAGTATTATCCAGTTTTCTCATTTTATCAGGGCTGACTTAGATAAATTTACACTTGCTAATTTCGTGTTAATAAAGGCTATTGCAGTTAACCATATATTTAACCTGTTTTTGCCATTACATTATCCTTATGAGTCCTGAATGTTTAGTTGTTAGTTTCAGCATTAAACTTTAATTTATAATTTTACCTAACTCTTTTGTTTTGAACCTGGAACTTTGCGTGACAGTTTTCTCTGTTCCGTAACAAAAATTTGGCGACCTCTTATCAGGATATTCAGGATATTATCATAAGGATATTGCGTGATATTTTGTGACTGTGATTTATTCATGATGTCTACTACTACTACGCTTGATGAAGCCAAAGATTTTTTGTCAAATGTGCAAACAGTGTGTGATGTAGAAAACAGAAAAAAGAATGAACTTAAGCTTGTTGCTCAACAATTGGAAATTGTTGTTCGCTCTCATCATTCTAAAGATCAAATTGTCGACATGATTAATGAAAGCTTGTTTAATGTAACTCCTTCAAATGAGCAAACGCAGATTGAATTAGCTAAGTTACAGCTAGCCCTGCAGGAGGCTCCGTGCTAAGGAGGCTGAGTTTCAGGCACGTTCTCAGGAGGCACAAATTGAACTTGCTAGGATTCAGGCAGACCATGAGTATCGCATGAAACCAGGTGGAACTGGATCATCTAGCTCTGATGATTTTGATGTGGCTAAAAATGTTAAACTTGTCCCTCCTTTTAATGAATCTGATTTAACAAAGTATTTTCAGTTGTTTGAGAGGGTAGCTACAGGTTTTAATTGGCCCAAAAAGTATTGGCCAGTACTCCTTCAAACTGTTCTCACCGGTAAAGCTCAAGTAACTTATGCATCTTTACCTCAGGATCAATGTGATAATTATGATGTAGTTAAGAGCTTGATTCTTAAGGCCTATGAGCTTGTTCCTGAAGCCTATAGAATAAAATTTAGGACAACTTACAAGCAAGATAAGCAATCCCATGTTGAGTATGCAAAAATCAAAGAAGATCTGTTAGAGCAGTGGTTAAATTCTAAGAATGTGGATTCTGATTTTGACAAATTTAAGCAGATGATTTTGCTGGAGGACTTCAAAAGGTGTATTAATAATGATGTAAGCCTATATCTTGATGAGAGAAGAATAGATAATTTGTCTGATGCTGCAGTTTTAGCTGATGAATATGTTCTCACTCACAAGAGATATTCTAGAGAAAAAAGGAAAGCTGAGAGTAAGTACGTTGCCTCTACTCAGAGTACAGGTAACAGGAAAGAGAATAAAGATGATGTTTCTCAGGAAGTAAATACCAGCTCCACCTCTAGATTTCAGAAAAGTAAATGTACTTATTGTAGTAAGCTTGGTCATACTACGGAGAAATGTTTCAGGAGACAGCGTGATGTGAACAAAAAGGAGTCTTTAAATATTCAGTCAATTGGTCTAGTGTCCACCCTTGAGAGTTCGCAGAATTCTTTAACTGAGTTAACTGAACCTGCTTTGAGGGGTAAATTAAATTCTCATGATGAAGCTCCTCTTTTGAGCAGTAACGTGGGTGACACTCTCAAGAGTTCATGTGCTAATTTAGTGTCTGATGGTTTTGTCAGTCCTCTGGACAATAATGACAGGAAATCAGTTAAAATATATCGTGATACAGGTGCTTGCCAATCCCTTATGCTGACCAGTGTTCTAGGCTCTAATGTTAATTCCTCTGATGAAACTGTAATCTTACAAGGTGTAGGGAATAATTACTTCTCTGTCCCTCTGTGCAGAGTGAATTTAGAGTCTGGTTTTGTTAATGGTTCCGTTATGGTTGGGTTGGTTGAGACACTCCCAATGTCAGGTGTAACTTTCTTACTTGGAAATGATATTGGTGGAAGTCAAGTGTGTCCAGCTCCTCAGTTGTCTAGTGAGCCAGTAGCTGCGACCCAGGACTGTGATGTCTCTGATGTGTTCTCTGCATGTGCTGTCACTAGGGCTAAGTCTAAAATTACTGGTGACTTAGAGGATAATGATGATGATGATGTTATCCTAGCTGACACATTTCTTGCTAATTTGGACCACTCACCAGATGAGGCAGTACCCCGTAGTGTTGATAATTTGTCTCGTCAAGAGTTGGTTGAGTTGCAGGTTGCTAACCCTGAGTTGAAAGGTCTAGCTAACTCTGCTTGCAGTAAGGAAGAGTCAGCTGGTGTTTCTACTTGTTATTATATAAAGTCAGGAGTATTTATGAGAAAGTGGAGACCCCCAACAGCATCAGCCGACTGTGAATGGGAGGTTGTACATCAAGTTGTCATCCCTCGTGTTTGTAGGCAGGATATCATTAGAGTGGCTCATGATTCCAGTTTGGCAGGACACCTTGGAGTGAGGAAGACTGTGGCACGCATTTTGAAACACTTCTACGGGCCAGGTATCTTCAGGGATGTTTCCTGGTATTGTAAGTCTTGTCACACCTGTCAAGTTGTCGGGAAGTGCAATCAGACCGAAAAGGTTGCACCTCTAGTTCCCATTCCTCCTTTTGAGGCGCCATTCACCCGTGTGTTGGTGGATATTGTGGGCCCTCTTCCTAAGACTTCTTCAGGATTTTCTTATGTGTTGACCCTGATTGATATGGTTACTCGTTATCCTGAAGCCATTCCACTTAGAAATATCTCAGCAAAGAACATGGTTAAGGAAATGCTAGGGTTCTTCACCAAGTTTGGTCTACCCAAGGAGGTACAGTCAGACCGGGTAAGTAATTTCATGTCAAATGTTTTCAAGCAGTCTCTGAAAGAGTTGGGCATCACCCAGATCACGTCTTCAGCTTACCATCCCCAGACCCAAGGAGCGTTGGAGAGATATCATCAAACACTCAAATCGATGCTCAAGAAATACTGTTTGGAACATCAGAAAGACTGGGATAAAGGTCTTCCATTCGTTGTATTTGCCGCAAGAGAATCTCCAAATGAATCACTGGGCTTCTCACCCTTTGAACTACTGTTTGGCCATGAAGTAAGAGGACCCCTTAAGCTACTCAAGGAATGCTGGCTGTTGGAGGAAGATGACGTCAACCTGCTGGAGTATGTGATGAAGTTCAAAGAACGGCTGTCCACTGCTTTACAGCTGGCGAGAGAGAATTTAGGAGCTGCTCAGGAGAAGATGAAGACTTGGTGTGATAAGAAGTCCAGGTTACGCCACTTTCAGCCAGGAGATCAGGTTTTGATTCTGCTACCGGTGCATGGGCAACTTCTTCAAGCCAAGTTTAGTGGTCCTTATTTCGTGGAGAAGAAACTCAGTGATGTCAACTATGTCATCGCCACACCAGATCGTAGAAAGAACAAGCAACTTTGTCACATCAACATGCTAAAGTTATATCACAGGCGGGACGAAAAGAACCCAGTCTGCACTGTAGCTGTTCCACCAGAGTCTGCAAGTGAAGCTCTCCCATGCAGCATGAGCCTGAGTGATAGTTTGGGAAAGAATCCTGCTGTCATGAATGATCTCCAGACTAAAGCTTTCTCATCTACCTCCCGAGGAAAGGCAGGAGTTTTCGGTATTACTGCAGGAGTACCCGCAAGTGTTCCATGCCACTCCAGGAAGAACCACTGTGTTGATGCATGATGTCGATGTTGGAGACGCAAAGCCAATTAAACTGCCTCCTTACAGTGTGAACCCAGTGAAAGTTCCTCTCATCCAGAAGGAGCTTGGCTATCTGTTGGACCACAAGATGATTGAGCCCTGTCAGAGCGAGTGGAGTTCTCCTGTCACTCTGTAACTCTAGTCCCTAAGCCAGGTGGGTCACAGCGGCTTTGCATTGACTACAGACGTGTTAATCGGGTAACCAAAACAGACACTTACCCTCTCCCTCGCGTGGAAGATTGCATAGACAAGATCGGAAAGGCTAGGTACATAAGTAAGTTTGATTTGTTAAAGGGATACTGGCAAGTACCTATGATTGAACGTGCTAGGGAGATCTCATGTTTTGTAACACTAGGAAAGACTTTTGCATGTTCTGTAAAGCTATAGGGTATGAAGAATTCACCAGCCACATTTCAGAAGCTCATGAATGTTGTAACAGAGGGTTTGGCAGGGTGTGTTGTTTATATTGATGATGTATTAATCTTCAGTGACAACTGGAAAGATCACCTATGCCATGTCAGTAAATTTCTTGAGCGTTTGGTTCAGGCTAATCTTGTAGCTATTTTATCAAAGTGTGAGTTTGGTCAAGCTAAAGTTCAGTACCTTGGGTACGTAATTGGTGATGGACATGTTGCGCCACCAGGAGCTAAGGTTCAGGTTATAAGTGACCTTCCCAGACCTAAAAGTAGGAAAGAGCTACAAAGATTTTTGGGAATGGTAGGTTATTACAGGAGATTTGTTCTTAACTTTTCAGTTCTTGTATCACCACTTACAGACCTACTGAAAAAGGGAGTTAAATTTGTCTGGACCGATAACTGTGAATCCTCTTTCAGCAAACTTAAAGCTATCCTATTAAGTCAGCCAGTGCTCACTACTCCAAATTTTGCTAAGCCTTTTAAGATGGCTGTTGACGCAAATGATACAGGAGCTGGGGCTGTTTTGCTGCAAGAGGATGATCAGGGTATTGAACACCCTGTATCTTATTACAGTAAGAAGTTCAATCCACCTCAAAAGAACTACTCAACTATTGAGAAAGAGCTTTTGGCCTTGATTTTGGGTTTACAGCATTTTTCATTTTATTTGTGTTCTGGTTTTGGCCCCATAGTCATTTATACCGATCATAACCCACTGAAATTCCTTAGTAAGTTTAAAGATAAAAATCAGAGATTGACAAGATGGAGTCTACTTCTTCAGGAGTATTCATTAGACATACAACATGTCAAGGGGAAAGCAAATGTTATTGCAGATTGCTTATCTAGACTTTAGACATATTGTTTTAGAGTAATAATAAATTTCCTTTGTCTATCTATCTATCTATTGCCAGACGCCTCAATCCCGTTTGGGGTGGCCACAAACAAATCGCCTCCAAGTCGCCCTGTCCCCCGCCATTTCACTCCCCTGCTCCCAACTCACACCCCCCTCTCTCATATACCTCTCCACCCCATCTCTCCATCTCATCCTCGGCCTCCCCCTCCCTCTTTCCCCCTCCACCTCACTCACATACACTCTCTTCGTCAGTCTTTGACCCTCCATCCTCTCCACATGGCCAAACCACCTCAGTGTGTTCCTCCTAACGCTTCCTATCACATCCACATCAACACCACAACGCTCCTTTATATCCTCATTCGTCAGCCTGTCTCTCCATGTGACTCCACAGGCTCCTCCTAAATAACTCATTTCCACGGCTCTCACTCTTGACTTGTGTTCTTCCAACAACGTCCAAGCTTCACTTCCGTACTTTAGAGTTGGTATCACAATACTGTCATGTAGTAACTTTTTCACTTCCATGCTCACTTCCCTGTTTCTTATCACTGCTTTCAAAGAACCAGCAACCTTTCTGCCCTGCTGTACCCTTTCAAGCACTTCACCCTCCAAACCTCCATCCTTACTCATCACACTACCCAAGTACTTAAACGTACTCACATTTTCCAATTCCTCACCATCCAACCTCGCTGTACATTCACTGACTTCACCTCTCTCAAAGACCATCACTTTACTCTTCCCTACATTCACCTTTAGATTCCGTTTCTTACACACTCTCTCAAACTCATCCACCAAGCCTTGCAGCTCCCCTTCGTCTTCACTCAACAACACGGTATCATCTGCAAACAACAGTACAGGGAGTTTCCAAACACTATCCTCTCTCACCAGGGCCACTCCAACATCCACTACCCTACCTTGTACCTCTTTTATTACCCCATCCATGTACAGATTGAACAACCACGGAGACATGACACATCCCTGTTTCAACCCAACTTTCAAAGAGAAAAATTCACTTAGTTCACCATCCACACACACTGCAGCCTTCGCACCATCGTACATACTCTTCACAGCATTCAACAACTTCCCATCTATTCCATATATTCTTAACACTTTCCACAATCCTAGTCTATCCACCCTGTCATATGCTTTCTCCAAATCCATGAAAGCCGCATACAACTTCTTTCCCTTCTCTAGAACCTTTTCCACTAAAGATCTGAGAATGAATATCTGATCTACACAACCTCTTCCCTTCCTAAAGCCTCCCTGTTCTTCTCCAACTAATTTCTCTGTTCTTTCTCTGACTCTGTCAATAAGTATCCTACCATATACTTTTCCTATTATACTAAGAAGACAAATGCCCCTATGATTGCCACACACTTCTTTTTCCCCTTTTCCTTTGTACAAGGGAATAATTATACCTGACTTCCAATCCTCCGGGACTCTACCTTCCTCCCAGGCCAATCTGCACATCTTCCACATCCATTCTACTACTATCTCTCCCCCATGCTTCAGCATTTCACCACACACTCCATCAATTCCTGGGGCTTTCCCCGATTTAACTTTCTTCATTGCTTCCACAACTTCTATCCTACTGATTTCTTCCTGTCTTCTCACCTCCCTCCTTCTTCTAGCCATTCCCCAGCCACTTATACTCGCATTACTTCCATCCTCCACGTTCAACAATTCCTTAAAGTGTTCTCTCCATCTGCTTACTTTTTCTCCCTTCTCCACTAGTAATCTACCATTTTTATCTTTCACTCCCCTGCTAACTTCACTTCCACCCTGTCTTACTCTTTTCACCTCTTTCCAGAACATTTTCTTACAGTCCCTCCACTTTACACTCAAATTCCTTCCAAATTCCTCATCCACTCTCTTCTTACTCTCTCTTACTAATCTTTTCACCTCTCTCTTTCTTTCTACATATAACTCTCTCTTCCGCCTCTCAACTTCTTCCACACCCCTATTTCTCATCCATTCATTTTATGCTTTCTTGTTTTGTGCCACAGCCCGTTTCACCTCTTCAGTCCACCACGCTGTTCCTTGCACCCCCCTCCGTCTTCTCTTCCTTCCACACACCACATCACATGCTGCACATATTTCTTCTGCAAATATTCTACACACACCTTCCACATCCCCCATCTGCTCCAACTCATATTTGCCCAATCGTTCCTCCACTTCTCTCTTATACTCTGCCTTTTTCTCATCCTCTTGTAACCTTTCCACTCTCTTTGCAACTACTCCTTCCTCTCGTCTTTCCCTTCTTCTTTTGTAAATTTCTTTTTCTTTGTGGGGAGGTGTTACATAGCCTATGATTTCATCATCCTTTGTATAATTCTAACGTACAGTATGCTGCATGTTTGATCACGATTCGCCTCGTGGCTTCCATAGTGCGTGTTCTACCTCACTCCCCCCCTCCTCCCTTATAGTAGAGTAAGTCGTTTTTTCTGTTGTTCAGAGCAGGAGTGTCAACTCTTTGTCCCCTATGGCTTCATTTGCTCGTCCTTCTTACAAGTAGTATCAAGCTCTGCCGGCCCCTATATAGTGAGCTCAGTCTCTGCATTAATTGCCGCTTAGATCTACTCCTCATTTTGCTCACATCTCTGTCCTCCCCTGTACAGTTGTTATTATTGTGAGTGCTCAGGATGTCTCCAGCCATCTAGCAGCTGTGTAATTTGAGTATAAGTGTTATTACATTTTTTCTTGTACTATATAGCATAAGGTGTTGATTCGTAGGCCTAGTGAGGTTTTTGTGATTCATGTGTTTTTATGTCAGTCATTTTTGATAATATTTTGTATCTGTAATAATATATCTTGCATTTACTGAGTATTATCCGGTTTTCTCATTTATCAGGGCTGACTTAGATAAATTTACACTTGCTAATTTCGTGTTAATAGAGGTTATTGCAGTTAACCATATATTTAACCTGTTTTTGCCATTACATTATCCTTATGAGTCCTGAATGTTTAGTTGTTAGTTTGAGCATTAAACTTTAATTTATAATTTTACCTAACTCTTCTGTTTTGAACCTGGAACTTTGCGGGACAGTTTTCTCTGTTCCGTAACAATTGATACATTTGATTATGTCTAATGTGAAATAAAAACGTAAAAAGTGCAGCGTGTTCTCGTAATAAAAATATCATCTGCTAGACCTGAGTTAGCGCACATGTAGCAAACACATACGTGACCTGCAGAACACGTGCATGTACCGTTGTGTAAAAGTATATTGGTTTACTCATAAATTGATAGACTTGGTTATGTCTATTGTGAAAAAAAAAGAGACTGCACCACATGCTAGTAATAAAAATAACGTCTGCTAGACCTGATTTAGCGCACAGGTAGCGAATTCCTACATGACCTACAGAACACATGCGTGTAACCTTGTGTGAAATTATATTTTTTTCTCATAAATTGATAGATTTGGTTCTCATATAAAAAAAAAAAAAAAAAAGGAAACTGCACTGTGCTCGTAATAAAAATATCGTCTGCTAGACCTGAGTTAGTGCACAGGTAGCGAACTCCTACATGACCTACAGAACACGTGCATGTACTGTTGTGTGAAAGTATATTGTTTTCCTCGTAAATTCATAGATTTGGTTAGGTCTTATCTGAAAAAAAGACGTAAACAGTGCACCGCGTGCTCGTTATAAAAATATCGTCTGCTAGACCTGTGCTAGGACATAGGAAATGAACACCTACATGACCTACAAAACATGTGCATGTACTGTTGTGTTGAAGTATATTGTTTTTCTCATAAAGTGATAGATTTGGTTGTCTCATGTGAAAGAAAAAAAAAACATAAACAGTGCACTGTGTGCTCATAATAAAATTATCGTCTGCTAGACCTGAGTTAGCGCACAGGTAGCGCTACCTGTCTTGCACACGAGAATTTGTTACGAGCACGCGGGGCACTGTTTACGTTTTTTTCACATGAGACATAACCAATCTATCAATTTATGAGAAAAACAATATACTTCTACACAACAGTACATGCACGTGTTCAGTAGGTCACGTAGGTGTATGTTACCTGTGTGCTAACTCAGGTCTAGCAGACGATATTTTTATTATGAGCATGCAGGGCATGATAGGCTTAGAAGAAGGTGGATAAACGGGGTAAATGACTGTGAGAAAGAGAGGTATAGGACCTAATAAGTCAAAAGAAAATGACAAGTGACCGAACTGGGTGGGTGAATTTTTGACGGAGTGTATGAACAATGTTTGGCACCTATATATAACTTGACAGTCATCAGACTGACTTTGTCAGAGAGTTGCGTGTTAAACTACGTGCGGAATATTTTTTGACCTATCAGTTGGAGCCAGGACTCCGGGAACTTGAAGAATTTGTGAATGGGAGTGTGGTTCATTCTGTTGGGAAAATTTGAAAAGTATCTAATTCTATTTCTTTTTTCTGGATCTTCACCGAGTTCCACCAAGTTCATACAACCCTTGTATTTTGTACACAGACATTGATCACGAGCATTTATACTAAGATACCGGTATGTCAATATCAATGTCATCATCATCATCCCCTTCCAACAGAAGGATCGGGCCCATAAATCAAGAAAAGATAAACATGAATATTATTAGGAAGAACTAAGCAACTGCATACCCATTGAAATAGACTATGCATACATCCATGCACTCAGAATCATGATTTCCTCACAGGCCCAAGCATCTGCACATATTTTTGGTATCGATCATGATAAATGCTCTTTTTAATGCCTATTAGACAGTCAGTCAGCTGACTCACAGTTAAGAACTGGTGTCGAAATCCTTGATATGTGTTCCTTCGTACACATTTCATCAAACCACCTCGATACACTACTCACACATCAACATTTGTCTTCTTCCACCCAACACACCACGTCATAAACACATACATAAACACTTAAGCCATACAGCCATCCAAAACTTTCAACCAAATATCATTTATAATGAACCACCACCAGACATACATTCAACAAGCACTACCCTTTTTACACAGACAATAAAACACCGGGCCAAACACTGATGCGGCCATCACCCTTCCCTGCTAAAATATCACCACCAGTTCATAAACAGTTTACTATTTCCACACTGCCCTGCAGCCCCCCCACACTACAGAACACTTACTGACCTCATGCACCACACTGTTTCATGACAGATAATCCTGCAGCACAGCCTCAACAAGAGACCTCTAAAAGCAACCACTTGAAGTGGCCGATGTCCTGCTGTTCATTGGATTCATGTCTAGATGACCCTGCGGTTGCAACAACAACAACCAACTCAATTTTTTCGTAGTTCCTTGGGCTCATATAATACTCTTCTTCACGAGGGTGTTTTTTTTAACAAGTTGATGAATCTCGTCAACAAGAAGAGAAAGTCTGTAAAAAAGTTATACCCAGAGATCAATATAATGTTCCATAATCACAGAATAATACTGTACCTACAAACTGCTCCCCGCACAAAATAATACTGTACCTACAAATTGCTCCCGCAAAACAATGATTCATGATATATTCCTGCCATTTTTTTTTCTCGTGATTGCGTTAGGCATCATGTCTAAAGCGACACATCGTGTTTGTTTTTTTAACCACGTGAGCTGTGCGGGCAGCAGCGACAAAATGTATGAGGCGGCGTTTATTGGAAAACTGTGTAGGAAGGAACAGAATCTGGACTGACAGCTGTTTGTTTGGGGAGAAGGGGAAATATATATGTGGCACATGTTTCTTCATCTGTGGGAGAGTATGGGTGTTCGTAGGTTTGAGGAGTGTGGAGGTAGAAGGGAAGGGCATGTGGGTTGAGAAGGAAGTATATATGGGAAGAGTAGGGGTCAGGAGTGAGTAGTTAAGTATGTGCTGTGGAATGTGATAAGGAAGGATATAATGAAGGATGCTGTGTGAATTACTCATGCTAGTGCAAAACACAAGATTAAACAATGGGGATGGATGCTCTAAATTTTCAAGAATGTTAGGGATAATAGAAGATCTTGGGAACTACAAAATCATGAAAAGAAAACATAATGAAGACATGCAAAAGAAACTCACAAGAATTAAGTGTAAAATTCAAATTTGCAATAAAGGCATAGAAAAACTGGAACTGAATAAACTTTTCAAGTCTTCATATGTCAAAGAGAGCATTCCTACTGGATTAAAAAATAAAGAAGCCTCAATGATCGTGTATAAGTATAGTCTAACTATAAGAGGCAGATTGTTAAACTACAAAAAGACTATTGAAGAATTAGATGTAGAATGGCTAGCGCAAAGTCATGAGTGTAAATGTTAGGATTTAGCACTCATTGATATTCATCATCAGCATGTAATAACAGGTAACCTAGACATAATACAAAATATTAGACTACGAAAACTAATGAAAAATGGGTTGAATTATCGGGAGGCTAGAGGAATCAACTGGAAACAAGTGAGAGAAAATGTTACCATCGCAGTCAAAAAATGTGCTGCAGAAAGGTGTAAACTAGAATTTAATGAGTGTTTTATGATGGAATGGAAAGTAAAAGTCATGCAAAAAGTTGATGAAAAAATCTGCAAACTCAAGAAGTACTATTCTAGACAGAGAATGCAAAAACCAGTACTCAAAGATTAGGAAGCACTGAAGGATCTACGAAGACTTGCAGAAATCATATGTTTTGGTCCCAGTAGACAAAGCAAAATATAATATAGCAATCATCTGGAAAGTATATTACATAAAAACACATTTACAAGAATTGGGCATGATAGATCAAGTCTCCGAAACATACAGTATACAGCAGTTAGTAGTAAAAAGAATACGACAGTTGAAAAGCAGTCATTATACTCTTCTATACTCGGTTCCACGGAGTCTGACGCACTGATTTTGCCAGCCGATGACAGGTGGATCTGGTAACACTGTGCGACGTACTCGGGCGGTGAATGGTGGATTTCCGTTGTGTTTGAACGTGCTCCAAATTTGTATTTCAACCAAGGCCCTCATTGATTTATAGAATACCAGAATACACAAATACAAATTAAAGCAATGATATCTTTGATGATAAATATGTGCCTTTTAAATTACTAGAGATAAACTTGAACGACAATGATAACAAAAAGTAAGTAAAGTCGTGACTGGACGCAAACGGACAGGTCAGCGACTGATTTAAATTCATTTAATTATGTTTGATTTCGTTTATACTGCACGCGGTTTTATTATAGCACCATATTTCAACTATTATTTTCCTATGGAGTTTGCTTTTATCTTACTTTCCTTTCTTCCACCATTAACAAAAATTCAGTTCATTCTACTGTATAATGATGTAATCCATTACTTTCCCTGCTCTTTGTCGAGGGGGCAGAGATACATGCTTGAGGATGCACTGTGACCAGGGATAGGGTGTCCGTCTGTATGTCTGTCTCTTATGATACAAAAATGTTAGGGAAAATCAAACACCAAACTTATTCATGTAAGAAATAATTCTACTGAATCTGACTATGAATACAAACACTTGCAGATTTTTAAAGCTACTGTTACCTATGAAGGTAATGAAAATGTGTATGTACACTATATATACTGAGAATAGAATAGCATGTATTGGTCCCAGTGAGGTGTGTGTGTGTGTGTGCTTACACAAATCATAATTATTAGAAGCTAAGCTAAGCATATCCAGGGTAAGGTTGTATATTAGCAAATGAGGTAATGAAAGGCATGGTGAAGACTGTAGAATGTAACACTGTGTAGCAGTGGTGGGAAACATTCGAACCTTCATAGGACCTCGGGACCACCTTGTCCTTGATATGAACGTCTGAATTTCCGCCACAGTCGCTGACTTGTCCGCATGCATCCAGTCGCGACTTTACTTACTGTTTGTTATCATTGCCGTTCAGGTTTATCTCTAGTAATTTAAAAGGCACATATTTATCATCAAAGATATCATTGCTTTAATTTGTATCTGTATATTCTGGTATTCTATAAATCAATGAGGGCCTTGGTTGAAATACAAAGTCAATTTGGAGCACATTCAAACACAACGGAAATCCACCAATCACCGCCCGAGTACGTCGCACAGTGTTACCAGATCCACCTGTCATCGGCTGGCAAAATCAGTGCGTCAGACTCCGTGGAACCGAGTATAGTCACGGAATCGAGGTAGATGATGATAACAACAAATTACCATCCATACATAGTATAGTAAAAGTGTATAAAGACCCTGTCAAATTCAGATTCATAATTTCCTCCAGATTATGTACAAAGAAACTATCACTATCTATCTATCTATCTATCTATTGCCAGACGCCATAATCCCGTAAGGGGTGGCCATTTGACTTTATTTGTTTTACAGGGAAGGTCAATAACCCTCCACCAACCCACTTGTTGACACGTAGGATGCACGTATGGTTTGGTTTTATGGTTACCACCCAGCTTTGTAAATGGTTTCTTGGCTTACAGGAGACCATTTGGCTTATCACTCAATGGAAAGCCATATGTAAAGGAAAGAAAAGCAATAAGAAGTGACAGGAAAGATGGAAGAAATAGGAAGAGAGGAGGGCAGGCACAGAAAAAGAATGATAAAGGCTAAGGAAGAAGTAGGCAGCACTACATCAAGTGAGTGGATGATGGTCGCCACCACACATTTATAAACTGATTTACAAGCAGCACAAAAAATATTGCTATAAACTAATTTTTTTTACAGGAATCAACCGTATGTGGATAGGCCTATGTGATAACTCAGAAATGTGCAGAAAGGGTATTACTTCCATCAACCACAAACGAAAAGCAAGAAACGTAGCAACATATGATTTTTCAACGTTATACACATAAATCGAACACGAGAATATAAAAAAGAAGTTGGAATGGACAGTACAAGTTGCTCTTAAAGGATATATAAAAAAGATGGCAAAAACTTGATGGTCTCTGATGATCAAAAAATAGATATGGCAAATCACCTGGTAGAAAACTGCTTTTTTACTTGTGGAAATATGATTTTCAAACTGTGCATAGGAGTACCCATGCGAACAGACCCAGCCCCATTCATAGCAAATCTATACTTATATAGTTATAAATTCAAGTGGATGGAATGAACGTCAAAAGTTCAATAATCAGTAGCGAAGCATTTTAACAAAACTAGACGATTCATTTATGATCTAATATCTTTAAACAATGATGGAGAAATGAATGAAAGGAAAAAATAATATATACAGTATCAGGAAGCACTGGTATTAAATAAAGAAAACACCGACCACTGCCAAGCAAACTTTTTGGAAATTAATATCAAAATAGAAAACAAGGTTATATCAACAAAACTCTATGATAAAAGAGATTATTATAATTCTGAAATTGCATCATACCCAAATTTGTCGGGAAACATACCTAGAGTTCCCGCGTACGGTATATACATGTCTCAACTGCTACGGGTCGCAAAGGCAAGCACAAATTTGGAAAACTTTACTACAAGAATCCAACAGATCACAAGAAAATTCCTCAGTCAAAGATTTTTCAAAACAGAATTACGTAAGACATTAAAGAAAACGTATCATCGTCACTATAACTCCTTCAAACACCTGAAAGGAGAAATAAACAGTCTTTCAAGCGTAATATTTGATTCTGCTACGGATACAATAGTATCCCAGGACCGTCGATGGGCAGAGAATGCTCAGGGGATCCCCCCTGGCTCTGTAGCAGATTAAGACCAACTACAACAAAAACTAATTTTACCTACCAAGTTGGACCTATAATGAGGTCCCTAGTGGAAATGTCCCTTTCCGCACCGACACTGGTGAGGTCAGATAGGAATTATACCTGACCTGTCTGGTAATGTCCCACCCCCCCTTTTCCCCCTTGGGTTAATCCCCAACCTACCTCACCTTTAACCCACCCTTCCACACACACACACACACACACACACGCATAAATAGAAACCCTTGTATGTCAATATGTCACTCCCTCCCTCTCACTATCTTGACCACTGAAGATGGTGGCAGTGTTCACCGAAACTGTTTGGTAACTATATTCTTCGTTTACAAGTGTGGGTTTTATTTACCGTGTTTGATTATCACTTAGTGGTAGGTGGTGGCGACCATCATCCACTCACTTGGTGTAGTGCTGCCTATTTCTTCCTTAGCTCATATATATATATTTTTTCTGTGCCTGCCCTCCTCTCTTCCTATTTCTCCCATCTTTCCTGTCACTTCTTATTGCTTTTCTATCCTTTACAGGTGGCTTTACATTGAGTGATAAGCCAAATGGTTTCCTGTAAGCTAAGAAATCATTTACAACGCTGGGTGGTAACCATATAATCAAACCTTACGTGCTCCCTACGTGTCAACAAGTGGGTTGGTGGAGGGTTAGTGCCCCTCCCCGTAAAACAAATAACTCGAAGTCAATAGCCACCCCTTACGGGATTATGGCGTCTGGCAATAAATAGATAGATAGATAGACTATCACGCAAGAGTGATTCATCCAGCCAAACACCAGTAAGGAATACACCACAAGAGCGAGACCTCAATGTTCCTATATCTTCCGGCTGTTGGCAGTGACAAAGGGTGGAGAAAAGAAAGACAACTGAAATAAAATAAGTGGAAGGAGACGGGGAGGGAGAGAATGGGACTCGAACAGGGAGGAATAATGATAATAAACCTTGGATATAGTTGGTAGTACTGCGAGCAACGCTGAATAGGGCAGCCTGGGTTTAGTAAGCAGTCAAGAGAGAATTACCATGCGCCAATCGAGTTAGTGCCGTAGATAAATGAAGGAAGGTAAAGAAAGTGGGGAGAGGAGAAAGTGGAGAGGCATGAACGTGGTTGGGGAGTAGGAGGGAGAGGGAGGGATGGGGGGACGGGGAGAGAGGGGAAGGGAGTTCAGACACGGTCATAACAAGGAATACCAGAGTATTACGCTCATATGTCGTTCCATAACATTCTGTCAACCCTTGCACCTTTTTATATTAATTAAATGCTGTATACATAATATTGTACTCTAGGCAGTCACTAGTACCACTTCTTAAAAACACGACTTTAAAGTGCATAAAAGTCTATGTGGCAACTAGTTCCCTTACACGAAGCCAGACAAAAGGACTCACATCACACGAGTAAACTTGCAGCGAATTTATGCTGGCGACTGTACAAGCTACCTACAAATAAATTTCGAAGAAAATTCTCAAAATTCTATAGAATTCAGTCACCGTGTTTAACAAAAAGCCAATCTTTATTAGAAAGGGAACAAAAACATTAGGGGGCCGAATGCTGGTCGCCCCACCAAAATATGCTGTTGGCTAAGGTACTATCGTGGACAAAGTCCTGACACGTGTGGAAAACAAGAGTTAGATCTATCTATCTATCTATCTATCTATCTATCTATCTATATATATATATATATATATATATATATTAAATATTAATAAAAAATATTTTTTGGGCCCCCCCTCAATTTGGAGCCCGGGGGGCAGTTTCAAACAGCCCCCCCCTCAGATACGCCACTGAGAGTAAGCTATCCTGGAAGGGGTTATCGTTGCGAAGCAGGAATATTTCTGAATCGCAGAGGAGAGGCCCAGAGTTGATCCTCAGGTAGGCCATGAACTGGGATTATTCATAGCCACCTCATAATCGCAGCGTGTTATTCGATGAACAGATTCGTTCCCACATCATTAAACTAAACACCAACCAATGAGACTATTCAAGAAATTAACATCTTCATGGATCATTAAGTAAGGTATTCATGTAACGGCTAAGGAACCACGTGAATATTAAATATAAAGGGAATCACCAAATACAAGCAATATTAATGCTGTCCCTTATAATTCAGAACTGTAATATCGCATTATTGTATGGGTATTTTAACCAAAACACTTTCGACCCAAACAGTCCATAAGACTAGAACTTGAAATATCGTATATATTTTTCGAACAAGGCTGCCCTCCAAAGAGATTAGATTTATACTTTTGGACGCTGGTATGGTAGAGCTATTGAGTGCTAAACACGCAGCTGAAAAGTTCCAAGTTATCGCCTTGTTCGGCAGTGAGAGGATATTTCTGGTTTACCCTGTAACACATCCTATGGGCACTATAGACATAACCTTATGAATAAACGGTGGCATATATTTCCAGTAAATGTTGTTCCTAAATATTATTAAATCTATTTTACATCAGTATACTCCTTTATCATTTGGCAAATTATATTTGCCAACACCCTTACATGCTGTGAATATACTGTATGTATGCAAATGCTGGAGTTTGCTACATATTATCGAATCCTCTATTCTTTCTCCAACGATAGAGAACGATATCAGCACGCTTAAATTAAGCTTTGCAGTTCGCTCCATCCCCCCCCTCCTCATAACATCCCACCCCACTATAACTCCCAAACAATCGTTCGGATAGCATTGTTTCACCTTCATCTTGCTCAGGGTCATCAGTTTCTACAGTAACGTTTACCCCTTCTATTGACAATGCACAATTAGTGTTCTGAAGACGAACGAAAACTTTTATTTTACATAAAATCGTATGGAGATAACCATAAACAACACATCTACAATATTGTTACTTGATGTGTTTATTACCTCCGCCAAGGAGGTTATGTTTTCACCCCTGTCCATTTGTTTGTTTGTTTGTTGGCTGCTTTGTGAGCAAGATTACACAAAAACTACTGGACGGATTTCCACGAAACCTTGTAGAAGAATGGGCCTCGGCCTGGGATAGACTCTACTAAATTTTGGTGCGGATTCGGATGAAGTTGCGGATCCAGGAATTTTTTTTCACTTTCTTTAACATTGCGAGATAGGGCGTTTTTCGACAATTTCGTAAATATTTCAATGAGTATTGCATGGATTTTGATGAAAAAAAAAGGGGCATATTTAGGATGTTGGCATCTACGAAAGTTGGCGGAGATATGCGCTCTACTGACTGCCATTCTAGTTACAATTAGTATTATTTTTTATATTATTCTAGTAATTATTATTATTTTCACCCCTGGGGGTGGGGGTGGGGTTTAAAGAATACTCCTCCGGTATCCCTGCTTGTCATACAAGGCGACTAAAAGGGTTGGCGGAGGGTTAGTGCCCCTCCCAGGAAAACAACTAACTAAAAAGACGAACAAGAAGCCTCAGACAAGGACTGACCAAAAGATGACGACCAAGGACTGGACGAAGGACATGGTAATTGCAACATGGAATGTAAGAGGTGCGAATGATGAGGTGAAAGAGAGAGAGATTGTCCAGGTGCTTCAGGGTGCAAAAGTTGATGTACGTGGAGTAACTGAAACTAAATGAAGAGGAGAGAGTGTGAAAGACTGGGAGTATGGATGGGGTATATGTGCAGGGGTAGGTGAGAATGAGAGGGCAAAAGAAGGAGTGTGTATAGTTGTGAGTAAAATATGGAAGTAGAACATAAGAGAGTATGGATCAGTTGGGTCAAGGATTGTGTGGGTAAGATTGAAAGTTGGAATACAAATGTGGGCAATTGTGTGCGAGTATGCGCCAACGCAAGATCGTGCAAGCAGAGTGAGAGAAGAGTTCAGAACAAATGTGGAAGTGTGCATGGAAAAGTTTGGAAGGAATGAGAGAGTGTTTTTTTGGAAGGAATGAGAGAGTGTTTTTGGTCGGTGATATGAATGGTAAAGTAGGGAATGTGAAGGTGGATCGAATAGTTGGTGAGTGGGGTGTGCCTGCTGTGATAGATGAGAATGGCAGTGCGTTAGTGGACATTTGTGCTGGGAGGGGGTTGGTGATACCCAATACCCTCTTCAGGCATAAAATGATCCACAGGTATACATGGTGAGTGATGAGAAGGGTGGGTGGTGAATTGAATGAAAGGAAGGCAATGATTGATTATGTGTGTGTGACTGAAAGGATGCGAAGATGTGTAATGGATGCAAGAGTTTATAGAGGTTGGGGGAGTGGACTTTCTGACCTCTACTTGGTGGTGGCCAGAATCAAGATCTAAATAAGATGGAGAAATAGAAGAAGGGAAAGATGGGAAGAAGGAGTATTTGCAAGGAGAATGGAAAGGTTACGAGAGGATGAGAAAAAGGCAGAATATAAGAGAGAAGTGGAGGAACGATTGGATAAATATGAATTGGAGCAGATGGGAGACGTGGAAGGTGTGTGCAGGATATTCACAGAAGAAATATGTGCAGCATGTGATGTGGTGTGTGGGATGAAGAGAAGACATAGGGGGTGCAAAGAACAGCGTGGTGGAATGAAGAGGTGAGATAGGCTGTGGCACAAACGAAGAAAGCATACAATGAATGAATGAGAAATTGGGGCGTGGAAGAAGTTGAGAGGTGGAAGAGAGAGTTATATGTGGAAAGAAAGAGAGAGGTGAAAAGATTAGTAAGAGAGAGAAAGTAGAGAGTGGATATGGAATTTGGAACGAGTTTGAGTGTAAAGTGGAGAAACTGTAAGAAAATGTTCCAGAAAGAAGTGAAGAGAGTAAGACAGGGTGGAAGTGGAGTTAGCAGGGGAGTGAGAGATAAAAATAGTAGATTACTAGTGGAGAATGAAGAAAAAGTGAGCAGATGGAGAGAACACTAAGGAATTGTTGAACATAGAGGATGGAAGTAATGCGAGTATAAGTGGCTGGGGAATGACTGGGAGAAGGAGGGAGGTGAGAAGACAGGAAGAAATCAGTGGGATAGAAGTTGTGGAAGCAATGAAGAAAGTTAAATTGGGGAAAGCTCCAGGAATTGATGGAGTGTGTGGTGAAATGCTGATGCATGGAGGAGAGATAGTAGTGGAATGGATGTGGAAGATGTGCAGATTCGCTTGGGAGGAAGGTAGAGTCCTCGAGGATTGGAAGTCAGGTATAATTATTCCCTTGTACAAAGGAAAAAGAGAAAAAGAAGTGTGTGGTAGTCATAGGGGCATTAGTCTTCTTAGTATAATAGGAAAAGTGTATGGTAGGATACTTATTGACAGAGTTAGAGAAAGAACAGAGGAATTAGTTGGAGAAGAACAGGGAGGCTTTAGGAAGGGAAAAGGCTGTGTATATCAGATATTCATTCTTAGATCTATAGTGGAAAAGTTTCTAGAGAAGCGAAAGATGTTGTATGCAGCTTTCATGGATTTGGAGAAAGCATATGACAGGGTGGATAGACAAGGACTGTGGAAAGTATTAAGAATCTATGGAGTAGATGGGAAGTTGTTGAATGCAGTGAAAAGTATGTATGATGGTGCTAAGGCTGAGGTGCGTGTGGATGGTGAACTGAGTGAATTTTTCTCTTTGAAGCTTGGGTTGAAACAGGGATGTGTCACGTCTCCATGGTTGTTCAATCTGTACATGGATGGGGTAATAAAAGGGGTACAAGGTGGGGTAGCGGATGTTGGAGTGGCCCTGGTGAGTGAGGGTAGTGTTTGGAAACTCCCTGTACTGATGTCTGCAGATGATACTGTGTTGTTGAGTGAAGACGAAGGGAAGCTGCAGGGCTTGGTGGACGAGTTTTGGAGAGTGTGTATGAAACGCAATCTAAAGGTGAATGTAGGGAAGAGTAAAGTGATGGTCTTTGAGAGAGGTGAAGTCAGTGAATGTACAGCAAGGTTGGATGGTGAGGAATTGGAAAATATGAGTACGTTTAAGTACTTGGGTAGTGTGATGAATAAGGATGGAGGTTTGGAGGGTGAAGTGATTCAAAGGGTACAGCAGGGAAGAAAGGTTGCTGGTTCTTTGAACGCAGTGATAAGAAACAGGGAAGTGAGCATGGAAGTGAAAAAGTTACTACATGACGGTATTGTGATACCAACTCTAACGTATGGAAGTGAAGCTTGGACGTTGTTGGAAGGACACAAGGCAAGAGTGAGAGCAGTGGAAATGAGTTATTTAAGAGAAACCTGTGGAGTCACATGGAGAGACGGGCTGACAAATGAGGATATAAAGGAGCGTTGTGGTGTGGATGTGGATGTGATAGGAAGCGTTAGGAGGAATACACTGAGGTGGTTTGGCCATGTGGAGAGGATGGAGGGTGAAAGACTGACGAAGAGAGTGTATATGAGTGAGGTGGAGGGGGGGAGAGGGAGGGGGAGGCCGAGGATGAGATGGAGGGATGGGGTGGAGAGGTATATGAGAGAGGGGGGTGTGAGTTGGGAGCAGGGCAGTGAAATGGCGAGGGACAGGGCGACGTGGAGGCGATTTGTTTGTGGCCACCCGAACGGGATTGAGGCGTCTGGCAATAAATAGATAGATAGATAGATAATAATTATTATTATTATTAATTTTACTATCATTATTACTATTATTATTATCTGCCTATCTATTGCCAGATGCTTTGATCCCATACGGGGTGGCCACAGACAAATCGCCTCCACGTCGCCCTGTCCCCCGCCATTTGACTGCCCTGCTCCCTTACAACCCCCTCCCTCATATACCTTTCCACTCCATCCCTCCATCTCATCCTTTGCCTCCCCCTCCCTCTCTCCCCCTCCACCTCACTCACATACACTCTCTTCGTCAGTCTCTCACTCTCCATCCTCTCCACATGGCCAAACCACCTCAATGTTTTTCTCCTAACGCTTCCTATCACATCCACATCCACACCACAACGCTTCTTCCCATCCTCATTTGTGCCGTGCGGCACGCTGCTGCAATAACTACAGAGGCCGGGAGGACAACGACGATGTTGATGATGGCGATGACAACGACGGTGTTGATGATGGCGATGACAACGACGGTGTTGATGATGGTGACGACGACGTACACTCGGTATTCGGCAGGGGAACCATAACACAGGCGGCTGACTCACCCACAGCCAGACCACAACCATCCATACCACAACCACGCCAACCACACCAATCAAACCATGAAAATTTTCATGTTGTCCCAACTTCAACAAGGGATAGAGGATATCGGAAAACCCTTAGAGACAAGTACAGTATACTGTAGATACCTGCGACATCTTGAAAAACTTGAAGAAGCTGCGGAAGAGTGAATAATGAAAAATGAAAAGTGAAAAATGAGTGAAGAGTGAATAATGACATGAGGGAGAGCCGAGGCACGCAGCTACCCTCATAGCCAGAACTGTTTACATTCACTAACATTTATGTGCGTTAGGAGAGAGAGAGCCAGGTACGACTTAATTGGGTCAATGTGATTTATATATGGGAACGAGATAAGAGAATAGTGACTCAGAACCGAAGGGTAACCATGTCTAGTGTTAATTAGTGTTATACAATGGACATTGTTTCAAAATGTTATGGACTGGACCCGACTGAGGACGATGAGAGAAGTGAACGAAAAATATGAAGAGTACACGCCCATTTACGCCCCCTGTACTTTTCCTGAGGGCGAGACAGAAGGTTGGAAATCAGTCGAATTCGAGAGGGCAAGCGTCTAATGACAGCTGGGGGAAGATCCTGTCATAGGAGGCCCGCCTGAGCACCCATGCCACGACGATGAGACTGGTGATGACTTGGTACTCTACGGTATCAGTGAATAGACATTTTTGTTAGGGGACGTAGAGGAAAGTGGAACTGAAAGTGAGGAAGAGAATAGAGAAGAAAAGTGAAATAAACTGAGCAATATACTGAGAAGATACTGTAGAGCCGTGGCAGGGTATAACAGACGGGCCAGATAAATTGTATAACTGTTAAAGTAACTTATTTGCTCAATAAGGAAGTGAGAAGACTACCTAAGGGCGATGTGTCTTTATTAAGAAGAAATATTGAATTAGGGCAAATAATTGTGTTGAAGTGTGATGTTAATTTTGTAATGTTGTGTTGAAGTAACATTTTGGTAACGTGATGCTAGAATAAAATGTTATGGTGATTGGTGCTATAGAGATAGTGATGCTGTATTGATATGATGACACACTAGCATATTATCCTTAGTATTATTCTAGTATTAATGGGTATTACTTTTAGTATTATTCCAGTATTAAAGAATATTACCTTTAGTATTATTTCAGTATTGAAGAGTATCCTTAGTGTTACTTCAGTATTGGTGAGTAACATTCTTAGTATTATTCAAGTATTGATGAGTAATATTTTTAGTATTAATCAAGTATTGTTTAGCTATATTCTTAGTATTACTCAAGTGTTGGTAAGTAATGTGTGTTATTCCTTTTGAAAACAGAAAAGTAACAGTTTAACGGAGTTAAGAGTTGTACTACAGTAGTGGATAAAGATTAAAGTTTGTATAAGAATGGAAAACATTAGGAAGGAGAATTATATCTTGGCTACGTGTATAACTTCTATGATTAATTACTTATTTTCAGACCCTTAATTGTAGTGTGAGTACTTTTGTAAGGTGGCATGGTTTAATAGTTTTATTGTAGAGTAAAATCATAAAGCTGTCACGTGACTTTGAGTTCGTCGAGTGAACTTAATGAGTGTTGTTCAGACTTAGTGTATAAAGTGTACATAGTTTAACTGATAAAAGGAGAAAAGAAGAAATAGTTTTGAGTAACCCTAGAATCGCTGCCTCTTAGTTAGGAACAAGACGATCCCACGTAACGTTGATCTTAAATGGACTTGTGAAAAGCTAGTGTGTTGTTACGTCTGACTCCCCACTTGCACCTGTTCAGCGCTACCTGACCAATCCTGACTTAAACTTAACGTAACTTAACCATCCTTAGAAAAGAATAGCTAAAGAGTAAGTCAAGTAAGGAGAGCACGACATTTGTCAGTCTGTCTCTCCATGTGACTCCACAGGCTCCTCTCAAATAACTAATTTCCACTGCTCTCACTCTTGACTTGTGTCCTTCCAACAACGTCCAAGCTTCATTTCCATACGTTTAAGTTGGTATCACAATACTGTCATGTAGTAACTTTTTCACTTCCATGATCACTTCCCTGTTTCTTATCACTGCTTTCAAGGAACCAGCAACCTTTCTTCCTTGTTATACCCTTCCAAACTTCCATCCTTATTCATGACACTACCCAAGAACTTAAACGTACTCACATTTTCCATTTCCTCCTCATCCAACCTCACTGTACATTCACTGACTTCACTAATCTCGAAGACCATAACTTTACTCCTCCCTACATTCACCTTTAGATTCCGTTTCTTACACACTCTCCCAAACTCATCCACCAAGCCTTGCAGCTCCCCTTTGTCTTCACTTAACAACACAGTATCATCTGCAAACGTACGGGGAGTTTCCAGACACTGCCCTCTCTCATTAGGGCCACTCCAACATCCACTGCCCTACCTTGCATCTCTTTTATAATCCCATCCATATACAGATTGAACAATCATGGAGACATGACACATCCCTGTTTAAATCCAACCTTCAAATAGAAAAATTCACTCAGTTCATCATCCACACGCACTGCAGCCTTAGCCCCCTCATACGTACTCTTCACAGCATTCAACAACTTCCCATCTACTCCATTTATTCTTAATACTTTACACAGTCCTTGTCTATCCACCCTGTCATATGCTTTCTCCAAGTCCATGAAGGCCGCGTAAAACTTCTTTTCCTTCTCTAGAAGCTTTTCCACTTAGGATCTCAGAATGAATATCTGATCTACACAACCTCTTCCCTACCTAAAACCTCCCTGTTCTCCAACTAATTCCTCTGTTATTTCCCTAACTCTGTCAATAAGTATCCTCCCATATACTTTTCCTATTACACTAAGAAGACAAATGCCCCTATGATTACCCCACACATCTTTTTCCCCTTTTCCTTTGTACGAAGGAATAATTATACCTGACTTCCAATCCTCCAGGACTCTACCTTCCTCCCAGGCCAACCTGCACATCTTCCACATCCATTCTACTGCTGTCTGTCCCCCATGCTTCACCATTTCACCACACTCTCTATCAGTTCCTGGTGCTTTCCCCATTTTGACTTTCTTCATTGCTTCTACAACTTCCATCCTACTGATTTCCTCCTCTCTTCTCACATCCCTCCTTCTCCCGGCCATTCCCCAGCCACTTATACTCGCATTGCTTTCATTCTCTATGTTCAACAATTCCTTAAAGTGTTCTCTCCATCTGCTCACTTTTTTTCCCTTCTCCACTAGTAATCTACCGTTTTTATCTTTCACGCCCCGGCTAAATTCATTGCCACCCTGTCTAACTCTCTTTACTTCTTTCCAGAACATTTTCTTACAGTCCCTCCACTTTACACTCAAATTCCTTCCAAATTCCTCATCCATTCTTTTCTTTCTCTTACTAATCTTTTCACCTCTCTCTTCCTATCTACTTATAACTCTCTCTTCCATCTCTCAACTTCTTCCACATCCCTATTTCTCATCCACTCATTATTATTATTATTATTATTATTATTATTATTACTATTATTATTATTATTATTATTAACCCTTTAACCGCGGGCCTGTTTTTCTTTTTCTTGCGGCTCCCTCAGGCATATTCGCGCTCCGAGAGACTCTCTAAAAATATTTGCTAAAAATCAGTTATTAGTCCTAGAGTATTAAAATCATATATGCTTAAGGCACATACCTTCAGCTTTCTCCTGGAGTGTTTGTTGAGCCTTTGTCGAGTACTGTAGGACTTGTGGAGACCTCTGAAGTTGGGTAACGAAGTCTCCACTTTACACTTCCCGACAACCCGTAATATGATTACCACATCCTGATATTATCACTAGTAACACTATTCTATGATTCTCAGATAGTTTGGAATCCATACTCCCAAAAAAAACCACACAGTGAAAGCAATGAAAATTATGAGCACGTATGACCTTCCCACTTGCGCTAGTTCGCTGCTGGTGTTCTGTCATTTATTATTCATAAAAACACTCACAGTTTATATTTCTGTTACTATACAAGACTAATATATATCTACAATCTTTATCCATAAGTTTCCTTCAGTAATAGTAGTTTATTGTCACTGTAGGCATTCAATTTCTTTCAGTAAAATACGTAGCATTCACTTTCCTGACCTGTATACTAGCAATGAGAGTGAATGTCACTTTCACCTTCACTCTCATAATTCATAGTATTCATACATGCTAGAGTGAAACTTTCACTTTCGTGACTCCTAGGGTATATACTCGCATTCTTATAATACTACTCATTTACATTTCTATTTACGTTCTCTATTTTATTTACATTATTTTCATTTCTATTTTATTTACACTGCTATGCACTGTCACTTGAAGTAACTTATAAAATTATTTTCCACTGTTCACTTATATTTACATTCATTGCTTTCACTTGCTGTTTACACATTATTTACACATTATTTACAATTCCACTTGCACTGTTTTACTCAATAGAAAGATCGTAGTCACTCTTTATAAGTTGTCAGCCCTTTACCTCTTTCCACACGAGGTTTAGTAGGGGGTAAAGGTCACCGAGCCCTTTGCATGGGGCTAAAAAGCGGCGGAAGTTAGCAGGAGCGAATCAGACGTACTTTCACCTTGAAAGACGACAGTGAACTGATAGCGGTGGCCTTCTGCCGCCTGGCTAGGGTGAGTGCAATACTGCCAACTTCAGCCTTGTGAGACCAGCTAATATATAGCAATGAAATGATTGGCAGGAAACCAAGACAATACATAATAAATTAGGTAGTTCCAGGTGAATGTAAATATCACTTAGGCTTCTCCCTTCCCTCCTTATATGTATATTTATTACGAAAACAGATTATACAGCATATTTCAAGGGGAAATAAACAGCGAAAATTAGCGAACGAGTGCATGTGAGGTGTTGTCAGGTGATAATTAGCCAATTCCAGGTGTATGGCACTATCACTTACCTTATTTCTTTCTTGTATATATTATTTGATATAAGAATCAGGCACAGGGCTTATTTCAATGGATGAAATCAGTGAAAAATTCCAGGGAAGATTTACTTAGCGTAGCACAGCCGGGCAGGCGAGAGGATAGGGTAATGGAGGGGAGGTAGGGAGGGGAGTCAAGAACGGGGAGAAATGGCTAAATTGTCAACAATGGATGGGAGTACAGATGAGATTAGGAGTGCTGACTAGTGTTGGACATTGGCAATACTGGTAGATGATACAAGCCATCACTTGAAAGCCCGGTTGAATTCAAAATAAAACAGAATCACAAAAGTGACGCCCCGCGGTATAATCCCTTGCTCCCAAGCGTCACGAAAGTGACACCCCACGGTTAAGGGGTTAATCATCATTAGTTGTAGTAGTAGTAGGAGTGTTAGTAGTAGCAGTAGTGGTAATAGAGGTAGTAATAGTAGTAGTAGTAGTGGTAGTAGTGGTGGTGGTGGTGGTGGTGGTAGTAGTAGTAGTAGTAGTAGTGATGGTAGTAGTAGTAGTAATAGTAGTAGTAGTAGTAACAGTAGTAGTAGTAGCAGGACTGTCAGGCCTGGATGCAAAATCTTGGCGAATAATCCTCAGTAACATCAAGTTTGGGGAGGCAGCAACAGACCTATGTAACACCATTGCCTCACTGGTGAGGAAACTGGCTTCAAGTCAGTGCAGTAACATCGAAGCACTGACAGCTTGCAGACTAATCCCCCTTGATAAGAATCCTGGATGTAGGCCCATCGGGGTGGGTGAAGTCTTAAGATGGATTATAGGAAAATCCATCATGGAGGTGGTGAAAGATGATGTGAAGCAGGCAGTTGGCAACCTGCAAGTGTGTGCAGGCCAGCAGGCAGGAGGTGAAGCAGCAGTTCACTCAATGAGGAAAATATTTGGGGAAGAGGACTGTCAGGCAGTATTATTAGTTGATGCCTCAAATGCATTTAATTTCATCAACCGGGAGGCAATGCTGCACAATATCAAGGTTAAATGCCCAGCATTTGCCCAATATGTGGAAAGCACCTACAAAGAACCAGCAGACCTCTACATTGTGGGTAAGACAGCTGCTCACGATGTCGGTGTAATCCAGTCCACAGAAGGAACTACCCAGGGGGACCCCGTTGCCATGATTATGCACGCCCTGGCAATGACAGTGCTGCAACAACAGATCAAATACGAGGCCACCAATGTAAAACAGGTAGCCTATGCAGATGATCTAACGGGTGCTGGCAAGGTTGAGGATGTGAAGAAATGGTGAGACCTTGTAACAACTCATGGCCCTGAAATAGGTTACTACCCTAATGCAAGTAAGTCCATCTTGATCGTGAAACCAGCTTACTATCAAGATGCACAAGAAGCATTTAGAGTCACAAACATGATAGTGACCAAGGAAGGTCAGAGGCATCTAGGGGCTGTGACTGGAACTAAGGAATTCAAAGACAAATATGTGAGTGATAAGGTAAAGACATGGGTGGAAGAAATTCATACACTACCCAGCCACGTAAAAACAGAACCCCATGCAGCATACAGTATATTTACCTATGGTGTTAAGCACAAGTGGACTTTCGTGATGAGGACCATACCAGACATCGAGATGCTGCTACAACCAATGGAGGATGCAATCAGGGATTCATTCCTCCCATCTCTAACCAATGGCCACATCCCTACGCCAGAAGAGAGGGACCTTCTAGCACTACCACCTGGGATGGGAGGCCTTGGCATTATAAATCCAGTAGCTGTGGCAGGCTATGAACACAGAAACTCACTCAGGCTCACCGAATCCTTGTCACAGAAGATCTGCGCCCAGGTTGAGACGAGTGAAATCGACCACAAAAGACAGAAAGACATAAAGACACAGATAAGCAAGGAGCGTGAAGCAAGACAAAAAGACCAACTGCAGCACATAATCGAACATCTAACACCAGACCAGTGCAGAAGAGTTGAAATTGCACAGGAGGTTGGGGCATCAAACTGGCTCACAACCCTGCCTCTCAAGGCAAAAGGCTTCCACTTCAACAAACAAGAATTTATTGACGCCATAGCCTTGAGATATGGGTGGCCAATAGAGAACATACCTCAACACCATGCCTGTGGCACTGCCTTTGATGCAAACGATGCAATGGTGTGCAAGAAGGGAGGCTTTGTTTGCATCCGACATGATGAAGTACATGACCTCACTGCCAAAATGCTGCAGGAAATATACCATGATGTCACGATTGAGCCAGCTCTACCCCTGGACGGCGAGCACTTCACCCACAGAACAGCAAATACATCAAATGATGCAAGAGTGGATGTCAGTGCTTGAGGTTTCTGGACACGTGGGCAGAGGGCGTTCTGTGACATCAGGATATTTGATCCCATGGCAGCATGTCATCGTGAACTGTCTCTCGCAGCTGCACACAAGATCAAGAAAGGATCCAACATGTGGACCACGGTCGATTCACTACCCTTGTGTTCACAACATCAGGTGTGATGGGTCCAGAGGCAATGAGATTCTATTCGAGACTGGCAGAGGTTCTTTCTGAGAAGAAACGTCAACTGCAGAGTTCTGTTATGGCCTGGATGAGATGTCAGCTCTCATTCTCCCTCATGAGGTCTGCTCTGCTATGTCTCAGGGGCACAAGATCATCAGCCCTCAGGCCTGTCTCTCTGGCGGGTATGGATTACGAAGCTAAAGAGGTCGAGAGTCACATAGACCAGTGACTCCAATAGTTTAATGTCTTTATTTACACTGTAATATCAATAAATATAAAATAAAAATAATAATATTACTAGTAGATGGTTGGTAACCACAGCCATTGGCGTGCTTGGGGCCAACGGATTGTAATATGAGGGTTAGTGTTAACCTTCATATTACAACTCCAAATGGTGAACTGTATTAGGAAGGTTGGTTTTGATTTTCACAATATAATTCCCCAATGGATGGAGGTGATTTGAAAAAAAAAAAGCAGTAGTAGTAGTAGTAGTAGTAGTTGTAGTAGTACTTGTTGTTGTTATAGTAGCCCTTCCAGGCACGTTGACACAAATAGCATTCTTTGTGGTTTGGCATATAAACGCATGTAGACGCGAATCTCGTTGTTAGGCAGAAAAAACTCCATCAAAAAGAAAGTTTTCAGCCGATTTGCATCAAATTTTGGTGCCTTCTTGTGGGTGTGTCTCTCTTCCGAGGTAAACACTTGGCAATACTGTGACTGCACTGATGGGACAATGCACACCAGAAAAACCTCAGTACCTCAAAACCAGCCTGGCTGAAGGAAAGTGCTGCTCAGTCGTCCCTTTATATCCACCATTTTCCCCCTACCACCTGAGGCAGAAGTCATTATTGAAATATTGTGATTGAGTCTGGTTTGCTATGACAGGGTTTCCACTCTGCTTCACCCTGCCCATAAATGATGTGAGTATTTTACCTGTTTAATGAAACCAATACTTATATTTTGTGAAATAACTTACCAACCACTGCAGGCATTATGTACGCCATAGAGATATGCCATAGTCGCTAAGGAAACAGGCGGTCACATATGCCATAGAGTCAGGAAGGGAATATTACAGAAGGTTGGGATGGAATCATATGACAGTGTTTTATATTGCATATGGTTTAGTGTGAAATATACATATAAAGTAGTGCAGCAAGTGTTCATCAAGAAATATTGCATGCATTGACTGACTTAGCTAAACCTAATGCAAGTATCAAAGAACAAATACGCCACACAATCACAGACTTCATTGAAAAGGGTATTGTACCAATCTCGGACAGTGCTATATTGCATATGGTTTAGTGTGAAACATACATATAAAATAGTGCAGCTAGTGTTCACCGAGAAATATTGCATGCATTGACTGACTTAGCAAAAACATAGTGCAAGGATCACAGACAAGAAATATGCCACAGCCACATATATATATGTATGTTGTGCAGCGAATGTTCATGGAGAAATCCACTGTGTGCATTGCATGTGTTAGGCAAGTGTAGCGCAAGGAGGAGAGAACAAAATACGCCACAGCCACACACACACACACACACACACACACACACACACACACACACACACACACACACACACACACACACACACACACACACTCACCCACATACACACACACACACACACTTACAAACTAAATAACTCCTCATCTTCAAATCCTTCAAGGTGCTGGCAGCACCTCAACACCTCTGGAGGAAGTGAGTTATCCGTATTCTGTTGATTTGTACATTGGCCAATTTCTATATTTTTTACACAAATAAGTATTGTTTTTTACATGTACATATATGAAATGGAAGAAAGTTCAGTTTCAGTGTCAGTAACTTGCAAAACGACTATTGGTCATGTTGAGTTTCTGAAAGCGCTGCCAAAAAGCTTATGATATTTTACATGTATACTTTGAGTTAAAAAAAGAAAATAATAAAACCTAACGAGCGAAAATATTTAGGTGTGGGTGAGACAGGGAAAAAGTGTTTTTATCTTGCTTGCAGGCAAGGAGGCGTATTCTACGTTTGTCGCTCATTTACTCAAAAACTATTGGACGCATTGATTTTCTGTAAGAACCATGATAAAGATCAGTGATGTCTACGTATGTATAGGACATAACAATGTAATATCTCAGATAAGAAGTCATTGTTTCGTAGGCGGGACTATAATGGCTGTTGTGCATGCATGATGACAGTGCAGCATGGCCGTGAGTACCCAGTAGTTTTTTGTGATTTACTCGGACACTGTGAAGCATATCAAAAATCTGTGGGAACCATGAAAAAGCTCATGAAATTCTACACATTATTATGGAATAAAGGCATAAGGTGTGAGAGAAAACTTTTGCTGTAGATCTCCCTGAACAAAAATATTTTTTTTTTTAGCTTTCAGTTTTTGGCCACTTTCTCAAAAACTGCAAATCGTATCACAACCGGACTTTCTCATTAGAAAGCTGATGATATTATCAAAATTTCTAATAACATTTTTGTGTATGATGGCAGACATTCGAAACAGGATGTTGGGAAGTGAAACTGATGTTTTGAAATGTTTATTCACGTCAGCCTAATGTACTTTTATTTGTATTTTTCTGTTTTTTTTTTTTTCTTTGCTTATCGGCTAGAACAAACATCCGCGAATAAGATGATGTAGGTTTCATGGCAATATATAGAGGTTTGGGTGGCGAAAATAAGACAAGAATACGTGTTTTCAGCAGTGTACAGGCAGGCTGGCAGGGAGGGGAGAGGAATAAAATCGTGTCCTGGAAAACTTACTAGATCTTATCCGTGCGCCAGAGGGGTAGTATCATTATTCACTCCTGCCTCCTTTTAACAATAATTCGGGCACACATCATTATAAAGAGGCAAGGAGACTTACCAGTTATGTAATGCATTCATTTTCTGAGTGTGGGCACCTAGATTAACCCTGGTACTTTGCCGATTGTAGTAGAGTTGTTCCTCTTTTCTTCCATCCTTGATCTGATTTGTCTTACAGATCTCTGATGCTTTATGTTATTATATTTAATAATTCCTGTCTAGTTGCAGTCATAATACCCCAGTTTCTTGCTGGATTAATCTTTCAACCCACGTCGTCACTAGCACCTATGTTATGATACCACAAATCTGTATTGATTTTGATGTAATTTTAAATATATTCAGTCCAGTAAGTATTATCTTTTATTGAAGTGCAGTTTCGGATTTCCTTTTTTTTTTTTTTTTTTTTTTTAATAAATATGCAATTGTAACACAAACTGGCTGGGGGATTAAGTATATGGTAATTGAAAGATGCAAGTGAGTGATGTCAAGGGAAACATAACAAACACTTTGGCTAACGATTCTTTGTCTATAGCCATAAGTTTTAGTGTATATTTATAGTAAATAGTAATTTGAAGGTAAATGAAACCCGCATAACGATAACCAATATTTTTTTATTGTTGTTGCACAACACGTTCAGCTCTCCTTGGGCTCTTTTCGCTTGTGCATACGAAAGCATCAGAAGTGTGTGCGTGTGTGTGTAACTAACTAGGCTTTTGGCCCTTAAACGACCTTTAACAGTGAAACACAGGTTTACTGCAGGTGTTAGAATATACTGGCTCAAATCAATATTACAGCACTGAAATATAATATATACGTATAGTTAAGTCTGAACTGAATCTGACTTAGTTCAAAAAATATATATATATTTGGTACATTCATCTTCGAAGTGATCATGAAACTTTGTATTCTTCCAGGTTTTAATAAACTGACGAATGTGAATGTGAAATAGATAACATAATGCTAATTTAATGATCTGATATTTCATTTTACGAAGAGGCTTTGGAAAAAACGCATGAAATATATAATACATTCGATGAGAGAGAGAGAGAGGGGGGGGGGGAGGTTATGGTGTAATTTGTGGTCTCATGGTTGTGGTGGTGGGGGGCTAGACTAGGGGAGAGGCTTATAGACGTGAGATGAGAAAGAAAGAGGGAGGGAGAGAGAGGAGGGGCGTTATTTGAAGTAAGAAGGTGGGGGGGGGGGACAACAATGTTACCAACACAATTCACGATTCTCTGTCAGGTGGGTGGAGCAATACTTTTGTCCACGATAGTACAAGCTACCTACAAACCAAATTTGAGAAAAAAAATGTTAAAATTTACAGAACTCAGAGGCCGCATTTCACAAAAAGCTTAGCAATGTTAAAAAATAACTGGTGGCTGATCTTTGATCAAATCCTCACCAAAAGAAATAGGCTTCTGCACATCCACATAGTTCCTGTTTCCTGAAGGTTTGGTGAAAATTCGTCCAAAGCATTTTTAAGATATTCTGGCAACAGATGCACACACACACACACACACACACACACACACACACACACACACACACACACACACACACACACACACACACACACACACCGATGAAAACTTTATCGCTTCACCAAGCTAAAGGCGGGCGAGAAAAATAGCTTGTTTTTAACTTTTCCTTTGTGTTCATATTCCTATTGACGCTCCTTGTTGCCACCTCCACACCATTTTCAATAATCCTGGGCCTGGTGTCTGGATATATATATATATATATATATATATATATATATATATATATATATATATATATATATATATATATATATATATATATATATATATATATATATATATATATATATATATATATATATATATATATATATATTTTAAAGACTTTGAAGATGGGTCATTAACATTATTCTACGGCCCACAATGTGAAAAAAGAATAATCACCTAATGACTGATCTCGAATTATTAAACGCCTAAACAAGCATCCTAAGAAGCCACAAGGTACTCGGTTTAGAACGCGCTTAAGAAAGGGATGAGTTAATCTAACTAACATTCTCCAGGGAATCCAGGATGGTCTCGCCCAAAAATGAAGGCTGGTAAAATATACAAATACGTGCTTTCCCATTTCATATATTTATATGGAGTCATGTATTACCTGATCAAACCATATACAAGGTCAAAATAAAATGGAAGACGTCTTACTATAATTTGTCCAAGGGACAAATGTTCTGATTTTAAAGTGAATTTGCTGCGAGATGAAGGAAGCACCCAAACTGGTAACTATTTGAAAGAAAAAAAGAAGAAAGAAACTGAATCAATACAATGTGATCTCCACAATGCCCAGAATATAGTAACCCGTTAAGTTATATTCTTTCATTAATTTTGTACCCCAGACTTTTTAAGCTTGGCTGATCCTGAGGAAATCTTGCAACAATGTTCAGCAGCAGTCAGATAGGTTCGAATATCCCTTCACTACTTCAGACCTCAGATGCATACATGATACTAAACCTTAACCAACCAAGAATAACATAGCAAACTGAAAGAGTGTTTCACTGGTTCAGAACTTCAAATTTCCAAGGAGGCCAAAAGATAATGGGAGCTTACTAAGATAAAGAGTAATACTCAGACTGGGTGTCATCTTATCTCACTAGCCATAGGACCTAAATACACACAGAACAAATGAAACTTAATGTTTCTTTATAATGCCTCGAAACAGTGTGAAAGCTGAGAGATGTTAATCTAATTTCTGATAATTTATAATATTTAAATATCATTTCAGAAAGGAAAAGGCTACCATAAACAAATGGAATTTTGCTACACTAATTAATATATAACGAAGTTAGCCACAACAGTCTTTCCTAACTCGGGACCTCATTGTTCGATTGTTCATACCGTTAGCTCCACTGAAAACGAAACTTAAGGAAAATAGATTACTAGTACCTGTCATAAGTCAGTGTGTTGGTAGCATCGGGAGAGGGTAGACGCACTGCCCTTCATTCCTGCCTATCTCTACCTCCCTTTCCTTACCCCACAATTGCTGCCTAACCCTGTGTGCCTGCCCTCTACCATTCTCTCCATCCTGCCTGTTTGGTTGTCGGCGAACGGTTTTCTTCATCAAGGGAGGGACCCACTGGTCAATGGGTTGCTGGACTTGACCTTTGGTTCCTTCTTCCTTGCACGGGACATCTTTCTTGCATCCCACTTCCCCCATGAGGGGGAGGTGGTAACCGTAGCAGACGCCCCTGACGCCTCTCCCACCTTCAGTGGGAGAGGTGGTGCTAGCAGGAGAATGCTTGTTGAACATTCTAACTGGCACGAGACCCGTACCCCTCTGGAGATGTCTGTCCAGAACGTTTGTTTTTTTGTGTTGCATGCGGTTGGTTCTACTCGTCTGTCCAGCCTCAGTCTCTTCATCATAAGGAAGTTGATTGACGTATGTGCTGGTGAGGTTGAACAAGAAAAAAAATCTTGCTAGTGGAGACCTTTTGGTAAAGACTATAAACTCAGCCCAAGTTAAGGATTTACTCGAACTGCGCAAGTTCTCTTGTTACAATGTCGAACCGAAGATTCTGCATTCCATGAATTCCTTCAAGAGTGTAATCACTTCCAGGGATCTTATGGTTAAGGAACAGGACGACATCGTACACAGACTTGCACGGCAGGATGTCGTCGATGCCCACTTTATATCTCGACTCACAGAGGGCAAGAGGGTGAAAGCTGCAACTGTTGTCTTGACTTTTGGTAAGGTTTTCCTTTCTTCAACTGTCAAGACTGGATATGAAACCGTTAAGGTCACATACTATATCCTGAACCCTCTTCGTTGTTCTACTTGTCAGATATATGGAGATCAGGAAAAGGCTTGTCGGGCTACTAACTCATGTGTGGCAAGTGCGCAATTGTGGGTCGTTCTGCTGACCTTAGTACATCCGTGACAGAGTGTTGCTTTCATTGCAAGGGTGCTCACTCCACTTCTTCGCTGGATTGTCCCAAGTGGAAGGAGGAGGAGGTCTGCACGGTGAAAGCAGCAGAGGGCATATCATACTACGATGCTAGGATGAAGGTATGGGAGTTGCAAGCAACTCCCAGGCCTAATGTCTCATATGCATCGGACGTTGCGTTCCGTCCCGTGATGTGCAATGTGGAGACACAGACTGACCCTCTTCCTAACACTGTTGCCTCTCACTCTTCTATTGCGTCTGCTCGCCCAGTGATATCCATCTCTCTTACTGTTATCTCTGCCGTTTCATATTCTAGGATTGCTTTTTCCTCTTCTAATAATCGGAAACAGAAGCCTGACAGGTCTAATAAAGTTACTCTTACTCCCCACCCCCTGCCCCCTAGGTCCTATCTTCATTTCTTCCTGCTCCTGCTCCAGTGAGGGAGAGAAGAGAAGCTCTTCTTCAGGGGAGTCAGGGAACCTTGTTATTGATGATAATATGGAGGTTTCTGTCAGCAAGCACCGGGATAGGTCCCCCAGTAGTCGCTCGTCTGTGGAAGGGCAGCATAAAAGGACTAAGCACACTTGTACCACTCGTAAATCTTAAACCGTCGTATACAATGTGGTACAATGGAATTGTAGGACTCTTGGGAATAAACTACATTTTATAGCAATTTTGCTGTCTATACACAGGCCAGATGTTATTTGTTTACAGGAGTCAGGATTGATGGATCACCCTGATCCTCCACAGTTCAAACACAACCACTCGTATAGAAGATATGATGGTCACAGAGTTGCCATATACGTACAGAATTCACACCCCCAAACAGACGTGGTTCTAAATTCTACTCTGGAAGCTGTAGCATACAGAGTAAAATTTAATAATGTGTCTGTCCATTTGCTCACTCTACTGACCACCACATGGTCCCATTAATAGTGATGCTTTGAATTCACTTTTTGACCACCCTCCTAGAAATAAGTTAGTGTGGGTGACTTAATGCCAAGCACTATCAGCAGGGTAGCTTGAGGATCGATGGTGGTGGGAAGCAAGAAGCCAACCTAATACTACAGTCCAACTTCTGTCTTCTGAGTGATGATAGAACGACTTGTGTTGATGCTCGTACTGGTAACTTTTCGCCATAGACTTATCTCTGGCCTCTCCAGGTATACATGAAGATTTCTCATGGGATCCTTATGACGATTCCTTGGGACGCGATCATCTACCCATCAGTCATTCTCATACATGCGACGTTATTTTGGACCCTCCACTTCCAAAATTTAATTATAAGAAGGTAGGTTGGGGATCCTTCTCAAGGATCGCTGATTTAGGTACATTTGGAGAGACCATAGATGTGAAAGTCAAAAATTTTACCAGTTCCACATTACATCCGGCTGAGACTGCTATTCCCAAGACTTTTACAGTTCATGCGAAGCACTGAAGTCATTGGTGGACACCTGATTGCTGACAAGCATTATGGAAACGCAATAGGAGATACAGGATTTTTCATGGTCAGTCTACTTAGGAAATTTGATTCAATAGAAAAATCCAAGGGCTGAGGCAAGGGAAATAATTAACAGGTCTAAAGGTGACTCCTGCCGGTCTTCTGTATCCATGGTGAATCATTTTGCTCCAGTAAGTAAAGTCTGGTCTACTATTATATTATCAAATAAAAACTTATATATATATATATTAATATATATATATATATATATATATATATATATATATATATATATATATATTATATATATATATATATATATATGTATATATATATATATATATATATATATATATATATATATATATATATATATATATAATGGATAAATATGTATGTATTTATATATATATATATATATATATATATATATATACATATATATATATATATATACATATATATATACATATATATATATATATATATACATATATATATATATATATATATATATATATATATATATATATATATATATATATATATATATATATATATATATGTATATATATACATATATATACATATATATATATATATATATACATATATATATATATATATATATACATATATATATATATATATGTATATATACATATATATACACCTATATATATATATATATATATATACCTCTATATATATATATATATATATATATATATAGATGTATATATATATATATATATACATATATATATATATATATATATATATATATATATATATATATATATATATATATATATATATATATATATATACATATATATATATACATATATATATATATATATATATATATATATATATATATACATATATATATACATATATATATATATATATATATATATATATATATATATATATATATATATATATATATATATATATATATATATACATATATATATATATATATATATATATATATTTTTTTTTTTTTTTTTTTAAATAACAGAACGGAGGAAGGAAAAACAAATGGAGAAAAAAATAATCCATACACTAGATTACTGGTGTCCTCTGTTCATAAAATATCTGTAAGAATTAGACTTGAACAGTTGTAGGTTGAAATTTGGAGGAAAACAACTCTGGGGAAGCGAGTTCCAGAGAGATGCAGTTCGGGGAATGAAAGAATTCTGATAGGCAGAAGTTCTGCAATGTGGTTGAGTGACATTCCAGTCATGAGCGCTACCAGATGCCCAGCACGAGGGAAGGCATGGAGAGGTGGCACCATGGACGCAACTTCGTCTGAGCATTTGCCAAAAAAATATCTGTAAAATAATGCAAGGGAGGCAACATTCCTTTTTACTTGCAGGGGAGGTAGTTTATATGTAATGGCAGGGTTGTTAATGATTCTAACAGCTTTATTCTGAATTTTGTCTAGTTGTCTTAATGCAACCTCTCCACAACCATTCCACAAGGGTGAGCAATATTCAAGCTGAGAGCGCACATGACTCTTATAAATTATAGCTAACTGCTCATCGGTGAAGAAGTTACGGACTCTGTACAATAATCCAAGTTTCTTGGAGGCGGTTTTAGCAAGTGATCTGACATGAGAGGTCCAGCTGAGGGCACTGTTAAGTGAGACACCAAGAATTTCAATACTTTTGGAGATGGGAATATTAGTAGCACTGAAGGTAATGTACGAATCTGGCAATATCTGTCTATTAGTAAACTGTATATATTTAGTTTTACTAGCATTAAAAGAGACAAGGTTGTTTTGTCCCCATTCACTGATTGTAGATAGATCTTGATTTATGGAGATGGCTGTATTGAGTTGAGAGGTAGAGATATTAGACTTTGTAAATGGATGTCTGAGTGTGAATGAACTATGTAGTGTTGAGTCATCTGCATATGAGTGAATGGGATTGTGAGTGACAGATAAGAGATCATTAATATGAACCAGAAATAGGGTTGGCGCCAGAACTGATCCCTGTGGCACGCCGGCATTAATTGAGTGGAAATTCGAATATACATCATCTACTTTTACTCTTATTTTCCTGTCACTAAGATAAGAAGAAATCAAAGGAACAAAAGACGTTAGTCCATAGCAAGGGAGTTTGGACAGCAGGGAACGGTGCCATACTCTGTCGAAAGCTTTAGAGATATCAAGAGCTACTGCATGAGTTTCTCCAAAAAGATCAATTGATTGATGGATGGTATGAGTTAAGAGATTGAGTATGTCAATGGTGGATCTTTCGTGACGAAAACCATATTGTCTATCACTAATTAAGTTGTTGGATTCAAGATGTTTAACAATATGCTTATTAATTAAAGTTTCAAATACCTTACCAAGAGAAGATGTGATAGCTATTGGTCTGTAATTGGAGGGGTCAGACGAACTTCCTTTCTTCGGAACTGGGTGGATATTGGCTTCTTTCCATGAATTTGGGAATAAAGAAGTACGTATGCATAGTCTGAATAATTTAGCTAGGACAGAGGCAAGTTCAGGGGAACACTTTTCAAAACAATTGGCGGAATTCCATCTGGACCTGGAGCTTTGTTGGTAGGTAAATTGTCTAGGATGGATTTTACAAATCTTGTCTGTATTTTAAGTGGGGCAATTTCGGGAGAATCAAGTTCCAGTACTGAGACATTCTGGCTGGTATCATCTATGGTAGAGTTTCTTGCAAAGGTACTAGCAAAGATATCTGCTTTCCCACGTGGGTCATTTGTAATATTGCCATCTGAAGATTTTAGTGGGGGAATGGAAGATGACTTGTTAAAGTTATTATTGAAAGAATTAAGAGTTGACCAGAATATTCTGTTGTCATTAGGGTTGTTAAGTAGTTTTGATGCTTGCTTTTGAAGAAAGTTTGATTTAGATAGATTTAATACAGCTTTTGCATGATTTCTAGCAATTTTAAATTGGGAGAGTGATTCAGGTGTTTTTGATTTTAAGTAAGAGTTATATGCTAATGACTTTTGGGCTGTTGCTCTGGCACAATTGCCATCAAACCATTTTGGAGAGTTTGATCTTTTAGTGAATTGTTGACTTGGTATGAATAAATCCATACCAGCTAGTATTAAGTCACAAATGTGGGACTGAGTAGAATTGGGATCACTAGAGAAGAAAGACTGCCATGGAACATCAGCAAGATAATTTCTAAATCCATCCCAGTCTGCCCTGTCAAAGTGCCATCGGGTCACCCTGACAGGTTCGGAATGGGGAGATGTAGGAGGGTTAACTAATGAGGCTTTGATGAGATTGTGGTCAGAGGATCCAAGTGGTGACAGTACCTCTATCCTGTATTGATCTGGATTATTTGTCAAGAATAAATCCAAGAGATGGGCATTATGGTCAGGATTATCAGGTATTCTGGTTGGTTGCTTTACCAACTGGGTGAGATTAAACGATTCCGCAAACAGCTCGCATTCTAGACCAGCGTCGTCAGTCCGGGCAGAATGCAATAACCATTCAACACTGTGTATGTTAAAATCACCCAAAATGGTAATTTCATTGCCAAGGGCAAGGTCAAGGTTACTCAACTGAGTGGATATGGAATCAAATACACTGGGTTCCGAAGAAGCATTGGGGGAACGATAAACTATACAGATATATTTGGTAATGTTTTGGCAATTTAATTTATATAATGAGTAATCAAAACTGGATGAAGTGAAGTTTAAAATAGTGTCAACTGCATATTGGGATTTGATATAACAACAGGTGCCGCCCTTGTTTCGAAAGTTTGTAAGGAGATGGTAACCGGGAAAACAAAATGGAGATATATCGGTAGAGGGTGAGATCTGTGGTTCTGTGAGGAAAAGGGCCAAAGGGGATATGGACTGAAGGAAAAAATGAACTGAGTTTAAATTTGTGGTAAGGCCGCGGATGTTGGTAAAGAATAAGGCCGCACCGTCACCTCTTCGCCGATGAGCATTCCTGGAAATAGCAACAGTCGCTGCTGGCACAGTCGCTTGATAGCGACCAGGAGGACCCTGTGCCTCCAGCCCTACCCTGCCGGTGGTGGCAATCCGAGATACCACCTCATTTGATTGTGAGATTGCAGCGGCCATTACTAAAGATGTGAATAGAAGGTGTGATATGTAATGCGCATGTAGTGTGGTGTAGACAGTTGAAGATAGAGGTATCATGAGAGCATGCTGGCCTACTCTCTGTGTAAATGAATGCACTGAAAATGTTCAGAAAAGGGAGATGGTCAGGATCAAGTCCTGAGGGCTGGTGAAACGGGAGCTCCAGCTCTCCCTGTCACCAGCTTGCCATCAACCTCGGGAGTACTGCCCTGTTCGACTGGTGCTACAGTCTACTCCTCAAATATATATGTATATATATATATATATATATATATATATATATATATATATATATATATATATATATATATATATATATATATATATATATATATATATATATATATATATATATATATGTATATATATATATATATATATATATATATATATATATATATATATATGTATATATATATATATATATATATATATATATATATATATATATATATATATATATATATATATATATATATATATACATATATATATATATATATATATATATATATATATATATATATATATATATATATATATATATATATATATGTATATATATATATATATATATATATATATATATATATATATATATATATATATATATATATATATATATATATATATATATATATATATATATATATATATATATATATATATATATATATATATATATATATATATATATATATATATATATATATATATATATATATATATATATATATATATATATATATATATATATATATATATATATATATATATATATATATATATATATATATATATATATATATATATATATATATATATATATATATATATATATATATATATATATATATATATATATATATATATATATATATATATATATATATATATAGATATATATATATACAGTAAATATAGATATATATATACAGTATATATAGATATATATATATATATATATATATATATATATATATATATATATATATATATAATATATATATATATATATATATATATATATATATATATATATATATATATATATATATATATATAGATAGATAGATAGATATATATATATACAGTATATATATACAGTATATATATATATATATATATATATATATATATATATATATATATATATATATATATATATATATATACAGTGTATATATATATATATATATAAATATATATATATATATATACAGTATATATATATATATATATATATATATATATATATATATATATGTATATATATATATATATGTATATATATATATATATATATATATCTATATATATATATATATATATATATATATTGTTACGGTAGCGCCGGCCCGGAGGCTATTACAAAGACAACAAGTCAGCCTTAGATGATCGGCCTCCACTGCGTTGCAAAAATAACGCAGACCCCGGCACTGACACTCCGCAAACTAGAGAAAAACTGCGCAACGGAAAAGTACTTACTTAAGAACGCAACACTCTGTACTTTGATAATAAAACGGAACAGCCTACCTATAGATCTAGCCTACTATCGTCACTACCGGAAGTAATACCGCCCGAGACAGCCCACAGGGACACCTCCCACTTACTTCCGGTGGTGACGACTTTCTACTTAACCCGTGTCCAAGGGGGGAACGCAGTTAGTAGCTCACGATGGTTCTCACTAGCCTTGTGCAAAGAGATGGGATTAACTGTGTAGGGGTTATGGGTGTGTGTGTATGTACGTGTGTTGGGGAACGTTAACAAAGGCAGCGAGAGGACCACGGTGAGCCAAACTGGCCCTCCAAAGACAACACCGTTACAAAAACAAAATAAAATAACTACTTTCCTCAGTCAACAAACAAATGAGTAAAAATAAACTTAAACAAAAACGCCAGCTCGGCATAAAAATGACTGGGGAGAGAGAGAGAGTGTACAAGCACCCGATACTAAAGCTGGCTGGGAAGAGACTGCGCTGATGCCAGGCCCACGAGCAGCCAAGCGCGAACGCATGAATCAGATTAATTAATAAGGAACTTAAATTCGTGCCCCTCTCTCTCTACAATGAATTGGTACTTCTAATGCAAGCAAAACATCATTAAATATACTGGTGGCTCACATAAGACAATCAAAATAATCAAATGCATTCTCAGCATGGTATGAAATAAAATTGCCCTCAGTGGCAGGAACGAAAGAAACAAAAGAACTTGTAACACTCGCTAATTTAAACTCCGAATGACACGGATACATACTGCATAATCCCCCTAGCCCAGCTGTAACGGCTGCATCCGTGGGAACGGAAAGGCGTTTAACAGCGTAACACGCCTTCCCCAAGGGAAAATGTTGAGCCCTGGATCAAAATTTTCGAATCAAGACCCTGACCCCTCCCTGGATAAACAATCAGCAATTACGTTATCAATCCCTTTAATATGCCTAACTTCTAAATTGTACTCTTGCAAAAACAAACTCCAGCGGGTCAAACGCTGGTTCTTAAATTTGAACTTGTTCAAAAACTGCAGGGGATGATGGTCTGAATAAATCTTGATCACAGGGCCAAAAGGGGGCAGGTAGACAGCAAAGTGTTGCAGGGCCAGGATAATCGCTAATAACTCCTGCTCTATGACGGAATAATTCTTCTGGGCTCTATTAAACTTCTTTGAGAAGTATGATATGGGATGTTCAACCTGGCCCTCATCCGGTTGCATCAACACTGCTCCTACCCCTACTCGACTAGCATCAACTGCCAGCACAAAAGATTTGTCAAAATCTGGTGCACGCAATATAGGGTGGTGGCACAGCAGAGACTTAACAGTAGTAAAAGTTTGCTCACACTCGGCTGTCCACTGCCACTTCTTATCCTTGCGCAATAAGTCAGTAAGAGGGGCAAGCACTGTGGAGTAATTCCCAATAAATCGTCTGTAATAGCCGATCATGCCCAAAAATCGCTGGAGGGCACGGCGACACTGGGGTGCTGCAAAGTTGGAAATGGCATCCACCTTAGCCCGAGGTGGAGCCACTTGCCCATGTCCTACAACAAATCCAAGGTACTGGACCTTAGCACCGTACGAACTCGCACTTGTCCAAGTTGACTACTAAGCCAGCTTCCTCCAACCGCTTAATGAGCATTTCCACATGATCAAGGTGCTCCTCCCACTTGGTGTCATACACAATGACATCATCGATGTAAACGACACAATTAGGTATGCCATCCACCACTTTATCCATAAGCCTCTGAAAAGTGGCTGGAGCATTCTTCAATCCATAAGGCATCACCTGGCACTGATATACTGCACCACTGACAACAAAGCTAGCCACTTGTTTAGCCCGTTCCGTCAGCGGGACCTGCCAGTATCCCTTTACTAAGTCAAGTTTGGTGATATAAGTGGCATTTCCCACCTTGTCCACGGAGTCATCGACCCGAGGCAAGGGATAAGCATCGGTCTTAGACAGTGAGTTAACTTTCCGAAAGTCCACACACAACCTAACCTTCCCATCTGGCTTCGGCTGCAAGGTAACTGGTGAACTCCACTCACTGAAACTCCTCTTGATCAATCCATGGTCCAACATATACTTGATCTCATTATCGAGAGCTTTCTGTCTGATAGGGTTGATGCGGTAGGGAGCTAATTTTACAGGCTTACTATCCCCAACGTCAATGTCATGAGTAGCCCAAGTTGTCAATCCCGGTGAATCTCCAAAAACTTTCGGATGTTTCCATAATCTGTTGCACAGCTCTTCTCGCTTTAATGGATCAAGGTGTCGCAATTTCTCCACCAGAGCTGCATAACCATTGCCCTCCCATAGGTCAGCTGGTAACATCTCACCACGACTAAGCACTTCCTCCTGCTCCTCCAACTCACTACCAACCACCAAAACTACAGGAGCGCTCTCCCTGGTTCCCTCAACGTCCACTCCAAAGTCACCTTCCAGGGACTGTGGCTGTAACCCTGGTCCACTACTCACATTACCGGCACCAACAGCTCCCTCCACAGCACGTTCCTTTGATGCCACGTCCTCCTTTCCCCGTCCTTCACATCCCCGGTGAGAGACATCAGCAGTCATCCCACAATGAGAATCAACTGGGCGGTAGTATGGCTTCAACATATTAATGTGGCACAACTGAGTACTCTTCCGCCTATCTGGGGTAACAATTAGATAGTCAAGTTCCCCAACTCTCTTCTTCACAATATAAGGACCACTGAATCTAGCCGCCAGAGGTTTTCCTTGCATGGGCAGCAGTGCCAAAACTTCATCTCCTTGCTTAAACTCACGACTTCTGACCTTCTTATCGTAATGAGCCTTCATTTTCGCTTGAGCCCCGATTAGATGGTCACGGGCAAGCTCTAAAACGCAATGCAGTCTCTCCCGAGTGGGGCAGACATAGTCAAGCATGGATTCCTGGTTGCCAGATTTGTTGTTACTCCAGGCCTCTCGCACCACATCCAAGGGACCACGAACTCTGTGCCCAAACACTAACTCATTGGGTGAAAACCCTAACGACTCAGTTGGTACCTCTCTCACTGCAAACATAACAAAGGGTACCGCTAGGTCCCAATCCTTTCCACTATCATAGCAGAAGGTGCGCAGCATTGTCTTTAAGGTCTGATGATGCCTCTCCAGGGCACCTTGTGACTGCGGATGGTAGGCACTGGACAAAATATGTTTGATGCCCAACTCTGTCATTGTCTGCTTAAACAAATTAGATGTAAAATTTACTCCACGGTCTGACTGCAACTCCTTGGGCAGGCCAAAATGAGTAAAGAACAGGATAAGTTGCTTGACTACTGACTTCGCCTGCATGCTTCTGATTGGTATAGCCTCTGGGTATCGCGTTGTAACATCCATTATGGTTAACAAATACTTGTTTCCAGCAGAAGTAGGAGGTAAAGGGCCCACAATATCAATGATTACCCGGGTAAACGGAGGTTCAACTGCAGGAATGGGAGTCAAAGGGGCCACAGGAAGAACTTGATTAGGCTTGCCCACTATCTGACACACGTGTGACAGCTCTTGATGTACGCAGCAACTTGTCCCGGCATAACTTGGCCACCAAAAGTTATATCTTAAGCGCTGCACTGTCTTTCTGTTTCCCAAGTGACCTAAGCTAAAGGTCCCTCAAGTGTGCTAACTGTATGCTAACGGCACCCTATACTGCACAGGCACCACCACCTGCACTAACTCACCCACTCCTCCATCCATCGTGGCGCCAGTGGGCACGTCCATCGGCGATGTAAAACATTGCTCTTTAATCAGGAACTCCTCCTTACCACACTCCATACTTCTTTCTTCCCTACTCGAGCAAACAAGGGGCTTTAATGTTTACACATCACTCCTGTTTGCTTCACCCTCAATTCTGCTGACCCAACACCCGCCAGCTCTACTGAGGACTGAGAATAAGGGACTGGTCGGGACACTGGATTGCGAAGGGCAATCAATCTCAGCCTGTCACCTCCTAATACACTCTGGACAGGGGGGGAGGAATGTCAGATTCCACACTGACATCATCACCTCTACCCTCAACAGAGGCACTCTGTTCCTCAGGCGCGTTTGACGGTGGTCCTGCATCCCCTGCAGTCGACCCCCAGTGTCCTGAAATTCTTCTAATTCCAGTCGTGTGGGCTGGGTTCAGTCTCCACACAGACACACTCAGCACCACCTCTAGTGTCCTGAGTGGGAAGTGGGGCGGCACCCATGCACGCATTCCCACTCTCCCTCACCCACCACAGCAACACTCTGGCTCACTAGGTTCCTCCATTGGTGGCCCTGCCTCATCACAAAAGTCAGACCCCAAGCAACCTGTGACTTCACCAGTTCTTCCTCTCCCGGGCTGCAACCTGGTGCCATAGGATCACGTGTAATTGCACAGACCGGGAACATGGCTTCCACTTTCTGCATCAACTTCAATACCAATTTCTGGGGCGTCAAAAACACTTCTCTGCCACAACAACTGGTGGGGGAAGAGATGGAAATACTTTCTCCACAGCCAGGTCGTTCCCCAGTAGCAGAAAAATCTAACCCCCCTCTAGTGGCATTACATCAGCAACAGCTACTTGAGCTGCAGCCTGAACAATGGGGCAATCGAGTTCCCACATGAACATAATCATAGTATTCATCTGAGTTCATGCCTCTACACAGCACATACTTCCCTGAGTTTACAGGCCCTCCAGTCACGTTTCTGCACACAGACTTCAGTTGTGCACAGGTATCACGAGCCACAGTAACTGGATAACTGATCCCATGAATTTTCACTGTGCCGTGACATATAAAAGGTTTTACACCAGTCTAGGGACGATTTCTGAGGCAGTTCATCCGGAGGTGGCGTAGCATGTTGGGTAACCTTTTCAGCCTGAGGCTGGCAGCAAGCAAGCAGCCGGCTGCACTCCAGCTTTCCACAGACTTCTCCCTCACCAAGTTACCACTCTCCCAACTCCTCTCGTTCACCTGACTCCGAACCTACAATTAGTGCCACTGGTTTGGCATTTTGGGAGGCCTTCCCACTTAGGGCAGTTAGGCTTGATGTGCCCACTCTGTTTGCTAAAAAGTAACAAACTAGCTTCGAACTGGATACAGGGCTCTTTCTCCCCTGAATTCTTTTTCTCCTCTCTGTACTTCCCTTGGACTGATTCACGGGAGATTTATCCCAGGCAGGTGGCCACTCACAAGTCCCTCTCCCCTGGAATACTGAAAATTAGCATACTTGACCCCCATACTCCGCAAGGCAAACACCCGGTCATCAGCCCACGTCGCTGCTTCCTTCACAGGTCTTAAATCTCTTCTCCTAATTTTAACACCAATTTCTTTGTCAGCCATGTTGGTAAAATGTTCCATCAAAAGCAGTTCACGCACCTCAAGTTATACGAAGTGGCGCTCTCACTCAGCAACCACTCTCGTCTAACCCTCTTCCTCCAGATACCTAGCGTAGGCCATATAGGTGTCAGGCAGGTTTCCTTTTCCGGAAGCACCACGGAACAACAACCGGATAAGCCTCTGGTCTAAGGTTTCATATGCCTTCAGGATAGCTGTTTTAAATTCATCATAATCATCTACATCCTCCAGGGCTCAACCTATTATACACTTCCAAAGCTTTTCCCCTTCAGCACATTAGATACCAACCCCACCCAGTGCTGCCTGGGCCACTCAAACTCCCTAGCCTTCTTCCTCAAATCTAACAAACCATTCTGTCACCTTCAACTCATCAAATGCTGGCACTAATTTTAGACTCCTTGAGAACCAACTCCATCCCTATCCCTCTGCACGGCTCCTGAGGTTTGGGTATCTGAAGTTGGTCTATTGGCAGTCACCTCCAAACGAGTCTTCTCCAGCTCAAATCGCATTTTTTCACGCTGCAACTCCACTCTCCCTCTCTTCCTTCTCTCTTGCACGCTGCATCTCCCTCTCTTCCTTCTCTCTTGCACGCTGCATTTCCTCTCTTCTTTTGCACGCTGCATTTCCATCTCCATCTTTTTCAACTCCAATCTGCAAACCTGAGCTCTCCGGTGACAAGACTCCAGGGTATATGGGAGTGGAATGAACAACTCCAGGGAAAGCACCAGACATACACAAATGGTGGAACTGCTCTAAACTGGCTCCTCGGCGGCATCATAGATGGTAATAAGTGGGTAGCGAAACGAGGCAACTCAGCACCATAGTCCAAACTCAGGGCTCACACGAGGAGTACCTTTGCTATGTGCCTCTCGTTGTTCCATATTTTCCATATCCACAGGTGACTCAGCACGTGCTGCATCTTGGTGTAGACACGCGTGACTCCATGGCGACAATTCAATGGCAGTACTGAACTGAATGAAATAACTAATGCTGACTGAGAAACTACACACACATCCAACTCACCTCAAAAGCACAGAGAACGCCAAGGGTAACGATATCCTAGCAAGAAGAAGGCACTGTTAGGATATCCTGATGCGAGGTCGCCACTGTCTACTGGTAGCGCCGGCCCGGGCTATTACAAAAAGACAACAAGTCAGCCTTAGATGATCGGGCCTCCACCGGGCGTTGCAAAAATAACGCCAGACCCCAGCACTGACACTCCGCAAACTAGAGAAAAACTGGCTGCCAACGGAAAAGTACTTACTTAAGAACGCAACACTCTGTACTTCTGATAATAAAACGGAACCCAGCCTACCTATAGATCTAGCCTACTATCGTCACTACCGGAAGTAATACCACCCGAGACAGCCTACAGGGACACCTCCCACTTACTTCCGGTGGTGATCGACTTTCTCTACTTAACCCGTGTCCAAGGGGAACGCAGTTAGTAGCTCATCGATGGTTCTCACTAGCCTTTGTGCAAAGAGATGGGATTAACTGTGTTCAGGGGTTAGGGGTGTGTGTGTATGTACGTGTGTTGGGGAACGTTAACAAAGGCAGCCCGAGAGGACCACGCAGTGAGCCAAACCTGGCCCTCCAAAGACAACACGGTTACAAAAACAAAATAAAATAACTACTTTCCTCAGTCCAACAAGCAAATGAGTAAAAATGGGGAACTTAAACAAAATACGCCAGCTCGGCATAAAAATGGACTGGGGAGAGAGAGAGATGTACAAGCACCTGATACTAAAGCTGGCTGGGAAGAGACTGCGCTGATGCCAGGCCCCCACGCAAGAGCCAAGCGCGAACGCATGAATCAGATTAATTAATAAGGAACTTAAATTCGATGCCCCTCTCTCTCTACAATGAATTGGTACTTCTAATGCAAGCAAAACATCTCATTAAATATACTGGTGGCCTCACATAAGAACAATCAAAATAATCAAATGCATTCTCAGCATGGTATGAAATAAAATTGCCCTCCGTGGCAAAGGACACGAAAAGAAACAAAAGAACTTGTAAATTACCCGCTAATTTAAACTCCCGCGAATGACACGGATACATACTGCATAATCCCTAGCCCAGCTGTAACGGCTGCATCCGTGGGAACGGAGAGAAGGCGGAACAGCGTAACAATATATATATATATATATATATATATATGTATATATATATATATATATATATATATATATATATATAGAGAGAGAGTTTTGTGAGATCACAGTTACAGAAAAAATTTCCTCAAAAGTCTTCCATTTTGCTGCCTTCCAATACTTCTCTCAAGTTTCTCCCTCTTTCTCTTCACTGTTATTGTTTTATATGTCCGTTTGTTTCTCTCCGCTCCTTGCGTTGCCTTTGGTGGGATTCTCTTACTTCCATTTTCTCCATGTGCCCTCTCCCATTTTCTTTTCTTTTTTCCTCTCTCTCTCTCTCTCTCTCTCTCTCTCTCTCTCTCTCTCTCTCTCTCTCTCTCTCTCTCCATCTGTTTGTATACTTATCAGTCTTCAAAATTTATTATCAGTCAGTCTGTCTGTTCATTTGTCTATCGATCATTTATCTACCCATCAGTCCCCCTTCTTACCAGGCTTACAATCAGAATCAACCCTGGCTCTGTTTCCGATGTTGGTCTCCATTTCATTTACTCCTCACCAGCTCTCCCTGCCCTCTCTCCTCCATTCTTCAATCAGGCCTCATTCCTCCTTTGTCCAAGGATCTTTTCCACCTCCTCTGACCTTTCCACACCCTTCATTTTCCCTTCCCACTCCCTTCGTATTCCCACTTTCCCACATCCTCCCCACACCCTCCATTTTCCTCCCCACACCCTATTTTCCCTCCCCTGTACCATTATTATTTCTGAGGCCTTCCCACACCTTCATTTTCCCTTCCCACACCCTCCATTTTCCCTTCCCATACCCTTCATTTTCCCATTCCACTCCTTCGTTTTCCCTCCTCTGCTGCCCTCTCTTCTTTAGCCCTATCCCATTTTTCGCTTTCCCTTCCTTTCACCTCTTTCTCTCGCTTTTCACTTTCCTAGTTTCTCCTCTGAACGTTATGTCTCTGCATTTGTTTTTTAATCTCGCCTACCCTTTCCCCACCCTTCCTTTTCCCTTCCCTCGTATCCCTTTAACTCTCCCACTTTTCACTTTCCAGATCCTTCTTCTCGGCTTCCTTTCTTTTGCACTCTATAGCACCTTTTCACCTATTTATTTTCCTCTTTCCTTCTCCTTCAGATTGTTCATACATTAAACCCCCTTAACTTTTCCCTTCACATGCTTAGTAAGTTCTCTCTCACCTCTAATTCCTGCCACTCTTCCTCCTCTTCTTCCTACCTTCAACTTCCCTTGACCTCTGATGGCACTACCCTTTACTTCCCTTATTCCTTCCTTTCCCTCTTAAACGTCTCACCTCTCCCTTTCCCTCTCCTTCCTGTACTTACTCTCTAAAAAAAAAAAAAGTATGGCAACCTCCTTCCCGCTCCGCTTTTCTTTTTTCGCCTCTGGTTCCCGTCTCTCTTCAGAAATCTTTCACTCTCCTAGCTCTCGCCTTGTCCAACATTCCCTTCTTACCCTCTCATTTGACCTTGACTTCTCCTCATCTTCTGATTCCTTTCTTCCTCTGTTTCACCTTTCCACCTCCCTCCTTCCATCATCCCTCCTCCCTCCGTACCGTACGTTTTCTTCTTGACTCTCATTCCCGACACCTTCCCTTTCTCTCTCTCCCACGTATACTCCCACCCCATTCCCCTGGCTGTCAGTTCCCTCACATCTCTTCTAAACACCCCTTTTCTTCGTCATCCAGTGCTTAACCGATCACAGGGACAGGGCAGCCACACACACACACACACACCCCATCCACCTTTTTACACCCTCCTCTCTCACTGTTCACCCACACACACATGATTATATTTTCAGTTAGGAAGGGGTACTTTAAAAGGAGAATTCATAAATACTCTTTACTGCGGTGACCTTTTCATTCTGGTAGTCATTTCTTTCCACTTTCAAGTGTCATGTAATCAAGTTTTCAAGCTGCTTTGACACGATTGGGATTATAAGTTAGAAATAAAACCCTCGTCCACATCAGAAAGAGAGAAAGACCTTGTGATTCCTATCTCCTGACCACATCAGCCTTCTCTACACTGCTCTCTTCTCTCTCTCTCTCTCTCTCTCTCTCTCTCTCTCTCTCTCTCTCTCTCTCTCTCTCTCTCTCTCTCTCTCATTAATTACGGTACTCTCCACTTCACCTAAGATGTAATTTCCTGCACCTAAGTTTCTGTGAAGCTGCAAATAGTACTGAATCTACCAACGAAGGCTAAGTGGGACAGTGGGATGCTCGCTCTGCTCTAAATTTCCCCTCTTTTAACTACCCCTGCCCTATAAATACCTGCCCTTGCCAGAAAATTCCTCCCTTTAAATGTCTATTCCCTTTAATATCTGGTCTTGCCCTAATTTTTTCTCGCTTTCAATACCTTGCCTTTAATGCCTGCTATTGTCCCGATCTCCTTCCCTTTAAATGTCCTCATCCTTTAAATGCCCCTTTCCGTGACTTTCTTCTCCCTTTCATGTCTTGCTTTTTCTACAATCTTTAAAATGTCAACCCTAACCTTAAATTTCTTCTATTAATTGTTCTTCCATTTTTCATTTCTCGTTGCCCAAACATTCTAATCCCTTTTAATTGCCTTTCCCGTCAAAATCTGTCTTTGCCTTAATATATATATATATATATATATATATATATATCCCTCATATATATTTCTTGATATCATTGCCTATTAATGCCTCCTTAAAGTCAGTACTAATACCTTATGCCTCTTAGTTCATTGTCATTCTTGATTTGTTACTTTAATTTCCGTCGCCTTAGAACTACCGCCTTTTAAAATCCTAAGTGACTGCTCCCTTTTTATTATCCTTGCCTTCAGTTCCCTTAACTTAAACTGTTACCACCCTCATATTTAACACCCTAGTCTTCAAGCAGTTTTGCCTTTAAATGCCTGTATTAAATGTGCTAATGTCTTTAAACCAAGCCTTTCAATAACCCTTAGCTTTCAATATCCCTTTAAATTTATATTGTCATTAAATGTCCTTGTCTTCACTTTTTTATTTTTTACTGTAAAGTGACCACACCTACATGCATAGCCTGAATTCCCGTACCATTAACTGTCCTTCCTTATGTCCATTTCCTGAAACGCACGTCTTTAAATGGCGTTTGCATTTCTTTTGTGCTCTGTAATGCTGTGGTTAATGATTGCCCGGGTTAATAAAGTAAGTAAATGTTGTGGTTAGTTGGTATCCTTGATGATAAATTGTCTTACAAAATAGTTAAGGTTGTTAGTAGTGGATGTCTGTGATTTTTAATAATAAATATCTCTTGGTATCCTTAATACTTACCCGGCATGATCATTTAAAGTTAAGTGGACGAAACTGCTCATTCGGGAGTAATAGAAACTGATTGGCTTGTGATATTGCCTTAGAGTACTGGTGTTTGGCGAATAACAGAAATTGATTGGTTTGGGAAATTTGGTTAGAGTAGTGGTGAGCGATATTCTTGATGGAGATGAATTAGAGTACGTTTTTTATTGCACTGTGTAATTGGAGGTAAGGGCAGCTTCCAGTGATTAATGGTTGTAGTCGATAAAATTGTTCATGAAAAATGTGTCTGCTTGGGGTAAATTCTCTGTGGGTTACCAAACGAGGTGAGTTTAGATTAATGTTTTGTACTTTTTGGCTTTGTGAGTAATTATGCACTTTATATTTGTTCAGACACATGACGGGTTAGCAGTGATGGCCATGTGCAACTGCGGACTTAAATACTGATCCACTCCATGACGATAAATAGCGAGACAGTGAGCAGTGATTTCCGAAACTAGGTGAGGTGAACTGAACCCACCAGACTTTCCAGGATATCAAATAAGAGTTTCTGAATATTTTACTATAAAGTGAAATGATATATTTGTCCGCAACTGTACCTCATGCATGCTTAGCACTCCATGACAGCTGGGTCTTTTCTCGACAATATACGATTCTCATAAGGCACCATTTATTAATACACATTGTATTCAGCCATCATATCAGTGGCCTGGGTCACTCCTCGAATGGGGTAATATGGGACTGATCATTACAGTGTGCCGTTATACGAGTATATTCGTTGGATGTTTGGTTAAACAGCCTTTTAACATTGATATTCATAATTCAGTAATGTTCATGTAGGTCCGTAAAAAACGGTTCACTAGCAACTCTGATGGAAATATCTTACGTGTTGCGGGGCCAGCTTAGTCGGCTAGTGTGTGCATGGTTGTGACAGTGGGGCAAGGAAATGAATAAATGATGCTGGGTAGAAACTGCCAACACTGACTGAGTGCTCACAACACGAAAAATAGCCTTGCGGAGTGGATGTGGAGCATTGTATGTGGATCATCCTTGTATATTTCGTTAATTAATTTAAATATTAATGTTCATAATTCCGTATTCATCACCAGCATGAAAATCCACCACTGTACAGAGATAACTGCTCAGTGGTGAATAACAGGAACCACTGTACTGTTGAAGGTAAATTATCCAAAGTATTGATAGATAATCTTACCAGATGTGGTAGAAATTTATTATTACTTTGCCTTGGAGCCTTAATGGTACATATTCTCGTAGATAAACTAGAGCGCGTTGTTTTCTGCATTCTGTAAATGGAAATAAGGGCAGCAGTCAGGTTTTACTGGCAAAAGTAGTAAAGTATTCTTGCTCAGGAATGTGTCTGCTTGAAGTAAATACTCGAAGGATTATCAGATGAGGTTGGCTTAATTAATGTTTTCCACCTCTTTGTACCTGTTGTGAGTCAGTACAGTAGCAACAATTACGTTGATAAATATAATGGACCAAGTGGACTGATTCAGTGAGTGATAGTGATGGAAATAATGGAACATTTGAAGTGGTTTAAGGTATGATAGAAGGTATTAGCAAAATAAGTGCTTGAGTGAGTGATTTTTCATGAATACATAGGTGGAACAGTTGTTTTATGCATTTTATTGTATTGACAGGTGTCAAGTTTCATAGTGCACTTAGTACCTACAGATTTACCTGTCGCAAATTTCATGGAGTATTTATTATTTATTACTACCTACAGATGTGTTTAGTTATTTATATGTATTTTCATTTAGTCATACACGTAACATATATATATATATATATATATATATACTGATATATATTTTATTTTATGCCAGGAAGAAGGAACCAAAGGCCACGTGGCCCGCAATAACTGTTCCTTCCAAGAGAAAAACAAAATACAAGAGAGAGCCAAATTTCAAGATCCGATCATTTCGAGATGCCTGGACACACTGCTTTGAAAGACTGCAGATCATAGGAAGCAGGAAATACAGACAGAAGGAGACAGTTCCAGAGCTGACCTGTTGCATAAATGAAAGGACTGGGAGTAACGGTTAACTCTTGCATTAGAGAGTTGGACAGAAAAGGGATGAGAGTTCGTTGCTAGACGTGTGCTACGTGCCCATAGTCGTAGAGTGGAGGAATGCATGCAGACAGTTCAGAGGAACAGTGACCATTGAAGTAGCGATAGAAAAAGAGATAAAGAAGCAACAGTGCGGCGAAGAGACAGAGGCTGAAGGAGCCAGTAAGAGGAGGAGAGTTAATGAGACGAAAAGCCTTTGACTCCACCCTATTGAGAAGAGCTGTATGTGGGGAGCCTCCCTCACATAAGAGTTGTACTCTGTACAGGGGCGAATAAAACCCGTGTAGTCAACAACTGTGCAGGGGTAAAGAAGGTATGGAGTCGGCTTAGCACACCTAATCTCATGGACGCAGATTTTACAAGAGATGCAATATGATTTTTCCAAGATAAATCCTGAGTGAACGAAACCCCAAGCATGTTCAAGGATGATACAGGATTAAGCTGAATATTATTAAACATTAGTGGGTACGCCTGTGGAAGATTTTGCCGGGTTCATAGGCGTAAGAACTGAATCTTTGATGCATTAAAAACAACAAGATTATTTTTACCCCAGTCAGAGATACGAGCCAAGTCAGACATTAGGTGTGCCATAGCCTCATCCCTTGTTTGCTGAAGTAACTGCTGAGATGGACGTTGTGGGAACCAAATGGAAAGGTGTAGGGTGGAGTCATCAGCGTACGAGTGGATAGGGTTAGATGTACAGGTTAGAACGTCATTGATGAATAAGAGGAACAGAAATGGTGATAGGACAGAGCCCTGAGGAACACCACTGTTGATAGATCTAGGAGAAGAAAGATGGCCGCCTACAACAGCGGCTATAGAACGACCAGAAAGGAAGCTATAGATGAAGGCACAGATAGAATGATAGAAACCATAAGAGGGCAGTTTCGAAATTAAAGATTTATGCCAGACTCGATGGAAAGCCTTTGAGATGTCAAGTGCAATGGCAAAGCTTTCGCCAAAGTCCCGAAAGGAGGATGACCAGGAGTCTGAAAGGTAGGTGAGATGATCGCCAGTGGAGCGTCCCTGACGGAACCCATACTGACGATCAGAAAGAAAGTTGTGATAGGAAAGATTCTTTAAGATTTTCTATTAAGAATTGACTTGAAAACTTTTGAAATACAGGACGTTAAAGCAATTGGACGATAGTTGGAGGGTTGGGAGTGGTCACCCTTCTTTGGGACTGGCTGAATGAGAGCAAACTTCCAGCAAGAAGGAAAGGTACAAGTTGACAGACAAAGGCGAAAGAGTTTGCCTAGGCAGGGTGTAAGCACAGAAGCACAGTTCTTGAGAACAACAGGAGGGACTCCATCAGGCCCATATGCCTTGTTAGTATTGAGGCCAGTGATGGCAGAAAATACATCAGCTGAAGAAATTTTAATGTCAGCCATGAGGAAGTCAGAGGGGGGAAGTGATGGAGGAACAGCACCAGAATCGTCTAAGGTGGAATTGGAGGAGAAAGTCTGAGCGAAGAGATCTGCTTTATTAGTAGAAGAAATAGCTACAGAACCATCAGAGTAGAAAAGAGGAGGGAAGGATGATGAGGTAAAGTTGTTAGAAAGGTTTTTGGCAAGGTGCCAGAAGGAGCAGGAAGAATTCGAGTTGGAGAGTTGAGAGCATTTAGTACGGATGAAATTATTTTTAGCAGAGCGAAGAACAGACTTAGCACGATTCCGGCAGAAACGTAAAGATGATGTGATTCAGGGGTGCGTTGGCTCCGGTACCTTTTGTAGGCCCTCTCCTTGTTGCGGACAGCATTAGAACAAGCGTGATTAAACCAAGGCTTTCTTGCGTTAGTCAAAGGATATGAGAAAGGAATGTATGCTTCCATACCCGAGAGAGTAACCTCCGAAATGCGCAAGGCACACTCAGATGACTCCTGGCCATGGAAGCAATAATCATTCCAGGGAAAATCAAAGAAGTACTGCCTGAGGGCCTCCCAATCCGAGGCTCCAAAATGCCACAGACGATGTTTCACTGGAGTGTCCACAGGCCGTACCGGAGTGATAGGACAAGTTAAAGTGATAAGTTTGTGATCGGAGGAGCCCAATGGGGAGATAAGATTAACAGTATAAACAGAAGGATTAGTTGTAAGGAGGAGGTCAAGTATGTTCGAGCTCTCTCCAAGGTGGTCTGGGACACTGGTAGGGTGCGGCACGAGCTGCTCTAGGTCATTAAGGATAGAAAAGATGTAGGCTTGTTCACCAAGTGGATCAGTGAAAGGAGAGGAGAGCCAAAGGTGGTGGTGAACATTGAAATCTCCTAGAATGGAGATTTCAGAGAAAGGAGAAAAGGATAGAATGTGTTCCATTGTAGAAGTAAGATAGTCGAAGAATTTTTGATAGTCAGTAGAATTAGGGGATAAGTAAACAGCACAGATATATTTAGTCAGAGAATGACATGAAAGCCGAAGCCAGAGTGTAGAGAATGCAGAAGAATCGAGTTCAGGAACACGAGAGGAAGATAAGTCGTTGTGTATATATTCACAACAGCCACCTTTGGCTTTGAAATGAGAATAGAGAAAGTAGGAGGATACAGAAAAGGGTTTGCTGTCAGTTGCCTCAGACAGCTGAGTCTCAGTTAGAAAAAGAAGGTGAGGTTTAGAGGAGGAGAGGTGGTGCTCAACAGAGCGAAAGTTAGAGGAAAGGCCGCGAATGTTGCAGAAATGAAGAAGAGGGTCAGACAGTGGTTCCAGACACCTCAAGTCGTCACCGGGAGAGGAGCGGAAGGTTGGGGCATTTATGGTCCCCCCCCCGCCTGGGGACTCTGAGGCTGGGTGTTCAGATGCCATAATTTGCGGGATTAGACTGTAGCACCAGTCGAGCAGGGCAGTACTCCCGAGGTGGCTGGAAAGCTGATGACAGGGAGTGCTGGAGCTCCCGTTTCATCAGCCCTCAGGACTAGTTCTTGACCATCCCCCTTTGCTGAACTTTTTCAGTATATATATATATATATATATATATATATATACACATTAATATATATATATATATATATATATATATATATATATACACACATTAATATATATATATATATATATATATATATATATATATATATATATATATATATATATATATATATATATATATATATATATATATATATATATATATATATATATATATATATATACATATTATATACTGTATGATTTGCCTTAATGACCTAGGCCTTTGGCCTTAAGGTCGATTGGCAAAAAGAAAAGTTCCTGTTAATCTCCCAAGGGTTACAGAAGAAAATGTCATAAAGGATAACACACCCTAACAGACCAAATCGGCCTGACGAGAATGGCCTCACTGTCCACTTTAACTAAGAGGAGTTTTTTGTTCTTGTACATAGTAAAGTCTCAGCTGTGGCAGCCTAGTCAATAGCGTTGTTAGCTTCGGAGTTGTCAGCGGATAGCTCCAGGGTTCTCATTCTAGTGTGGACTACTGGTGCTACAAGACTCGGGCACTTATACATCCTCTGTGGGTTGGTAAGTAAAATAATTTCCTACGGCAACGCCTAGGCGTGGTAAGTGTGATAACCTCAAGTTTAAAGTGGGTCTGTATCCCATGTTAGTGAGTGAATAACCAATCACAGGTTCATAAAACAGCATCACGTTGAAGCGCCTCATGGCGTCAGCCCCCACTACTAAATTACCTATAGGTCATTGGATGAATAAGGGATAACGTAACACTCTTTCCTGACCAGCACCATAATCTTGTGATAATCTCCTGCTACACCTCGGAATTTCATATGTGGAGGTGGCTGTTCTAGGTCGAGTTAAATTCGACAGAGTTTATAGAATTATTTTTATGTTGCATAGATGAATAAATAATATTCTAAATGTTATTTTTCTCGACACAAGCCAGACAAATAAAAAATCCATTACGGAATCTAGAATATAACTTTGTTATGCCATGTGTAATCTGCATTAATGGAACGCAGTGGCTGGCTAACACATATATGCTACTGAGAGGCAGTCATATATACATCCATGACAAATTTTAAAAATTGAAGGGCATTTAATACGAAGGTCGAGAATATCACTTTTCTACCATTTGAGTAATCATATACACCATATAGGTATGGGTGTAATAGGCGGTTTGAGTGTGGAATGTCAGCTGCTTGTGGAAGTTATGTTGTGCTGACAGCGTTTTAGAGTGAGAGTCTGTATAAGTCAATAAAAAAAGAAAATTCTTCACTGAGTCCAAACCTAAAATCTAGGGACGTCATCTGACTGAGAAAATTTACATGAATATGTAAAATAAATCTCTAACAAAGAGGCACTTGAGGGTCACCTAGGCTCACGAGAATACAACTCCTGATCTTACCCTTCCTCTTATCTCAACTACCTCTTTCGTCGCCCTATACTCACCTTTGTTCTACCCACCTCACCCTACCTTCCTCCTCCAACACATCTCATCCTGACATATTATTCCCTCCTTTCACCTTAACCAACACTGTCATGTAGCACTCTGTCTTTCATCCTTCCCTCTCTCCCACTCACATCTTATTCTCCTATCTCTCTGTTTCTACCCTACGCACTACCCCACCAAACAATCTTCCTTTGCACCTGTGCTCCTCCTCGTCCTATCCACCTTCGCCTACCTTCCTCGTTTACTCGAACTCCTCCGTTCCTCTTTCCCAACTCTTCTTGTCCTACATATCTCTCGCCGTACCATCTTCTTCCACCCTGCATTCTTATCATGCACAACCTTCTCTATACCCACCGTTTTCCGGATCCAGGGTCCGTAATAGGATCCTGATCTGTCCCAAAAGTTAATCGATTGTTACCTGGGACATGAGCTATCAACCTACCAAATTTGATCTAGATCTCTTCTCTAGTTTTTGAGTAATCCTGCCAACATACAAACAAACAAAATTCGGTCCCAAAAGATAATCGATTGTTCCCTGGGACACGGGCTATCTACCCACGAAGTTCATATGTCTCTTTTAGTTTTTGGGTAATCTTGCTAACAGACAGACAAACAAACAATCAATCAGGAGTGAAAATATATTCTCCTTGACAGAGAGAAAAAGACTATAAGGGTGACCTATTAAGTGGCTTTACAGATTTCGTAGTCTTTCGTCCTCAGTGAATTGTTTTAACAATTGCCCATTATGCACCCTCTTATAGTTCATTGATAAAACGATACTGATATTAAAGGGTTATATATAGCAAAGAAAAAATAATGGCTAAGGTGTAATTGGCAAATAACGTAACTAAGAAAGCTGTGTTGTGAAACCTTATATGCCTTCTAAAATGCAATTGCTCAGTGCCAGGGAACTTCAGACCCAGGAAAATTAGGTCTGACACTACACGGCACAATTTCAACCAAGGTCGCACATGCGGTGCTGAATAGAATTTCGGTTCGTTGGCTGTGTATTCAGCACTGGATGGACGGTGTGTCTAGGTGTGGTATTGTGTTGTGCTGTTGGTTGTGAGATGCTTGAGGTGTGTTTGTGAGAGTTTGCGCGCGCGCGCTTGTGTGTGTGTGTGTGTGTGTGTGTGAATGTGCATATATGTGAATGTATGTATATGTGCATATGTGTGTGTATATGTGTGAATGTGTGTGTATATGTGTGTGTGTGTGTGTGTGTGTGTGTGTGTGTGTGTGTGTGTGTGTGTGCGTGTTTGTGTGTGTGTGTGTGTGTGTGTGTGTGTGTGTGTGTGTATGTATGTATTGATGTGTACCTGTGTGTGTGTCTGTGCATATGTGTGTGTATGTGTGTGTATGTATGTATTTGTGTGTATGTGTATGTGTATGTCTGTATTTGTGTATATGTGTGTGTATGTATATGTGTGCATGTGTATGTATGTTGTGTGTATGCGTGTGTGTGTGTGTGTGTGTGTGTGTGTGTGTGTGTGAATGTGCGTATATGTGAATGTGTGTGTATGTGCATATGTGTGTGTATGTGTGTGAATGTGTGCGTGTGTGTGTGTGTGTGTGTATGTGTGTGAATGTGTGAGTGTGTGTGTGTGTGTGTGTGTGTGTGTGTGTGTGTGTGTGTGTGTGTGTGTATGTGTGTGTGTATGTATGTGTATGTATTGGTGTGTACCTGTGTGTGTGTGTATGTGTGTGTATGTGTATGTATGTATTTGTGTGTATGTGTATGTATGTATTTGTGTGTATGTGTATGTGTATGTCTGTATTTGTGTGAATGTGTGTGTATGTATGTGTGTACATGTGTATGTATGTTGTGTGCATGCGTGTGTATGTGTGTGTGTGTGTGTGTGTGTGCGCGCGCAGGTGTGTATGCGTGTGTGTGTGTGTCTGTGTGCGGGTGTGTATGCGTGTGTGTGTGTGTGTGTGTGTGTGTGTGTGTGTGTAGTAAGATATAATGTTTATTGTACTGCAGAGGGCAAATTGTGTTGGCGTGAGGTGTGTTGTGTTACTCAAGGTATGGTGTTTATTCAGCAGTAAACAGATGATGTTTGTTGTGTTGTATTGTTGTGAAGAAACAATGTGCTCTTCGCCTGTATGTTTCTGCAAGTGTGGTTTGTTGTGCTGTGTTGTACTGCGAAGAGGAAAAAGTTTCTATTGTGTAGTGTGTTGGGGTTACGTGATAAAGACTGTGTTCCTGTAAGGGTATTTGTACTGGCAACAGAAAATTAAATACTAGCTGCGTGTTGCCACGCTATGATCCGGAAGACGAAGTCTTCTGCCTGCCTTCCTACCTACCTGCCTGCCTACCCAGGTAACAGTCAGCCTCCCTACCTACATCCCTACCTGCCTTCACCACCTAATGAGTTAGTCAAATAGGTGCATATGGAAAGTGTTTTACAGTTGGGCAGGTTCTGATGAGTTATATGAAGTTTATTATGGGGGCATGATTTAACTATTTTGAGCACCCCTTCCAGGACATGAATATTATGCCAATTTTCTGGCAAATACTGACATTTTTGGTCCTTATGACCTTAGGATTATTATGAACGTGTTACCCCTCAACCAGGACATGCTATCATTTGGAGAGGATTAATTTTACAGCACAGTAGTATAAATCGCTCAATAACACCTCATTAGTATAAATTGCTCCATAAATACAGCCGCTAAACAGCGACCGGACCCACGAAAAACTGTACTTGACCTGCCCCGTCCCGTTGACGTGAATAAACGTCCACACGTTTTGTCACCTCCAATCCCGTTAACGTATATAAATGTGCCTCAATTCCAAAGTCCATAATTTGCACACTTTTCAAAATCCGCTCGTGATTTTCGATTCGCCCACCCAGGCAAGCCTCTCCTAACTGCCACCTTGCAGGCAGCCTCCCAGACCCTGCGTGACCCGCGCGCGCCCTTGTCTTGCCCACTCACCTGTTAGCAGTGACCCAGGTCAGACATGGCGCGTAGAGGTCTCTCTGAGGACGAAATACAATCTGCCCTGGACGCCTTCACAGGTGATAGTGATTCTCCACTGGATGATGATGTGGAGGATAGGGATTATGTGCAGCCTGAGGAGGAAACAAGCAGCAGTGATAAGGAGGTCCCTTTGCCGAGGAAAATATGGTATGTTATGTACCGTAAGGCGAGGGAAGGCCAGCCTGGACCCCATACACATGCACGGACCTCTCTCCAGCCCCTAGGGAGAGATTCAAATGAGGATGAGGACGAGGGCGATGACAAGGACGGCGGCATACAACATGATGTAACCTTGTGGTTGGGGAGGGAGAATATTTCACCACGAGGATCAGGTGTGGCGAGAAGGCAAATCAGGTATGGTCCTTCCGTATTGTCTGGGGAAGGCGAAAGTGGTGTGGCGGGAGTGAGGGGTGAAAGGGAAAGTGGTGTGGTGGGAGTGAGGGGTGAAAGGGAAAGTGGTGTCGTGGGAGTGAGCGGTGAAAGGGAAAGTGATGTGAGGGAGGCAGCACGAGCACATGGTGTACATGGGCAGGGGGGAGGCGAGGTGGAGCCGCTCCCTAGCACGTCTTTTGCCCCACAATATTCCCTCACTTCCTCCCTACAGCCCCGTGATGTGGGGAAAGGAAGGAAAGGGAAGGGAAAGGGGAAAGGAAAAGGGAGAGGGAAGAGAAGTGCGAGTGAGGAAGGGCGCCGCTCTCCACCTCCCCAACCTCCCCCACCACCCTCCCCTCCCCACCCTGACGATGGGGACGAGGCTGGAGATGGTAGAGTGTTGTGGAACTGGAAAGATGGGAGTAATTTCACTCCCATCATTCACCCTTTCACTGAGGAGTGTCGGTCTGGTTGCACGGCTCCAGGTATCCACACGGGCTCCACTAGGGTGGATTTCTTCCACCTGTTCTTTGGGGAGGGGGTTTGTGGGCTGCATAGTGGAGCAAACGAACCTATTTGCAAGCAGCCAGTGCCGTGAAAGTGAATGTCAAGGTACAACGAGCAAGCACTCCCAGCAATATGACTATCCCATAACCCTAGCTGAGATGTTCATATTTTTTGCCCTGGTTCTCTTGATGGGTGTTGTACGAAAAAATCAAATTCCTGCATACTGGACCACGGACCCAATGACCATCACACCTTTCTTTGGAAAGGTAATGCGTCGTAATTGATTCCAGCAAATTCTCAGCCACCTCCACTATTATGATGCAGACAACCCTGCTAATGCCAATAACACTGATAAAATGAGGAGAATTAGGTTTGTTTTTGATCACCTATGGGAAATGTTCCACTCGTTATTTTATCCTTACAGAGACTTCGTCATAGACTAGAGTCTTGTGTTGTGGAGAGACAATATTTCTTTTCGCCAGTACATACCCAGCAAGAGACACCGTTTCGGGTTCAAGGTCTTTGTTATGTGTGACTGTAAGACTGGTAATGTGCAAGACATAGTTTTGTACACGGGCGCACAGACAGACATAACAGAAGATCGTAGTATTGGACTCTCATGGGCTGTGGTGAAGACAATGATAGAGGAGTACCTTCATCGTGGTCATGTGTTGTGCCTGGACAGTTGGTACACTAGCCTTCTTCTCGCTCAGTTCCTCCACCAACATGACACCGGAGTCTGTGGTATAGTAAAGATAAACCATTGCCATATGGTCAAGGTAGGGAGGAAACTTGACAAGAATGAGGTAGTTTTCTTCAAGGCAAATAACATCCCTGCCATCCTGTGGAACCACAACAGGGAATTTTGCCTCCTTTCGACTGTACACAGCCCCCTGATGCACCGCACAGACTCTGTTAATCACCGCAGCGAGAGGAGGCACCACGTCTGGAAACCTGAGTCAGTACTGAACTACAATCTCACATCATGAGCCAAGTGGATCAGTCTGACTCCATGATTTCCAGTGTAGACTGTGCCAGGACCACGATGAAGTGGTACAAAAAGCTCTTCTTCCACTTGCTTGACATCACGGTCCTCAACGCATACTACCCCCACGCCATGACAACAGGAATCTCTGAAACCTTTGAGGGGTTTGTGAGGAAGCTGTCTCGTGAAATTATCACCAGGCACGCACAGGACAGGCCCCCACACCACACCCGCACCCCCATGGCTGCCCAGACTCCCCTACACCTTACAGGACGCCACTACCCGAGCAGTATCCCTCCTTAACCAAACCGTCCTAGACCCCAGCGCCGCTGCCATGTATGCAAGCACTCAACAGTAAGACCAGCCACTCAGAGAAAAGACACAAGGTACAAGTGTGTAGACTGCAAAGTAGCGTTGTGCCTTCAGCCCTGTTTCAAAGAATATCACACCTACCTACACTACTGAAACTGTGTGTGATAGTGATAATATGACGCTCACTGTAGAAGTAAGGCCTGTACATACTGTATGCAATAATATGACGCTCAGTATAATGGTAAGACCTGTAAGTATGTGATAAGAATTATATATAGTTGAAACGGGTGTAATGTTAGTGGTAAAATATTATATAATTTGAAAAATAGTGTAAGTTGAAGCACGTGATATCACGAGTACACCCACTTTGTAAATATACGATAATATGACACTCAGTAGAACAGTAGGGTCTGTAAATATGTGGTGGCAGTGACATAAAGTGGAAACGAGTGTAATGTTAGTGGGAAAGTATTTTATAAGTTGAAAATTAGTGTAAGTTGAAACAAATGCTATCGTGATTACACTCACTGTGAAAATATTCGATAATATGACGCTCAGTAGAATAGTAAGGTCTGTAAATATGTGATAGCATTTATATAAAGTGAAAACATGTGTAATGTTAGTGGAGAAGTATTATACAGTATAAGATTAAAAATAGAGTGAAAGTTGAAACAATAATCATAGCGACTTCACACGCCATGTAATTCTATCTATCTATCTATTGCCAGACGTCTTAATCCCGGTCGGGGTGGCCATAAACAAATCGCCTCCACGTCGCCCTGTCCCCAGCCATTTCACTGCCCTGCTCCCAACTCACATCCCCCTCTCTCATATACCTCTCCACCCCATCTTTCCATCTCATCCTCGGCCTCCCCCTCCCTCTCTCCCCGTCCACCTCACTCACATACACTCTCTTCGTCAGTCTTTCGCCCTCCATCCTCTCGACATGGCCAAACCACTTCAGGGTATTCCTCCTAACGCTTCCTATCACATCCACATCCACACCACAATGCTCCTTTACATCCTCATTTGTCAGCCTGTCTCTCCACGTGACTCCACAGGCTTCTTATTTCCATTGCTCTCAACCTTGACTTGTGCCCTTCCAACAACGTCCAAGCTTCACTTCCATATGTTAGAGTTGGTATCACAATACTGTCATGTAGTAACTTTTTCGCTTCCATGCTCACTTCCCTGTTTCTTATCAGTGCTTTCAAGGAACCAGCAACCATTCTTCCCTGCTGTACCCTTTCAAGCACTTCACCCTCCAAACCTCCATCCTTACTCATCACACTATCCAAGTACTTAAACGTACTAGCATTTTCCAATTCCTCACCATCCAACCTCGATGTACATTCACTGACTTCACCTGTCTCAAAGACCATTACTTTACTCTTCGCTACATTCACCTTTAGATTAGAAACCATGCAAAAGCTGTAACAGATCTCGCTAAATCAAACTTTCTTCAAAATCAAGCATCAAAACTAATTAACAGCCCTAATGACAATAGAATATTCTGGTCAACTCTCAATTCTTTCAGCAATAACTTTAACAAGTCATCAACCATTCCCCACTAAAATCTTCAGATGCCAACATTACAAATGACCTGCATAGGAAAGCAGATATTTCTGCCAGTACATTTGCCAGGAATTCTACAATGGAGGAAGCCAGCCAGAACATCCCAGTACTAGAACTTGACTCTCCCGAAATTGTTCCACTTAAAATACAAACATCTATCTATTGCCAGATGCCTCAATCCCGTTTGGGGTGGCCCCAAACAAATCGCCTCACGTCATCCTGTCCCCCGCCATTTCACTGCCCTGCTCCCAGCTCACACCCCCTCTCATATACCTCTCCACTCCATCCCTCCATCTCATCCTCGGCCTCCCCCTCCCTCTCCCCCTCCACGTCACTCACATACACTCTCCTCATCAGTCTCTCACCCTCCATCCTCTCCACATGGCCAAACCACCCCAGTATGTTCCTCCCAGCGCTTCCTATCATATCCACATCCACACCACAACGCTTCTTCATATCCTCACCTGTCATCCTGTCTCTCCATGTGACTCCACAAGCTCCTCTCAGACAACTCATTTCCACTGATCTCTCCCTCGAATTGTGTCCTCCCAACAACGTCCAAGCTCCACCTCCATATGCTAGAGCCGGCATCACAATACTGTCATGTAGAAACTTTTTCACTTCCATGCTCACTTCCCTGTTTCTTATCACTGCTTTCAAGGAACCAGCAACCTTTCTTCCTTGTTGTACCCTTTCAAGCACTTCACCCTCCAAACTTCTATCCTTACTCATCACACTCCCCAAGTACTTAAACGTACTCACATTTTCCATTTCCTCACCATCCAACCTCACTGTACATTCACTGACTTCACCTCTCTCAAAGACCATCACTTTACTCTTCCCTACATTCACCTTTTGATTTCATTTCTTACACACTCTCCCAGACTCATCCACCAAGCCTTGCAGCCCCCCTTCGTCTTCACTCAACAACACAGTATCATCTGCAAACAACAGTACAGGGCGTTTCCAAACACTACCCTCTCTCACCAGGGCCACTTCAACATCCACTGCCCTACCTTGTACCTCTTTTATTACCCCATCCATGTACAGATTGAACAACCATGGAGACATGACATATCCCTGTTTCAGCCCAATCTTCAAAGAGAAAAATTCACTCAGTTCGCCATCCACATGCACTGCAGCCTTAGCACCATCATGACGACTTTTCACAGTATTCAACAACTTCCCATCTACTCCATATATTCTTAATACTCTTAGTGCCACATGAAAAATCAGCTCACCTTTACCTACCTGTACTGTGCTAGGGATCAAATCATGGACAGTCATAAGACAGTAGAAGAGCTATTCATTATACCATTATCAGATTAAAAGTCACCTCATCTTGCCACAAATATGTATCCAAGGTACCTCTTATCCCACATTGGCCAGGAGGGAATAGGTTACTCCTTGACACTTGGATATGTATATGCTGTTAATATTCCAAAGTTCATCCAGTAGAGTCAGTAAAATATAAGAAACCTTTAATGCCAGAGGAAAGATCAACCAACTTTTATCAACCTGTGTTGTTCTGTGCCAGGAATTGTATCCTGGACTATCATATGATAGTTGGCAGTGGGCTGGGGGTACCTTGGCTACAAGGTAAGGCAGCTTTTTACCTGTTCATAGTACAGTGGAGACCTACCCAACTATCATCAGCTAGTCTGGGATTTTATCTTTGGCAGTGTTGGTAGACAAAAGTTAGTTATTCTCTTCCTTCATGTTTTGGCTTGTCATGTTTTGTTTCATTTACACTGTTTCGTTTATAAAGGCTGCAACATACTTGCATGCATTGGCCTCGGTCACCTAATGGCAGCTCTCCATGCTGCATAATCTCTGGTGGTCTCCGTGTTCAGTCCCTTATCCCTGAGGTCACATTCTTTGACCTCATCCCATGTCTTTTTTGGTCTGCCTCTCACAGCCCTACCCTCATTGTTAACGTTTCTCATTGTCTCCATCCAATTGTCATTCCCCATCCACTCCACATACCCAAACCATCTCAGTCTACTTCTCCTCATCACAAGAACAATACACACCAGTCCCATCCTTCCATTTAACTCTACCATTGCAAACCTTGCCCCCTCAGGCCTCGCATTCAAGGACGTACTGCACATCCACCCAATTATTGTTATTTTTGTATGTTTGAGTCTGTTAATATAGCCTTCCTTTGCCGCCAAGATCTCACTGCCATACAGCATTACACTCCTAACACTTGCAGCATACAAAGATCTCCTAGCATGGAGGGAGAGCCCTCTGTGTCATGAGAGACTGCAGCTCCCTAAGCTTCTTCCAACCACTCCCCACTCTAACCACAGAGCTAGCCCCAACCCCACCTCCAGCACATTACATGTCTCCCAAGTTGCAAAATTCTGCAGACTCAAGAGACACACCACAGCATCAGTGACTGACAACCTCCACCTACTCACACCAACACACCGCACACATGAAGTCAGCATTATCTCGCAGTGTACCTCTAATACCATTACTGTACATCTCTTGTCCACCAACTTGTCAGAAACACTGCCCAAGATGGAATTACTTCCCATGCCCTTGTGGCAAACCACACATGGCCATTCCTCTTGTCTTTGACAGAACAGCAGCGTTCCCTTGATACCATCACCTTTGTTTTCTATGCAATTACACTCAAGCCCTTTTGCCCTATGCTATCTCTCCACCTCTTGAATGTTTCCTCCCCCTCCCTTTCATTCTCTGCAATCAACACCAAATCATTGTCAAACAACATTCCCACAGGAGTGTATTTCAGAAGGCACTAGAAAAGGGCACAAGACTGACCCCTGATACACACTAGCATTCACGAAAACTCATCGCGCAAGTCTCCATTCACTGTCACCTGGGAGCGAGTACCCACATATATTATAGCCTTAACCACTCTAACCAGCCATTCATTGATCCCAGACTTTCTCATTGCCCAGTTCACCACTTCCCCAGGAACACTATCAAATGCCTTCTCCAAAGCAACAAAAACAAAGTACGGATCCCTTTTCTTTTTTATCCATCCATCCATACATCATCTAAACCTATGTTGCCCCATGAGGAGCTTGGGAGCCCGGGGCTAGGCATGTTAGTCCTGACATTTAAGATGAGAGTGACCATCCGCACTCATCCATGAGTGGCATTACGTGAGCAGTAAACTCCAGCCATCCCTTGGATATAAACCTTCACCAGCTCAGTTCGATTGAAGCACCTTAATTGCCCACTAAACCACCAGGTTCCATAATTTTAGTAAATGGTTTCCTGGTGTACAGGAAACCATTTGACTTGTCATTCAATGTAGAGTCACCCATAGGCAGAAGGAAGAGAAAAGAATGAAGGAAAGAAAATCAGAAGAGTGAGTGTAAAGTCACCTGTAGGCATAAGGAAGAGGAAAGAATGAAGGAAAGAAAGACAGAAGAGGAAGGAAGGAAGAGAGGAAAGGGCAGACACCCAAAGCAGCACTGCATTGTGTGAGTGGATGGTGAGCACCCTCACCTACCAAATATACTGTATATTATATTTTTCCTGAAGCTATCGAACAATAAATATGGCAGCAGTAGTTCTTGTGCCTGACATAAACACAAACTGCATCTTATTAGCTTTCAGTCTGTCAGATCATACCTTCTAGAATCTCTCCATTACCTTCATTATCTGGTTCAAGTTTTATGTCATAGTACAGTAAAAGTCATGTAATTCGAATGGCAGGGGACGGAGGGTCTTTCGGACTTTGTGTGTGTGTGTGTGTGTGTGTGTGTGTGTGTGTGTGTGTGTGTGTGCCCCCTTCTTACCCTTGTATCCCCAGGGAAGAGGGGAGAGGGGGACGAAACAAGCCCCACCCACCTCTACCGCAACTCTCAACCCTCCACCATATGACTACCCAGCCCCCCTACCCATCATTCTTAACTGGCAGTTACATCTCAAGCTGATTTCATGCTTAACACTCTTGGTCCACTTACTATTAGAGAAATAGAGCACTAGGATATGTAAAAAGTATGTAATAAAATTATCAGTATCTTCAGCATGAAATTAATGCATTATGATGTTGACAGTAAAACAAAAATGTTAACAACGGCCATCCCAGGCCTCATGCATTGGGCACACTGCTTTGCAAACACACACACACACACACACACACACACACACACACACACACACACACACACACACACACACACACACACACACACACACACACACACAGCACAAAGAAGCAGATAAGAAAATACAGAAATGGTTCAATACAGAATGTAAAAAATCAAAAGAAAGAAGAGATTTGTTGTGGAATAGATACAGAAGACACAATAGTGAAAGGGCGTACAATAATTACAAACAGGCAAGAAACGACTATACAAGAATAAGGAGGGAAGCCCCAAAACAGTTTGAGGAGGATATAATAAATAAAAGTAGTGATCAACCAAAGCTGTTTTACAGCTATATCAGAAGCAAAACTAAAGTAAAAGATATAATACAATCCATTACGGACGAGGGAATCACTTATACACAAGAGAAAGATATTTGTGAAGCACTAAATAAGAATTTCCTATTAGTTTTTACAGAAGAAATAAATTTTGAGAGGGACTATGTGGAAACCTCATGTCCACACATACTACCAGATATACAAATAGCAGAAAAAGTAATACAGGAGGAGTTAAGTGGATTAGACAGAGGAAAAGCAAGTGGTCCTGTTGAAATTTCATGTTGGGTATTACGAGAATGTGCAAAGGAGTTAATGTAAACCATTATTTTTAATTTTCAAGAAATCCTTGAGTCAAGGTAAACTACCTGATATTTGGAAAAAAGCAAATATTGTCCCCTTATTCAAGAAAGGAAATAGACAAAATCCACTCAACTACCGACCAGTATCACTGACCAGTGTTGTAAGCAAGGTATTAGAAAAACTTATAAGAAAAGCTTGGGTAAATCATCTAGAAGAACACAGTATGATAACAGAAAGACAGTTTGGTTTCAGAAAAGGAAAATCATGTGTTACTAATCTGTTGAGCTACTATGACAGAGTAACAAACACAATACAGGAAAGGGAAGGATGGGTGGACAGTATCTATTTAGATTTCAAGAAAGCTTTTGACACAGTACCACACCAAAGACTTTTATGGAAACTGTACCATCAAGGAGGAATTCGAGGCAAACTGTTTTGTTGGATGCAAGACTTTCTCATAAAAGAGAAATGAAGACAGTACTAAGAGGAAACTACTCATCATGGAAAGAAGTGACTAGTGGAGTACCACAGGGTTCAGTGCTGGCACCAATCATGTTTTTAGTGTATATAAATGATATAAACAGTAACACTGGAAATGAGAGCTATCTGAATATGTTTGCAGATGATGCAAAAATACAAAGGAGAATTACTAACACAGACTCTTGTAAAGAGCTACAAGAAGAATTAAATAAACTTCATGAATGGAGTAGTACATGGCAAATGGAATTCAATGTGGACAAGTGTCATGTAATCAAGTTTGGTAAAAGTGGAAAAAGACCTGATTGGGATTATAAGTTAGGAAATAAAACCCTATATACATCAGAAAGAGAGAAAGACCTAGGTGTGATTATCAATAACAGACTATCTCCGGCTGACCACATCAGCAAGAAGGTACGGAACATGTATACACTGCTTGCAAATATGAGAATAGCATTCACATACATAAATGAAGACATGCTAAGAAGGATAATAACATCATTCATTAGACCAACCCTGGAATATGCATCAGTAGTCTGGAGTCCTCATCTCAAAAAGCACATAGACAAGATTGAAAAAGTTCAAAGGGCCGCTACAAGATGGATACCAAGCTTAAGGGACCTAAGCTACGAAGAAAGACTAAATAAACTGAATCTACCAACACTACAGGAGAGAAGGAAAAGAGGTGACATGATAATGCTATATAAATGCATATCAGGAAAGGAGAAAATAGACATAAATGATTACTTAACATATGGAGAAGCATCAGCAAGAGGACACAGCAAAAAACTGCATAAGAAGAGAGGTGATAAAGACGTAAGGAAATTCAGTTTCCCAAACAGAGCAATTGATCAATGGAATGCACTACCGAATGAAATGGTGTGTGCCAAAACAATTCACAAATTTAAGGATATGTACGATAAATATGGTCTAAGACACGGGACAGTACGAGCTTGACTCATTCCTGTAAAGATACAATTAGGTAAGAAGGTAAGAACACACACACACACACACACACACACACACACACACACACACACACACACACACACACACACACACACACACACACACACACACACACACACGGGTTGCCGACAGAGACGGACTCTTCCTGGATCGTGGAGAAATAATCGCAAAATCATCGACGAAAAAGAAGACCAGCCTATTTGTGATCATGTAATGAGTGCGTGAGTGGTGGTCCGTCAGACAGCAGTAAAAAAACCATGGATTCGCTCACACAAAAGAACAAGATATAGTGAAAATAGAAAGTCTCCATATGGTTGATTCATGGCGGAAAGGGACAGTGCAGTGTTTACAAGTGGTGAAAAAGAGTTCGAGGGCTTCTGTGAAGAGGATGTGGGAAATGGAAGTATTAAGTTGAACCAAACAAGAACAGCAGGTGTAGAGAAAGCAGCGGAGAGGAATGTTCAAGAGATAAAAAAGGTATGGGCAGTAATTAAAGAGTTACAGGAACGTACCATAGAGCAGGAAAACGAAATCAAAAGCTTAAGGAATAAACTGGAAAAAATAAAATCAGGAGAGCTGTCTGAGTCTGAGAAAACTGAGTACCAAGCGTTAATTGGACAGCTCAATTGGATTGCCACACATACTTGACCAGATATTGCCTTTGATGTGTGTGAGTTTAGTCTGACTAGCAACCCGAGCTACCGTAGCAGATTTGCTTAGGCTCAACAAGGTGATCGCAAGGGTGAAGACTGACAACATGAAGCTATACATTCCAAGAATGGGGCCACTCGATGAATGTTATATAGAGTGCGTTTCAGATGCCTCTTTTTATTTTTTTAGTGCCTAAGGTCTGATGGTTTCTGAATAGACCTTGTATGCCTACACCTGTCACTTGTGTGCACCAAAAATGTAATTTATTTTAGCCTTATATCACTCAGAGTCTTTTATTGTGCAACTTGAAAACAAATGTAGTTTTTAATCCTATCTCACTGATTGTTTTATACTACACAGCTACTACCATAAGCATCAAAAGTTGACCAAACTGTTGCAGTCATTCCCCATTTGTTAAATAAATCACTCATTTTATATATATCAGAGGTCAGAAAGTAATGCTATGCACTCACATGAATACTTAAATAATGGTTATACACCACAATTATGGTTCATTCTTGACAATGATGTTACCCAAACCCATTTTCCCTATCTTCGGGTATGTGGTGTGGTTCCTGGTTTAAGCATGCTTAATGGGTATTTAGCACATTTTATTACTTGAAAACTTGTGAAGCAGTGGTTTTCATTCACTTTTAGTCATGCTTCCATGAGATGACTCACATAACTATAGCAAAGCTATTATGTTAGGCTGAACATGGTCAGTGATGATTGCCTAGGATGCTGTTATCTTAGTGGTATTTTTTGTCATATTTATTATTATTCATAGTCACTTTACCAACTCAGAAATACTCATATATGATCAATCAACAATACAGATTCACCCAACACTGTAGATAGATCGTAGTAGAAGCAGGGAAGAGAAATGATGTATGATAGCAATGCTCAAATGTGATCAGCATGTAGATGGTTGACTGGTTGAGTTAATAAAGTGGCTGTAATTAACAGATGACAATCAGGATGTGCACCTCTCAGACATCAGCATTGTTCTCAGCAGGCTATATATTGACTAATTTTTCTCCACCATGGTAATCATGAAGCTGAGAACTGGCTGATCATTTACAGGAAAGGGTGTCAGAAAGTTGAATGTCGTAAACCAGAAGATTGTATAGTGAGGAGTGCCTGTGTAGGGAAAATATGGAAAAAATGGAAAAGGTTAAGCGACTAGAAGTGTGTGTGATTGATAGTGAATTTGATATGAGGCGGAGTCCGTGACTTATAGTTACTGGATGTTTTGGAGAGAAAGGAACCATGGAAGATGCTATGAAGAAATTTATTGAGTGAAATGAGGGAGAGGAGAAAACAGTATAATGTTGTCCATAAAAAGTTTTTAAATTTCAGGAACTGACTCATTCTTTAAATGTCTGGACTGATTAGTCCAGCCCCCATGACCCTGTGCTGCTGCTAAAAGGAGCAATAAAGTTTTGGATGACAGATGGAGAGATGAACACAGTATGCCAAAATATTAAGATATGTTTTTTTTTAGGACCTGAGGCTAGAATAACTAAAGTCAGAGTATTGGGAGGCTGAAACAAATAAGGTTTGATTTTACCTAGGGTGGAGGAGGCCGCCTATCATCCTCAAGTGAGAGTGTGGGGGGAACAGGGACCGGACAGGGTGGGGGAGGAAGCAGTCCTATCAAAGGGGTGGTGGCTGCACAGCTCCGTAAGCTGATGTCTTCGTGCTGTGTCCTCCGCATTAACGACTTCTGTGTTTACCGAGTTTCTACCTCACGCCGGAAGCAATCACCAAAAGAGTTCATCTCAGGTGTGTGTACAGCATTGTTTAGATTTGTTATGCTTTGTTGATTCTCTGTGTCTTCTATACTTTCATATTTTCCCTTAGTTCTTTTATATTTGTAATAGGCGAGGCTGTATTGGCTCGCTGATAATTTGTTGCATTCCACCACAGTATGTCTGGGCATAATTTAAATTTCACTTTTAATATCACAGTACTTCATCATGTAACTTCTATATTAATCTCTGCACCTGTTCTATCTGTTGTTGGGTAACAATGGCATCATTTTTATATGCTAATAATGTTTCTACAAGTGCACATCTGTAAGTGTGAAGCTTACTTATTTTATGATGTCAGTTTGTAATCTGTACAGATTCTATTTTTTTAATATTTGCACAGATGCTGTGTTACTAAAGGAATAGCTGGCAGTTCCTCTAAATATTTATTGATAATTGCACAAATACATTTTTAGGTTTTCATACTATGTGTCCATCACACATTGATTTTCCAAGCATGGGCAAGTCATAACACCCTGAAGATGTTCAGTCATAAAATCCTCTGGGCACTGATGATTATGAATTGTAAGGATCCTTGTATATCATTGGTATTATTAATCTTTAAATAATGCAATTTTTCATAGTTTTCTGTAAAATGATACTGTGGATGCTATGAGTGTAGAGAAAGGGATTACATTATAGGTTGGCAGTTTGTCATATGGATACAGAAATTGAAATACAGCACTTCAAATGCATAATGTTACAGAGATGCAGAAATTGGGAGTTGGAAGGGTGCCTTAAACCTTGTGGAAATAGGGATGCATTGTGAGATTAGTAAAATGTATTATAAGAGGCACAACGCTGAAAAAGCTAAAAGGTGCATGGGAAAGTAATTCTTTAATTCCAGCACTGAATGAGTGGTAGCAAAGTCATACTAACCTTGTATCCCCAACCTTCATTATTTTCCCCATAAACTAATCTCTATTAGCTTATACTACTCTCTCTATTTCTCTCCCCCCCCCTGTCTTACCCCCTCATCTGTGTTGTTCTCTAACTAGAATCTCTCTTGCCTCTCCCCCCCCCCACCACCATCATCACCAATAAAAGCCGGCCACAGCAAAAAACAGCGGAAGAAGCCCACAGGTGACCCTCAGTCGTTTGTAACTGCCCAATCCAACCCATCCTGACCTGAACCCATCCTTCCTTATCCTCTACTTTACCCAGTCTTAAGAGCCTTTCCAGTCTTTCCCATTCTGTCCACTACCTTTTCCTTCTCAGCAAACTCATCGCATGAAATTTCCCAGTCAGAAATCTCAACTGAGTAGAAAAAAAAAAAATGTGCACCACTGACAGATTTTTCAAGTAGCTTTTTTTTTTTTTTTTTTTTTTAACCCTATGCATGATATTTTGAAAACTGAGGCAGAATTTTTTTATGAATGTCCATTTTGCTCTGTAGCATGACCAACAATTTACTGTAGTTTGTCAGAACAATGCAGTAGTCTATTTCAGTGTATGGTGTACTGTATTTCTATTATGCCATTTTAGTGATTACTGCACGACATTCATTTGGGTATCCACTCTTTGCAGGCTGATGTCTGTTTAATGTGTTTAGTCATCATTTCAACTGTACCCATTTTCATGGTGTAGGATGTTGTAAAGAACAGCTGTCATTGCTTGCATTGTGAGATATCATGAGCAGTTTCCATTGTAATGATAGTGTTCTCAGATCAATATATATATATATATATATATATATATATATATATATATATATATATACACTCAAATCTCGATTTAAGGGACATCCATTTGAGGGATTTCAGATTTAAGGGACTCATATTCTACCTGACAAACGAACATTATTGTTTTGTAATGATTCGTAATGTCTAGGTTATACACATTAAACTGTTTCTTTATACTGTACCTGTAAAATAATATTCATATTCATAAAAATCAGTAAGATAAGTCAAACAGTTGTGCATTTTCATAATAAGATTGACTTTATATGTGGTAAAACAGTGGACATTTTCAAGTAAGGGACAAGCTGATTCCCCATTTAGTCCCTTATATCGAGGTTTGAGTGTATATATATATATATATATATATATATATATATATATATATATATATATATATATATATATATATATATATATATATATATATATATATATATATATATATATATATATATATATATATATATATCTATATATATATATATATATATATATATATATATATATATATATATATATATATATATATATATATATATATATATATATATATATATATATATATATATATATATATATATATATATATATATATATATATATATACATATATATATAAATATATATATATATATATATATATATATATATATATATATATATATATATATATATATATATATATATATATATATATATATATATATATATATATATATATATATATCTATATATATATATATATATATAGTGTTTATATATATATATATATATATATATATATATATATATATATAAATATAGTATATATATATATATATATATATATATATATATATATAGTATATATATATATATATATATATATATATATATATATATATAGTATATATATATATATATATATATATATATATATATATATATATATATATATATATATATATATATATATATATATATATATAGTGCTATAGTATATATATATATATATATGGGGTATATATATATATATATATAATATATATAGGGATATATATATATATATATATATATATATATATATATATATATATATATATATATATATCTATATATATATATCTATGTATATATATATATATATATATATATATATATATATATATATATATATATATATATACAATGCCAGTCTCACGTGTAAAACCCAGTCAAGGTCACTGGGGTATGTGATGTCACGACATTATAGGGATGTGTTTTTGAACCTCGCTAAGTCTAAACAGCGGTCTAATAGGGGGGATGAGTGTCCATTACTTGAAAAAGGTCCTGGAGAATGTGATGTCAGACTTGTTCAGTGAGCCTCGATAGCTGCAAGAAAATAAAGGGAAAGATAGCCTTAAACTCGAAAAATATCAAAAGAAATATGATGATATTTACTGCTTCATGGTATACAGTAGAGTCTTCATATAACACGAGATAGGTTATGCAGAACCTCATACAAAAATCAATTTCGTGCTAAAACGTGACATATATTTACATGTAAAATATTTGGTTAGGTTCTAGGAGCCCATATTTTTCCCTGAAAATATATTTAAAGATAGGTTCAGGGCTCTTGCTAACTGCCGATGGTTGTGAGCCATTTGGTTCCTAAGGTTTCAGATTTATGAGCCAAATAAATTTTTAGTAGCCAAACTGACTACGAGCCAAAATATTTTACGAGCAGTGAATTTATTTATTTACACATTGTGATAATTAGAATCATATAATGAGGTTTTAAACATTCACAGTGGCGACAGGAAAGACTTAATAATCGATCACAACGTACTTTTTGTTCATTTAAGTGAGATTTACTTATTTTGCGGTTTTCTGGGTTATGAAGTGGATGTATTTTCTCCTCGCCAAAAGGCGACTTGCATGTAAACTTTGTTCGCTGAAGGGAAAAAATACTCTTATTTGCGAGCTGTGGCACTCCAAACAAGAGCCTGAGGTTATTACAGATGTCTTCCTTAAGACATCCAAAATGTATGTTTACATTACGATCTCGCTGACTTGACACATCAGTGCATTCTAACCTAACCCTACTGGCTAGTTTTGCTCTCTAATACTTCCCATGAAGATTTTAACCACCAAGGATTGCCACAAAGCCTCTTGAAAGTCCTCATTACCATTCAAGCCAAAACTTCTGACCTAATCAACATGTGAATAATGGCTGCCCAGAATCATGCATATTTTGCCAAGAATCACTTTCAGTGCACTCATTAAAAAAAAAAAAAAAAAAAAAAAAATGCAAAACTGTTTTTGAGTCATTAGTCATCAACAATAAAGGAAAAAAGAAACTATAGTGAAGTCATCAGCATGGAGTGATAGCATATTTCTCACTCCTCAGATACACGAGAATGCAGTAATCATGAATAATAAACAAGTCAGCCAAGCAGTATAATTTGTATGACAGTATAATTCACAAGAACTGAACTCACATAATTAACTTCTCAAACTATGTATGTCAACACTTAGTGTCTTCACATATTGTAAGATCCGAATTTTCTCAACCAAAGACCATCAGTTCATAGCAAACAGTGGGGAGAAAGTTGTTTTGTTTTAAGACAAAAACATGAATTTTACTGTCACTTCATCATTAACTTTTTTTTTTCTTCCCAACAAAGAAAACTGTTCACATTGTAAACACACCTGACTCATATTTGTCTGATCGTTTGCATATAAGCTCCCACACCACAAGCCACTTCTGTCCAACAGTTTTACATTTTCCTTTGGAATAAATGCTTTTCTTGTGTTCATAGCACTTTCAGGGTGCTTAGGCATAACTACAGTTAGTTTGAAACCACATGCTCAGAGTTCTGAGAGGAAATGAGAGCAAGGAAATAAGCAAATAGACGCTTCTCATCACAGTGACAATACACACAACACTGAAGCAGGCAGTGGCAGGTGGTATGGAATATGGGTCACGTGTGTCGGGTACAGTAGTGTTACAGTAATTTTTTATGTTCAACAACAGTATCATTTATTTTTATACCTGTAAAGAGAAATACTGTATGTAGTTAGAAATGACAATTTTTCAAATAACGGACAAATGACCGGTGTCAGGAGCAATTCTCTGCCAGCAGATATTGTCTGTTGCTTTATAAATCCGTTGATTCGGGGTCTGTAGAATCGAGGGTCAACTGTATTCAAACTCGGTAGAGAAGAAGCGGCAGCATTGTGTACAATCCCACCATCAGATGGTCCCGGGACAGTTAAGTAAACTTCTGTTATGCATAATTATATTGTATGAATGACACAGAATTGTCCAAGGTGCGAATTGTTGTGAGAGAGAGTTGCTGATGTTTTGACGGGGAATGCGATTAATGATGTGATCGGGAAAGCCTTTTCATTGGCCCCTCATTATGTTGTTTTTGTTACTGTTCTGGTTGCTGAGCTCCTTTATTTTCTTCTCTCTTGTTTTCCAACATTTAGAAATTCCTTTGTATTTTCAAAGGGTTTTCCCTTGAACAGCCCGAATGTAAACACATGATTTATCAATCAATGATGCGATCCTTTACTTCCCTCTTAGGGGGTGGTGACCATCATCCACTCACTTGATGTAGTGCTGCCTACTTCTTCCTTAGCCATTATCATTCTTTTTCTGTGCTTGCCCTCCTCTCGTCCTATTTCTCCCATCTTTCCTGTCACTTCTTATTGCTTTTCTTTCCTTTACAGGTGACTTTACATTGAATGACAAGCCAAATGGTTTTCTGTAAGCCAAGAAACCATTTATAACACTAGGTGGTAACCATATAACCAAACCATACGTGCATCCTACGTGTCAACAAGTGGGTTGGTGGAGGGTTAGTGTCCCTCCCCGTAAAACAAATAACTCAAAGTCAAGTGGCCACTCCTTTCGGGATTATGGCATCTGCCAATAGATAGATTTATTTTCCAATATTTATTTAGAAATTCCTTTATACAGTAATCACTCTAATATCCGGACGCCCAATAACCGAACATCCCCACTAACCGAACCTTATCGTCCTGGGATCAAACATTCCCAAAATGGTCCGAAAATCCAAAAAAATTGGAAAAAAAAAATCGATTTTTTGCCATCCGTAATTTGAACTTGCCGCGCGCGCGCGTGAGAGCATTGTTTTGGTTCGTCATTCCTCCGACGTCCGATAGAGCGCCGCTGCATCCTCCCCACTTCCCGCCTGTCTCTCACCGCGACAAGAGTCACCGCTCGACGTGAGTTTGCGGCTGTCTTCAGAGTCTTCTGTAGTCGGTACGCCATCACCACTACCCACCGATGCACCCCTTGGACGCCTGCCAGTGATACTCTCGGGCTCTGACAGTGAATAAACAGCAAGAACTTCTCCACTAGACCACACGGGAATTTTGAGTGTTGTGCAGTGAAAAAAACGGTGTGTTGTGTTAAGGTTTTCAAGTTGGGAGAAAAGACTAAGTAGAAAAGAAATTTAACGTAACTAACCTTCTTTGTTTTGGCTTTGGAAACTTAAAAAACTTGGGAAAAGTTTAATGTGCAACACTTAAATTTAATGGAACATTATTTGGACTAAAGTGAACACTGTGAAAAGAACGGACTTCTGTGTGTTAGTGACTAAGTTCAGTGCAAGACTTCAGGAAGAGTGTAGTGCAAGTGCTTCAGGAAATCGTTCTTACTGTCAGAGTCCGAGAGGAGGCGGTTATTCATCGAGGTGGCCAGGGACTTGCTGTAAGTAGCCAAAATGTTTCATGTTGTACTATTTTCCATACTATATTTACCAGAATGTTTCATATTGTATTTTTTCCCATACTATACTTACCAGAAAGTGTCATACTGTACTTCTTTCCATACTAAACTTACCTCATGCATGTGCAGTAGGAATGTGTTTTTCAGAGTTCGGTTAGGTTCGGTTAGGTTAGGTTCGGTTAGAGTCCATAAGTACCAGAATGTTTATTAATGTATGAACATACTTCTAAACCCACATTTTATGTGTCTATTGCATTTATTTCAGTCATTTATGTGCCTTATTGGTGTGATTTGGGTGTTAAATAGGTGCTATGCATGTCCGGAGGGAGTTGTATAGGTGTTTCTCTGTGTTAGGGTCCGTAAGTACAAGTCCATAAGCTGGGGCCCAATATCCGGACAAAACCAATATCCGAACCTACCGATGGCTCTATTGATCCGGATATTGGAGGGGTTACTGTATTTTCAAAGGATTTTCTCTTGGACAGCCTGAATGTAAACATGTGATTTATCGATCAGTGATGCATCTGGATAGCCTGTTCCAAGGCTGTTCTGGTTGCTGTGCTCCTTTATTTTCTTCTCTCATATTTTCCAACATTTATTTAGAAATTCCCTTGTATTTTCCCTCGAACCGCTGCAATGTAAACATGGTTTTTCAATGTCACAGTTTTCATTAGTTCATGAAATATTTACACTCTGAGGTTTTCTTAATTTAAAATTCTGTCTATCTGTCTGTCTATAACCCGACGCCCTAATCCCGCAAAGGGTGGCCGCAGACAAAACGCCTTCAAGTCACCCTGTCACCCACCATTTGACTACCCTTCCCCCAACTCACACACCCCCTCCCTCATATACCTCTCAGCTCCATCCCTCCACCTCATCCTCGGTCTACCCCTCCCTCTCCCTCCCTCCACCTCACCTACATACACCCTCTTAGTCAGTCTTTCATTCCCCATTCTCTCCACATGTCCAAACCACCTCAGTGTATTTCTCCTAATCTTCTCAACCACATCCACATCTACCCCACAACGTACTTTCACTTCTTCATTCGTCAACCTGTCCCTCCACGTCACTCCACATGCTCCTCTCAAGTAACTCATTTCCACTGCTCTCACTCTTGACTTGTTCCCCTCTTGCAAGGTCCACGCCTCGCTTCCATACGTCAGGGTAGGGATCACAATACCATCATGCAGTGACTTCTTAACTTCCATACTCACCACCCTATTTCTCATCACTGCTTTCAGTGAAGCAACAACCTTCCTTCCCTGCTGTACCCTTTCACGTACTTCATCCCCCAAAGTTCCATCCTTACTCATCACACTACCCAAGGACTTGAATGCACTCACATTCTCCATATCCTCACCATCCAACCTCACTGCACACTCTGTGACTTCATTCCTCTCAAACACCATAACTTTACTTTTGTTTACATTAACTTTCAGCTTCCTCCTCCTACACACTGTCCCAGATTCATTCACCAAACCTTGCAACTCCCATTCATCTTCACTCAACAATACTGTATCATCAGCAAACAGCAACACCGGAAGCTTCCAAATCGCACCCTCATTCATTAGGGCCAGCCCCACATCCACTGCCCTACCTTGCACCTCCTTTACAACCCCATCCAAATATATATTAAACAGCCATGGAGACATCACACACCCCTGTTTCAGTCCCACATTGAGATCAAAGAACTCACTCAGCTCACCATCCACTTACACTGTAGCCCTAGCTCCCTCGTACATACTCTTCACAGCACTCAACAATTTCCCCTCCACTCCATATATTCTTAATACCTTCCACATACCTTGCCTATCTATTCTGTCATAAGCTTTCTCCAAGTCCTTGAAGGCAGCATACACTTTCCTTCCCTTCTCTAGATACTTCTCCACTAAACATCTTAGAACAAATATCTGATCCACACACCCTTTTCCCTTCCTAAATCCCCCTTGTTCTTCTCCAACTAGCTCCTTTGTCATATGCCTAACCCTATCAATGAGTATTCTACCATATATTTTACCAGTCGCACTAAGAAGGCAAATACCCCTATGGTTACCACATACTTCTCTTTCCCCTTTTCCTTTGCACAGAGGAACAATTATACCTGATTTCCAGTCCTCTGGAACCCTTCCCTCTTCCCAAGCCAATCTACACAGCTTCCATATCCACTCCACAACAATCTCACCCCCATACCTAAGCATTTCACCACACACTCCATCAATTCCTGGGGCCTTTCCCAGCTTAATCTTCTTCATCGCTTCCACTACTTCCGCCCTACTGATCTCTTCCTCCCTGCTCTCATCTCTTCTTCTTCCAGCCATTCCCCAACCACTTATACTCACACTGCTCTCACTCTCTACATTTAACAAATCCTCAAAGTGCTCCTTCCATCTCCTCAATTTCTCTCTATTCTCCACCAACAATCTATTATTCCTATCTTTCACTCCCCTACTATTTCCCCTTTCACACTGCCTTACTTTCTTTACCTCCTTCCAAAACAGTTTCTTACTCTTCCTCCATTTCACACTCAGATTCCTCCCAAACTCTTCATCCACTTTCTTCTTACTCTCCTTCACCAGTCTCTTAACCTCCCCTCTCCTGCTCACATATACCTCTCTCTTCTCTCTCTCATCTTCTCCCCTACCTCTACTCGCCAACCATTCACCATATGCCTTCTTCTTTTGTTCCACGGCTCGTTTCACCTCATCATTCCACCATGCTGTCCCTTGCACACCCTTGCATCTCCTCCTCACTCCACAAACCGCCTCACACGCTGCGCCTATCTCTTCCGTGAATATCTTACATACATCTTCCACCCCTTCCATCTGCTCTAGCTCATACCTTCCCAATCTTTCTTCCACTATGCTCTTATACTCTGTCATTTTCTCACTATCTTGCAATTTCTCCACTCTTCTCACAGGAGCTGCTTCCTCCTGTCTTCCCCTTCGTCTCCTCAACCACTTTCTTTGCAGCTCTACCTTGGCTATCACTAAGTGATGGTCCGAGACTCCATTCCCCCACCCTCTCCACACTCTTGCATCCAACACTTGTCTTCTCATTCGCTCATCCACACACACGTAGTCTATCATTGCCTTTCGTTCAACAAGTTCACCATCCATCCTCCTCATTACTCTCCATGTATACCGGTGGATCATCTTATGACGAAAGTAGGTGTTGGCTGTTGCCAACCCCTTACAAGCACAGATTTCCACCAGCACTACCATTCCCATCTACTTCAGCTGACACACCCCTCTGACCAACCACTCCATCCACTCGTACATTCCCAACTTTGCCATTCATGTCTCCAATCAACAGCACTCTCTCGCTCCTCTCAGACTTGTCCATACATGCTTCTACACTCGCCCAAAACTCATTTTTCACTCTTGCCACTCGATCCTCTGTTGGAGCATACACACATACAATCGCCCATGCTTGTATACCTACTTTCATCCTCACCCATACAATCCTTGCACCCACTGTTCCATACTCTCTTATATTCTCCTTCCACTTCTTGCTTATCATCAGACATACTCCCTCTCTTGCCCTCTCATTCTCACTGACTCCCGCACATATACCTACACCATATTCCCATTCTCTCACCCTTTCACCTTGCCATTTAGTTTCAGTCGATCCACATATATCCACTTTTGCATCCTCAAGCACCTGAACAGTCTCTCTCTCTTTCACTTCATCATTCACTCCTCTCACATTCCACGTTCCCACCCTAAGAATGTCCTTTGTCCGTTCCTTAGTCGTCAACATATGGTCCGTCGTGGTCCGAGGCGCTTTATTCGGTTTTTTAGTTAGTTCTTTTTACGGGGTGGGGGACTAACCCACCACCAACCCTTTTAGTCGCCTCGTACGACAAGCAGGGATACTGGGGGAGTATTCTTGAAACCCCCCTACCCCCACGGGGGGGTATTCCATGATCGGCTGGATGACAGTGTAATGGTCAAACATGAAATATTCTTTGTTGAGTTGCCTAGTTGTCCACATCATCTTGTACCTCATCAGATGGACGAGAATCCATACCCCAAATGACAGTATGCTCCCCACTTATGACTAAAACACATTGATCTAAGTCTAAAAACAGTTTACAAATCAACGTAGACACAAAATTTGTCTGAAATATAATCAAAATCAGTAAAAAATTATCAAACCCCATCGCAAAACTGCGGGTAGGGCCATGATAGATGAGATAGGGTGGTATTTCTACCCCCATCATTATTCCATGGTATTGCATCTAGGTATAGTAAATCGAGGTTTGCCTATATACATATATATTATACATGTATATACACCTTGGTCCCAATGAATGCGTCTATATGGTGGATGTGCAAGCGCGCACTATTTGATATTGCACTAATTGATACACATAACTTGTGGAGAAAAATTCATTTGGTGGATGAGTGATTTCTATCTATCTATCTATTGCCAGACGCCTCAATCCCATTTGGGGTGGCCACAAACAAATCGCCTTAACGTCGTCCTGTCTCCCGCCATTTCACTGCCCTGCTCCCAACTCACACCCCCCTCTCTCATATACCTCTCCACCCCATCCCTCCATCTCATCCTCGGCCTCCCCCTCCCTCTTCCCCCCTCCACCTCACTCACGTACACTCTCTTCGTCAGTCTTTCACCCTCCATCCTCTCCACATGGCCAAACCACCTCAGTGTGTTCCTCATAACACTTGCTATCACATCCACATCCACACCACAATGCTTCTTCATATCCTTATTCGTCAGCCTGTCTCTCCATGTGACTCCACAGGCTCCTCTTAAATAACTCATTTTCACTGCTCTCACTCTTGACTTGTGTCCTTCCAACAATGTCCAAGCTTCACTTCCGTACGTTAGAGTTGGTATCACAATATTGTCATGTAGTAACTTTTTCATTTCCATGCTCACTTCCTTGTTTCTTATCACTGCTTTCAAAGAACCAGCAACCTTTCTTCCCTGCTGTACCCTTTCAAGCACTTCACCCTCCAAACCTCCATCCTTACTCATCACACTACCCAAGTACTTAAACGTACTCACATTTTCCAATTCCTCGCCATCCAACCTCGCTGTACCATCACTTTACTCTTCCCCACATTCACTTTTAGATTCCGCTTCTCACACACTCTCCCAGATTCATCCACCAAGCCTTGCAGCTCCCCTTCGTCTTCACTCAACAACACAGCGCCATCTGCAAACAACAGTACAGGGAGTTTCCAAACACTATCCTCTCTCACCAGGGCCACTCCAACATCCACTACCCTACCTTGTACCTCTTTTATTACCCCATCCATGTACAGATTGAACAGCCATGGAGACATGACACATCCCTGCTTCAACCCAACTTTCAAAGAGAAAAATTCACTTAGTTCACCATCCACACGCACTGCAGCCTTCTTACCATCGTACATACTCTTCACAGCATTCAACAACTTCCCATCTACTCCATATATTCTTAATACCTTCCACAATCCCTGTCTATCCACCCTGTCATATGCTTTCTCCAAATCCATGAAAGCCGCATACAACTTCTTTCCCTTCTGTAGAAACTTTTCCACTAAAGATCTAAGAATGAATATCTGATCTACACAACCTCTTGCCTTCCTAAAGCCTCCCTGTTCTTCTCCAACTAATTTCTCTGTTCTTTCTCTAACTCTGTCAATAAGTATCCTACCATACACTTTTCCTATTATACTAAGAAGACAAATGCCCCCATGATTACCACACACTTCTTTTTCCCCTTTTCCTTTGTACAAGGGAATAATTACACCTGACTTCCAATCCTCCGGGACTCCACCCTCCTCGCAGGCCAATCTGCACATCTTCCACATCCATTCCACTACTATCTCTCCCCCATGCTTCAGCACCTCACAACACACTCCATCAATTCCTGGGGCTTTCCCTGATTTAACTTTCTTCATTGCTTCCACAACTTCTGTCCTGCTGATTTCTTCCTGTCTTCTCACCTCCCTCCTTCTCCCAGCCATTCCCCAGCCACTTATACTCGCATTACTTCCATCCTCTATGTTCAACAATTCCTTAAAGTGTTCTCTCCATCTGCTCACTTTTTCTCCCTTCTCCACTAGTAATCTACCATTTTTATCTTTCACTCCCCTGCTAACTTCACTTCCACCCTGTCTTACTCTTTTCACCACTTTCCAGAACATTTTCTTACAGTCCCTCCACTTTACATGCAAACTCCTTCCAAACTCCTCATCCACTCTCTTCTTACTCTCTCTTACTAATCTTTTCACCTCTCTCTTTCTTTCTACATATAACTCTCTCTTCCGCCTCTCAACTTCTTCCACGCCCCTATTTCTCATCCATTCATTGTATGCTTTCTTCTTTTGTGCCACAGCCTGTCTAACCTCTTCAGTCCACCATGCTGTTCCTTGCACCCCCCTCCGTCTTCTCTTCCTTCCACACACCACATCACATGGTACACCTGTTTCTTCTGTGAATATCCTACACACACCCTCCATGTCTCCCATCTGCTCCAATTCATATTTGCCCAATCGTTCCTCCACTTCTCTCTTATACTTTGCCTTTTTCTCATCCTCTTGTAACCTTTTCACTCTCCTTGCAACTACTCCTTCCTCTCGTTTTTCCGTTCTTCTATTCCTCCATCTTACTTGAATCCTAATTCTGACCACCACCAAGTAGTGGTCAGAAAGTCCACTCCCCCAACCTCTATAAGCTCTTGCATCCATTACACATCTTCGCATCCTTTCATCCACACACACATAATCAATCATTGGATTCCTTTCATTCAGTTCACCACCCACCCTTCTCATCACTCGCCATGTATACCTGTGGATCATTTTATGCCTGACGAGGGTATTGGCTATCACCAACCCCCTCCCAGCACAAATGTCCACTAACGCACTCCCATTCTCATCTATCTCAGTAGGCACACCCCACTCACCAACTATTCCATCCACCTTCACATTCCCAACTTTACCAATGATATATATACACAGTGCTCGTCAGAAGTATCAAGCGCCCTGCTTCCCTCCTACGAAACAAACCTTTCAGCATTGAAAAAACATTTAAATAATGCATTATATTTACCTTTAATGCTTGGTAGGGTATCATTTGCGCTTCTTCTCAGACCTGAGACATCGTGGAAGTGAAAGGGCGAGGTTCCTCAGGTGCTGGGGTGGTATTTTTGCCCAGGACTCACAGATGGCTGCTTCCAACTTAGGCAGAGAGCTCACATCCTTCCCTTGGAGATTCGTCTTTACGAGGTACCAGAGGTTTTCTATTGGGTTGAGGTCTGGGCTATTGCCTGGCCAGTCTTTCATGAAGGAGACGTCGCAGTCATGAAGCCAGTTGGTGACCGATTTGGCTTTATGAGCAGGTGCACCGTCCTGCTGAAACACTCGTGCACCAGTGAGCTTGAAGGATTCAGGTAAATGATCACAAAGAAGCTCCAGGTAAACGTCCTGATTCACTCTGCAGTTCTTGGGAAGCACAACAAGCTTCCCCAAACCCTTCCCAGAGAAACAACCCCATACCATACGTGAATCAGGGTGTTTAACTGTGCTCTCCACATAACGGCAGTCAAGCGGGTCACTACCTCTGTGCCGTTACACGCACGCTCCTCGATTACAGGTAACGGTAAACGTTGCCTCATCAGACCACAACATT